>NC_079169.1:40676861-40846861 GCF_947568905.1 Ostrea edulis | reverse complement strand
TTCAACCAATTCGTCCAGGGATCTGGGGACGACTGCGCCCTCGCCATGGTCCGGAGCGATGCATTCACAAAAGTCTTCGTACATTGTTCGTTCTCTGCTTTAGAAGTATCAGTCCGTAGTGGTAGGATTTTGTCAATTATCCGTCGCACCCTGAGAATTTCCCTTTCTTGCTAGCAGCCTTTCCTTTGTTGGAGCTTTTGCGACTTCTTCGCCGGACTCTGCCGGGATTACTGAAAATACCACAAAATCTTAACTTTGAGTCCTTAAATTGAGTAGATTCTATATTGTGATAAATCTTGTACTTATTGGCTTTATATATATATATATATCATCTTATTAATTTCCTTAGTTAATTAAGTATAAATTACTGTACCTGGTTTGCGGGCTACGTTCTTCCTCACTCCTTACATTCGTTCTAATGTCGGTATATTGCACTGGCAACCGCCTATATGGTGTAATCTCAAATTCTAAAATTAGCAAGTGACACACACACTATTGCAAGCCAATCAAGGGTTGATAAAATAACCAAGATTTCTAAAAATAATGCTTACGTTTATTGAAGTCATATCCGGTATTTTCGGATATCCTCTAAAATAAGTCAATCGGATCACCCGCTCGTCCTTTTCCGTAACCGGTTCATTTGCGGTTACGGAAATAGCCGAGTAGTTACGATTGGTGCGAGGCAATCTCTCATCAGGGGGCGTATTACGCTGCGCTACAACGATTCTTGGCAAAACTTACCTATACCTATAGCATGATGGATAATAATTTTATAAGTTTAAGTTTTATGCTTTAAATCTTAAAGTAGGTTCACAAAAACAACGAATTCCATGATTATACTAGTATTATTGAATGAATGAATATTTATATAAACCTACTAATTCGATCAGGTGTCTCATATTTACCATCTTCTGATTTTAAAAAATTCAGAGAAGTGTTTGATTTGCTCAGATATTATCATTACAGTTCGATATGCTAAGTTAGTTTTTGTACATTTTGATATAACTTTTTAGACGTTGACAGAGGTATTAGTGGAGCGTAGCGGTGATCGCTGTCGCTGGTGCTCAGGGTCGCTCTAAATATAGGTAGAGTCTATAACAACCCAGTCACGGTTTCCGGGGAAAATATTTCCGATACGGTTTTCACATCTACAATGTTCTTGAACACCGAACTCGATTGTATTTTGGTATTTTGTATTTTTGGTGACATTGAACCTTTTTCGAAGCGGGAAATACAAAATGATATCCATATTTTATGTGTATGAAGTCTACTTTTCATATCAGCAACTATAAGAGATGGCTGGAGAAACTAGGTATGAATGTTGTATTAAGATAATCTTGAAATAGGTATAATTTTATTTTTAAATTCGTTTTAAGATCTCTGTACATAGAGCTCATGTTATTTGTTTATCAACTTTATGTTTGTACACAGTGCTGACTTTAGATAAAATTTACTTACTTATGTATAAAAAAAAATCTCAACAGCTTGATAAAAAATTTTGAAGACATAATGCCCGGGTTCAATTTACTCTAGGAAAATGAGGGGGGGGGGGGGTGTGTGTGTGTGACAAATTTCGCTAGTGTTGACAGTTGCTTGTTGTCTTTCAAATCAGTAGTGACGCTTGGAAAGACCTGTTCGATGCTAGATCAACATCACTCTGTGGATATGTGACATCTTCCACAAAATTGGACAGGTTGCTACAGGAGTACGAATATGCAACTTCCTCCAGGTTCCGTTGTTTAAAAAGTTCCAAACAATTTGGAAAGGATCTGGGTAAGATCCTGTTGCTATATTTTATTGTTGGTAAAGTTATTTCTTGGTTCTTCAGTACATCTTGTAAACATTTTTAGCTCACCTGAGCCAAAGGCTAACTTGAGCTTTTCTAATTGAAGTTTGTCTGTTGTCTGTCATTGGTGTTGTCATCGTAAACACAATTTCATCTTTTTCTCTTAAGAACCACTGGGCATATTTCAACCAAATTAGCCACAAGGTATCCTTGGTTGGAGGGAATTCAAGTTTGTCCAAGTGAAGGACCAAATCTTCTTGCATAGGGAGATAAAGGAAATAATGCAAATTAGATAGGGTCATTAAAAAATAATTTCAAGAACCACAGGTCAAGAAAATTTGAAATTATGAAAGCATCCTTTCATAGTGTAGATTTAAGTTGGTTCAAATTAACACCTTTATCAAAAAAGGTCAAATTTTCAATTAACTTAAATTCAGCATTTTCTTTTGCAATTACTGTAGATTAAGGAAAGGTTGATAAATCCCATATCAGATTTGTGGACACTCAGGAAAATGCCAAACCCCATATAGAATATGATGGCATCCCTCTCATAATAATGGGTAAAAAAGTAATGGAATGCCATCAAGGACATGACAGAGACAAAAACAGCAACAAAAAGAAACAACTGAAAGCAAGAGAAGATGTAATTAAGCATCATGTTACTAATGAAATAATTCACATTTTCGGTTGCAGTATAAATATCACTCTTTTATAGTGTGGCAATACAAGAGGCCATCATCTTAATTTATTTTATTCTGTTTAATGAACAGACTGTAATGATGGATTTAAGTTTATCCTAATACATAGAAAATGTAAATAATACAATTATGGGCTTAAAAAGTGATATATATATATATATATATATATATATATATATTCACTATACAACATAACCCAGTCACTGAACAACATAACCCAGTCACAGAGAAACCTAGCCCAGTCACTATACAACATAACCCAGTCACTGAACAACATAACCCAGTCACAGAGAAACCTAGCCCAGTCACTATACAACATAACCCAGTCACTGAACAACCTAACCCAGTCACTAAGAAACTCAACCCAGTCACTGAACAACATGTTGTATAGTGACTGGGTTATGTTGTTCTATGACTGGGTTAGGTTTCTCCGTGACTGAGTTATGCTGTTCAGTGACTGGGTTATATTGTTCTGTGACTGGGTTAGGTTGTTCAGTGACTGGGTTATGTTGTATTGTGACTGGGTTAGGTTTCTCCGTGACTGGGTTATGTTGTTCAGTGACTGGGTTGAGTTTCTCAGTGACTGGGTTATGTTGTTCAATGACTGGGTTAGGTTTCTCTGTGACTGGGTTAGGTTGTTCAGTGACTGGGTTATGTTGTTCAGTGACTGGGTTATGTTGTTATGTGACTGGGTTATGTTGTTCAGTGACTGGGTTAGGTTTCTCTGTGACTGGGTTATGTTGTTCAGTGACTGGGTTATGTTGTTCAGTGACTGGGTTATGTTTCTCTGTGACTGGGTTATGTTTCTCAGTGACTAGGTTATGTTGTTCAGTGACTGGGTTATGTTGTTCAGTGACTGGGTTATGTTTCTCTGAGACTGGGTTATGCTGTATAGTGACTGGGTTATGTTGTGCAATGACTGGGTTATGTTTCTCAGTGACTGGGTTATGTTTCTCAGTGACTAGGTTATGTTGTTCAATGACTGGGTTATGTTGTTCAGTGGCTGGGTTATGTTGTTCAGTGACTGGGTTGATTTTCGCAGTGACTGGGTTATGTTGTTCAGTGGCTGGGTTAGGTTTTTTAGTGACTGGGTTATGCTGTTCAGTAACTGGATTTTGTTTCAGTGACTGAGTTACGTTTCTCGGTGAATTGGTTATGTTGATTTTTGACCAGTTATCAACTAGGGTCACATTAAACAATCAACACTTCATGTAATTCAGATGGGGTATTTTTAATTGTATTCATTCCACTGATCAATGTAATTTTCATATACTTATCTTGATAGACGGGATGGGATTCCTTAACCCTCAACCCCAATTACTCTTCCCAGAATATTGTCCGTGGAAGATTAATATAATCCATTTCATTTCCGCCGTGCGTACACCATGTACATACAAATGTGGAGTCGGCAGTTTTATCTGTAAAGGTCTACAATGTAAATAACCAGTGAGCTTCGCGTTGTATACATTGGTAGACCTGCCGACTTCTGTGATACAACATGCTAAATAGTAGTCTAACTAGGTCACTTGTTGAAACGCAATCTGTTAATTAATTTTTAAGTTATAACTATTATATACCAGAACCTTGTGAAAGTTTTTCATTCACCTGTATATCATAACATTTCATATCCAATTAGAGTTATTGCTAGTATTAGTTGTCACATATAATCGCACATAATGACAATGTTTACAAAAATATATTATTGTATCGGGATCGTATATATATATTGTATTAGAAGAAACCGTACCGAAAATATTTCCCCCGGAAACCGTGACTGGGTTATGTTATAGGTATCACACCGGTAATTGTCCAATCAAAATGACAAAGGAACTATTTGCTGTTGGTAGCTGAGGCTACTTCCTGAGGTGCACTCCGGCTGTTTACACACATGTGAAAAACACGTGGATTTGAGGGTAGTCTTGTTTGCGGGTAATTTTTTTTCGAAAATGCCGCGTAGGGTGTTGTTTTTCTGGTGTCGGCAGACGAGATAGGTAACATAGAACGTGTCTGACTGCGTTATTCGGCATCAATTTTGTAAACTGATTTTTAATGATTTTTTCCTTTCTATAGTAATATATAGTGAAAATAATTACCGGTGTGATACCTTGAAGGAAGTCGTGAATTTCAGAATTTCCCGTTTTTCTCAGTCCTTTCCCTTTTCATCGGCTCAAAATCAGCACTGGATATCAAAACAAGAGGTTTGAAAAACAAAACGGTGTTTTAATAGGTCATTCAAGAAACATGACGCAATACACAATGCGAAATTTCAATTACATCTAAATACGTATCAACAACGTATTTTTTGTCTTATACAGCTAGAAAATCGTAAATATTTGTATAAACACCCATCTACATAGCATACACCGGCGGTTTTAACACTTAACACATCCAAAAGACGTATCAAAATTTCACATCGATTTTACAGTACGCATATTGCACAATAACCCCACCCCCCTCCTCCTGCCTTGCGCAACTGTTAGATGGACTTTCCTTGACATTCATAAGCATCATACATAACTCTATGACTTCTTGATTCAATGTCCTTATTGTAAATTAACCCAATTAAGAGATTTCGTATTTCTGCGTAGAGTTTAGAAATTTTATTTTATTTTTAATTTTATGTCATAAAGAGAAATTCAGATAATTCATGGTAAATGCCCGTCAAGGTCACTCATATGAACATCAAAATGTCTCCTTAACACAGAAGATATCAAATTATTCGTTTTAAGGGCCCAACACGCGAGGTAATATTTCTGGCACGATTTACGACAGTCCCCTCCGTAGCAGGATATCAAGACTCTGACGACGTAGGCCATAATTCTATTGCCGGCTTCTAAAGCGTTGACCAAAAATGTGTGTTCTGTCCTGCATATCAAGTTTGTCACTAGATATTCTTACCGTTTTGAGCATTTTGAACACTTGCAATTCAACGTCACTATACCTAGCGCCCTTGATATTTGACCTACATCTTCTTTAGAACCAAAATTTAGGAAATGTTTTAGCTTAAATTTTTTGTAATGAACAGTTACATCGATGATTTCTGTATGATTTGTGTACACGTTTAAAAACGTCATATTATCCAGTCAGACTTTAGTCTTATTTATTTGTTTTAATCAGTATTTAGTCTTCTTAATGTGTTACCCCTGCTTTGAAGAAAGGCTAAATACGTACAACCCCTGCCAGATTAGGGGGCCATTATCTGAAACACTAATCACCCGTGAGTATCAACTTGGTTTAATCTGTTAAGCGTAATTAATGGGCTCTTCTAGGATACCAAATTAACCAGATGCAGATTCCATTATAGTACCGAAAATTGAATATTTTCACAAAACCAAAGATCTCACTCATATGAAATTTGAAATAATTAGCAATTTAAAAAAATGTATAAATAAATTTAGGATTAATAAGTGATTGAAATAGCAAATGTCATCATTCTTCTTTCCAATGAAACCATTTTTGCGGAAATATCTTGATTTTATACAAAGTTATTTCAATTTAAAAAGTACCACACGCGCCTCATATTTCACTGATGAAACAGGCAGAAATCACGATAGTCCCCAGGGGAAGTAAATCACCAGTTACGTCAGTTATCTTGCTCCGATCGCTGTGTGCATGGGGTATACTATTGATGAATGAAACGAGCACCTGCTGTGCAAATTTGACATTTTTTGATGAAGATTTAGTTGTCTTGAAGGAAGTCGTGAATTTCAGAAGTTCCCGTTTTTCTCAGTCCTTTCCCTTTTCATCGGCTCAAAATCAGCACTGGATATCAAAACAAGAGGTTTGAAAAACAAAACGGTGTTTTAATAGGTCATTCAAGAAACATGACGCAATACACAATGCGAAATTTCAATTACATCTAAATACGTATCAACAACGTATTTTTTGTCTTATACAGCTAGAAAATCGTAAGTATTTGTATAAACACCCATCTACATAGCATACACCGGCGGTTTTAACACTTAACACATCCAAAAGACGTATCAAAATTTCACATCGATTTTACAATACGCATATTGCACAATAACCCCACCCCCCTCCTCCTGCCTTGCGCAACTGTTAGATGGACTTTCCTTGACATTCATAAGCATCATACATAACTCTATGACTTCTTGATTCAATGTCCTTATTGTAAATTAACCCAATTAAGAGATTTCGTATTTCTGCGTAGAGTTTAGAAATTTTATTTTATTTTTAATTTTATGTCATAAAGAGAAATTCAGATAATTCATGGTAAATGCCCGTCAAGGTCACTCATATGAACATCAAAATGTCTCCTTAACACAGAAGATATCAAATTATTCGTTTTAAGGGCCTAACACGCGAGGTAATATTTCTGGCACGATTTACGACAGTCCCCTCCGTAGCAGGATATCAAGACTCTGACGACGTAGGCCATAATTCTATTGCCGGCTTCTAAAGCGTTGACCAAAAATGTGTGTTCTGTCCTGCATATCAAGTTTGTCACTAGATATTCTTACCGTTTTGAGCATTTTGAACACTTGCAATTCAACGTCACTATACCTAGCGCCCTTGATATTTGACCTACATCTTCTTTAGAACCAAAATTTAGGAAATGTTTTAGCTTAAATTTTTTGTAATGAACAGTTACATCGATGATTTCTGTATGATTTGTGTACACGTTTAAAAACGTCATATTATCCAGTCAGACTTTAGTCTTATTTATTTGTTTTAATCAGTATTTAGTCTTCTTAATGTGTTACCCCTGCTTTGAAGAAAGGCTAAATACGTACAACCCCTGCCAGATTAGGGGGCCATTATCTGAAACACTAATCACCCGTGAGTATCAACTTGGTTTAATCTGTTAAGCGTAATTAATGGGCTCTTCTAGGATACCAAATTAACCAGATGCAGATTCCATTATAGTACCGAAAATTGAATATTTTCACAAAACCAAAGATCTCACTCATATGAAATTTGAAATAATTAGCAATTTAAAAAAATGTATAAATAAATTTAGGATTAATAAGTGATTGAAATAGCAAATGTCATCATTCTTCTTTCCAATGAAACCATTTTTGCGGAAATATCTTGATTTTATACAAAGTTATTTCAATTTAAAAAGTACCACACGCGCCTCATATTTCACTGATGAAACAGGCAGAAATCACGATAGTCCCCAGGGGAAGTAAATCACCAGTTACGTCAGTTATCTTGCTCCGATCGCTGTGTGCATGGGGTATACTATTGATGAATGAAACGAGCACCTGCTGTGCAAATTTGACATTTTTTGATGAAGATTTAGTTGTCTTCAAGGTATCACACCGGTAATTGTCCAATCAAAATGAACTTAGTCAATTGTAGTTCCATATATTTAAAGAAATATTTTTTTCCTTGCGCGATTTTTCTCATTTCCTCTTCTTCTTTTCTCTTAATTTTTGTACCCCTGATTAGGAAATTTTGTGTAATTTGTAGAAATAATCAAGTGTATACAAAGGAACTATTTGCTGTTGGTAGCTGAGGCTACTTCCTGAGGTGCACTCCGGCTGTTTACACACATGTGAAAAACACGTGGATTTGAGGGTAGTCTTGTTTGCGGGTAATTTTTTTTCGAAAATGCCGCGTAGGGTGTTGTTTTTCTGGTGTCGGCAGACGAGATAGGTAAAATAGAACGTGTCTGACTGCGTTATTCGGCATCAATTTTGTAAACTGATTTTTAATGATTTTTTCCTCTCTATAGTAATATATAGTGAAAATAATTACCGGTGTGATACCCATCGTCGGAAACCCACGGTTGATTACGCTTCGTTCCTCTCTCCATCACCCGTGGGTCCATTCATACCTATTCGCTCGTTCTCATGAATAATATCTAAAAATATTGTCCAATCAAAGTAATCGTTATAATAACGGAACTCTTCTGTTTTTAAAGGTAGCATTACTTAACTGCTACCACAGCAAATATGGCCGCGCCTGTAAAATATTGCGTGCTTTGCCAAAAGACCATCACTGACCGATCATACAGGTCTCTATCGTCAGCCACGAGTCAGGAACAGTACAAGGATGTGTACAAACTTATGTACGTTCCAAGCATAAAAGGATTTGCATGTAATTCCTGTGCCAACAAGCTCAACCGCGTTCAAAAGCTCAACAACGATCTGAAAACTAAATTAATTAGCATAAAAGACGAACGAGATAAGCTGTTATCCACGTTGAAAGATATGACAGGTGTTCGAAGTCTTAAAGACAAACTGTCAACGCCTAAAGGGACAAAACGAGTGTTAAGTTCATTAAAACTCACCCCAACTCCAAAATCAAAAGTAAAAAAGGGTTTGTTTTTAAGTCCTAGTTCTTCAAGCAAAAGAAGAGTTGAACCTGTAAAGTGCCACGATGATAAAAAGATTGATGAGTGTACTCAAACGAAAGACCAGTCTGAGGAATTTGACGTGAAGGTAATTATTTTTTAAAAATATCATTTGGGGGGGGGGGGGTATTTCTTTAATGTTCCATGATCTTTTGTCTGAAAATAAGAGGGGTGAAAATGAAGATTTAAAAAATACTTTCACAAATATCATGTTTAGCGTAATGTATTTGAACCGTGCAATGATTTCAATACATGTAATACATAAGATTTGTTTCTGTCATGTCTGTTTAAAATATCCTAGAGTAGATAAAATGTAATATTTTGATATTTCGTCATAATGTAACCATAGGTATGGAACGTTTAAACCAAGAAGGGTTGAATTGAAAGAACGCAACACTTAAGAAATTAAGATAAACAAGTTTATCAATACTTGTTAATCCTTCTATTGTTTTAAAATTGAAATGCAGGAATATGTGTGACAAAGGTAGAAAAAATCTCAACAAGTTGTTTTAGACGTTGAATTTAACTAATTTTCAGTATTTTCCTTTAATTTATATGTATGCTTCTTAGTTCTAATATTTTTTGATAATTTTTAATGACTTACAACCCAGAATCATTAAAGCTTCCAAACATCGATCTACCAATTAATCAGAAAATGAACAATTTGTAGCAAACCTGTTCTTACAGCATTGAAGCCCCTTTTATTGTTTACACCCACCTGTACAGGTATACAGACATACATGTACATTCCCTTTTGCATCTGTGTAAACAATAGCTTTCACACTTGTCGCTCCATTGACCACAGGTCGCCCTTATACTCACCACTCCAATGAGTAAATATCACCATTACAAAGTTTTTAATTTTGTTTTTATATATTTATTTTTATTATCTTTTTATTGGGGGGGGGGGGGGCAAAATTATTGGGGCGACGACTGGCGCCCCTGAACTTATTTTACTTTGAATGGATTTTCTTATAAATGAACATTTACATCTTTATACAGATAGTAGTGAAGTACAGTGGTGTTGAAAGATTAAAGATTATCAAAGAAGAACACGAGCAGGCAGCTTTAAAGTCATTGCTGAATAATGCCTCACCTCGAGCAGTGCTGAAGAATTTAAGTTTGAATGAAAATTACAAGAAGGAAATGTTTGACATTGTTAAAAATGTGATACTAAATGAAATAAAACATATTTCAAAAAAGGATAGTGAAATATTCAAAGGACATGCATCCAACAATGAAAAACTTATAAAATTTGACTGGAAATGTACAAGTCAGCAGCTCCAACTAAAGGCACCATATCTGTATTCAGTATTTAGCAGTGTTGTTGGCTTGCAAAAGAAGAAAAACCTACCACAGATGCTTACATCCCTTGCTGTACTTTTGTATGGAAGATCACAGACCATTAACCAGTTGCAATACATACTAGGCTTAATTCTCCAGAAATGTGGCTTGAACAGAGAGGTATTATAAAATTTAAAAAGTGTTGTAAATGACATCTATATTTATAAATCTCCATGTGTATGTTATTTAATTGCTGTATCACAAGTATGACCTACAATCAAAAAGGCCTGCAGGAGGTAGTACTTTCGAGGATCCAGTGCTACATTTAGCCAGTTTGAATTTGGGTTGTGTAATGTATCTGGTAATTAAATTTGCATGAAATTGAATTAAGTGTTCGAATCAGATAAACTGTAGTTACCAATGTACAAGTAAAGGACGAAGACCATGTTTATCAAAATTCGGCCTAACGTCCAAAGTGAATAATTTTTTGTTAGAAATATTCTCTAACATGTTCTTTTCCTGTAATGTACTGGTTTTTATATGTAAAGTTGGTGAAAGAACACAATTTTTAGGTTTACATTACTAGTATAAATCCTATAATTTGCGCTATTTTTTAAGATTGCGTCATACAACGTCGCTATATATATTAGAAGTGGTAACGTATTGTAAAACATGATTATGCAATGAGTGGTTTAATATATAATAAGATCTTAAAAAAGAAATTTTCTTTCCCAAATACGCAAGAAGGTTATTTTACTTATAGCCCGAATGGCACACCATATTTTTCAATCCTTCATTCGGCCATTTTCACACGCCTCGCCGTTATACGTTAGCATGTTTGCGCTTTTCGTGGAAGTTGCAGAGGATGTACTCATCGCATTTCAACGTAAGTTTTAGAAATATGAATATACTTCACCTCTACTCGTTAAACTGTATAACCAAATAGGTGTACCAATTGCTCTTAAAAATAATAAACAAGTCGCATGGAACGTATAGTATGGTGCGCCTGTGGTGTGTTGACATAAACTCATAATATTCACGCATTGGGCTGTTGGAAATCCCACAACAAATCTGTTAACTGTTGTCAACATATATTTATTGTTTATCTATTATAATTATATATTGTTAAGATTTAAAATTGTATGTATATCAGCTGATCAGAAAAATCAGCTGTTTCACGATCATGGCATTTTCAATTCCGAGTGCATGACCTTCTCGGGTCTATTTGAATTTTCTTACATGATGTTTGACTCACTTTACACTTTGAACTTTCCATGTATCATTGTATGGTCTAAAAAGTATTTGTATAGGTTAAAGAGACATATAATTGTATATAGATGTATATTTCCATAATGGTATATGTCTCTGGGGTAACATGTAGGCCTGTGGGGGGTTATAGGTTGAATAATTTTCGAATGATTTGGTATTCTAGTATTCTACTATGTTTAAACTTAACTTAGTGATTATTTAGTAATCAAATAAAAGTTATATGATGAATCGATACATTTCTTCAATTTACTGTAAACAAAAACTGTTTCTGTGTTTTGGAATCTGTCTGGTATTAGTGCATAATAAATAACTTCATAAGTCAATAAATATATTCTTGTTGTAGTGATGACATTTGCAAAATCTGTGAGAATAGAAAAAAATGTGTTAGGGTCAACAGAAATTTTTGATTAGGGTAGTTCGGGAAAGTGGAAACCAATTAACATATATATATATTTTTTTGGCCTTACACGGAAACATGGATTAGAAAAGTCAGAATGATTTTTACATTCAATAATTTTTAAATACTTAAAAGCACCATTAAGCCAGGAAAATCATAAGAACAGTTTGGTTTTATAATTTAAATATGCCTTATTTCAAGATAAATTGTAAACATGTCAAACTTAATTTCAACAATTACGCTTACAACTTACATGCCTGCATTGGGATTAGACATAGAATCACTCAGAGAATGTTGAATTTCATGAGTACTACCATGATATAAGCATAATTTTTTGTTAGCTTAAATCTCCTTTATATTATTGAATATTAATTTTTTCCATACATCTACCACAAGAAAGAGTATGAAAGATAAAAATATTTTGTGAATTTGCTGATAATTGTGAAGTAAGATAATATATCAACATTAGCTACAACAAAAATTATTAGATGGGGAATCAAATTCAAATGAAATGTTTGTGTATATTATTATTTATGCAGAAATGTACATGTAGCTAAACTGTCCTCTATTGTTTAGTTGGAGACATGTCAATCTCCCACCGAATACATAAATGTAATTTTTCTGAATTCTATATCAATGAAAATACATGAGGGCATGAAAGTACAACTTTTATATGAATATTATAATACAGGGGTCCGTGTTTGCCCAATTATCTATTTTGTATTGCTTGTAGGAGTTATGAGATTGATCACTGTTTGTTATCTTCACCTTTCATTTATGATATAGTTTTGATAATGATATAATACTGGAGTAATTTGAATTTCAGGATGATATAATATGTACAGCAAAAATTTATGGGGCAAGGGTGACATGAATCAGATTGACAAGAATCCATATTCCTACTCCTCAATAATGCTATCATCACTGCCATCAGATTCATCAATGATAGTGGCATCAGTGACACATGCAGATAAGTGTTGGACATCACTGCAGGAATAGCTTCCTTGTGCCTGCCAATAGCAAGGTACCAGATTATACAGCAGTTATGTGGAAACAGATTCCCACAATAGGGGGACCAGATTGACACCTACATTGTACAGTATCAGGCAGTTATATCAGAACTGGAAAAACTGGATCCAAACAAGACTATATTGCTTGGAAGAAACATGTCGACTCTGAAGTTTAACCCTTATTAACCCATGGCACTTCCAGAGACATCCTGATACCATGGTTCTATGTCATTTGAAATATACCTGTGGAGGTTTTTAAAGTGGTTTTTTATGGGGGGGGGGGGGGGGGGGGGGGGGGGTGGGGTGTTATTAATTGGAAGAATTTATATTTGATGATTCAAATGAAAATCTGCATGTTGAATTATGAATGTCATAATAAATGTACTTTTTGAATGAGTTCAAGAATGGTTGTCCTGATAAAAAGTGTAGAGTCAAAAGTTAACAAATTGTCAAAAACACTGGTCAGGTCTGAATTCATCATCTTGGACACCTTGCAGTTGGAATTATGATCTCTATGAAGAAATGCTGAAAATCTTGTAAAAGAGGAAATGACAAGTTGGGGTCCAAGGCACTTGCATATATGCATGAGAAGGTGTTCTATCCAGGCTTGAGGTCAATTACATAGCAATGTAACGCCTTACATTACCTAGAAAATTTCACATTACCATTACTCCTATTTTGAAATATAATGTATTACATTACTTGAGAGTGAATTTACATTACACATTTACATAACATACTGTCAGATATTAAAGAAATGGCAGAAAAATTATTTCTGTATTATGATTTTTAATATAAGTACACAAAATATTCAGCAATGTTAGGAAACATATCTATTAAGTTATTCATTGCATTTGATTGTCATCAATGTTTCAAATGCTTCAGTCAATCACTAATATAATGAATTATTCTAAATCTTCAAAATATCATCAAATATTTGAAGTAGTGTAAATGTAATGAAAAATAATGTGCAGTACAGTATGCATTACATTACCATTACTTGTAATGCAAAAATGGTCCATTACACCCCCATTACATTGAAACTGGCTGTCATTTAATTACCATTACCCCAGGCCTGGTTCTGTCAAGAGACTTTGTCTCAGGAAGTGGCCGAGATTGGTGGTGACAATTTTGTTGGATGTGAATTTACTGACACACATGTCTACACTTGCTACACAATATAGCATGTGGTGGTTTCAACAAGAAAGTTCTTACTCTGTAGGAAATGACGAATAGCTAATGGATTCACATTTTTTCTGACTTTTCTTCTGTACATTAGATGCATTGGAAAAACTTTCCTTTCCATTATCTTTTGCTGGTTCATACTTTGAAATAAAATCAAGTCCGAAAATAAAGTATTTTGGTTGTTTTTTTTCAATGAATTTAAAAAAATGTAATCTGTAATCCTTGCATATTTTCTTGGTGTTCTGTGATTGCATAGGCCTATTGATTTTTATTTGTATTCAGGTATAATTTCTTCTTCAGTGTCTTGAAAGAAATTAATTTTTCAATAACGCAAAGAAAAATGTAGTTAACAGTATGATTTTAAAAAAAAAAAAATTGACACGGGTAGGAATTGAACCCGGATCTCCCGATTCAAGGACGGGCTCTCTACCACTAAGCCACGACGTATATGAAGTCATTCGCTCATAAATCATTCATACATTTACTTGCCCTAATTAACGTTATACTTTCGATATATCGGCAATAGTTTTAGTTATATCAATGCATGTTCTATAAATTCTTTTCATTTTGATCTTAGTGATTCTGTTGGTGTCGTCTAAATAAAAACTTTCTATAGCATTGAAGGTCCGATTTGTCGGACAGCAGATTCGTTTGTTTACGCATCAAAATTCTATAGCTTTTAGAATTCCTGCACAAACTAGCTGCAATAATGTAGCCCTATCCAATTTTTTTTATTCTGCCGTTTTCAGGATAGGGCTACAATTCCATAGGATCTCCGTAATAGGGTCGGAAAGTCTCGTTTACTTTCACTTTCGATTTACTACTTCCGGGCAGCAGTCGAAAAATGTCACTTTGTTTTGCGTTGGTTATGCTCAGATGACAAGTGTTAAAATGAACCTACAGCCTATATAGATTCCCTACTTATGCAAAAAGAAGAAGAAGTTGATTTATAGTTGCAGGTAAACAAGTCATAATACTTATATTTTTATAGTTAAATCACCGATTGAGAACTCAGAAGCAGTGAGCTCTACCCACGACCGGGTGATTGATCTAAAACATATTTTACTGAATATTTTCGATAATAAACAGCTGTCAAGTTAAAGGGTTTAGTTTTTTATGAGTTAGAACTAACATTACACGACACAATTATGCAGTATGTTACTTTTGATAAAGGAGACAAACTGAATGCAAAAGGGTTGGGGGGGGGGGGGGGGGGGGGTCGGGAAATATATGCAGGTATCTATTTGTACCATGTTTTGTCAATCTCCCTGATTAATAGTTGATCATATAAACTTGTAATAACACATTTTTATGGGATGCTGATAGGGGGAGGGGGGGGGGGGAGGACACATTTATAAGGCAATCAGTTTCTCATTTTCATTATGTTTTAATTAATAATGATATTGCTATGTTTTTATTGTGACCCTCACGAAAAATGCTACCAATTTGGAAACAAAAAAATTTCAGGCGATTGGGATCACTGAAATAACATGTTTTTACAATATTTACATTAAGAAACATAATGCAGGACCCAGAAACAGTTTTTGATACACATGTACTTCATTTCTGTATATGTGTTTGTAAAACACTATGCCTCTTGTGACAACAAAGAAATAGTAAACATTCACCCATACATTCAGATCTTAAATTAATTGAATTTAGATTGTGGCATTTGAATTCTTCTTGAAAATGAAAAGTTTGATACAAGATGTTTATTTACTGTTTAATGATGCAGTGTTGGGACAAGAGGGGGTGGGGTTGGTGGTGGTGCCATCCCCCATTTGGTAGTTCATATGTAACAAAATATGGGGGATTTGGGTTGCAATTTTGATAATTTTAATTTACACACATACATCTTTTAGGGGGATAGTATAAATTACACTTGCCCCCCCCCCCCCTTGCAAATCTTCTTGATCCACCCCTGCAATACTTTTAATGATATTCACTTGATGTCTATGCTTGTTACAGATGCTGTTATATACATCATTTCCTTCAGAAGTATCAATGTGTTGGCGGCTGTTATGAAGAGAATGGGGCCCATTTTAACAACTTCTAGGATGGGCAGTACTTGGGTTCATACCAGTGATCAATTTCTCATGACTCTTATGAAGTTGCACCTAAATCTAAGGGATCTACATTTAGCAGGCCAGAGGGCTCAATGCCGAATTTACCTCTGAAAAAATCGCAATGGATACAACAAACATAACACTGAATTTAACTTTAAAATTGAATAACTAGTCATTATCTGACAGCAACTACATTGTGCAAAATTTGTCACACAGCAAAGGCTATCACTTGTGTAGCATAATTGTTCTGAATTCTATCCAGAATCCACCTCTGATGGTGACATTGTTGATCACTGAGGTGTATTGGAGATATTGAAGCCATATGATATATGATTCTTGCTAATAAAGGATTTGATATATTTGATAAACTTTAATCAGGAGTGACATTAAACATATCACCTTTTCTTTCATCAAAATCTCATTTCAGTAAGGATGAAGCACAGCTGTTACAAGACCAGGAAGAGTCAAATTCATGTGGAGTGTACAATTGAATAATTAAAAACATCCATATTCTAAATCATATACCTTCACAATACAGACACATATATATATATATATATGTCCACTAAGATTTTCAACTCTGTGTGACTCTTGTACATTTGCAAATCCTCTACTGAAGGAAATAGCTGATATGAATTCCACAATTTATCAAATCTTACCTTTGGACTGAGATACTATAAATGTACAACTTCTTACTCACATTATTCTGCATTGTCAAATTGTATTAAATGCATACAAGTAAATGATAAAGTGAACATTTATTTAAGGTTGCTAGTCAAAGAAATTGTTACAATGGTGATTCATGCACATCTTTACACTGATCAATTGTAGCAAAAACAAAATAAAACTAATGGAAGACATTTGAATTTTCACAAGTCTGTCTAGTTGGTTATTGCGGAGAGGGCACAAAGACTCAATCATGTATGCCAAGTATAATTCCCATAATTCATCTCAAAGGATGAGAATCACTTCCATGTTCATTGGTGTTCAAACTATGAAATCACAAGTGGTGCCTGTGAGGTAAAGCTGATGGAAAACTTGATGCCAATAACTATGGTTCTCTTTGAGCTGCACTCTGAAAATTTTACCAAAACAAGATATATTAAAAAAGACTGGCATCCACTATGTCTATATATTCTTTCATAAAAATACCAATACTAGATAATTCTTATTTGGACATTCAACATTTTTTTTATAGCATAATAAAATTTATTTACTTATACTGCTGTCTGATCGAATTTGTAAAGAAAAACTTTATAATTGACATCTGCATTTATCTAGTAAAAATCCCTATATGTTTGTACAGGCATCCTTTGCTGTTGCAGAGAAAGAACATTTTTAAAATTTCTATATTGTCTGGAGATGCATTCATTTTTGGTGAACCTTTATATTTTGGGATCACCTGAATTTACATGTATACAAGTATTCATTACAGAATGAATATCATTTAATATTGATAGCTTGACGAGCATAAAGAGCTCTTGTGAGTTACCTATATTCTGATTGCCTGGGTGGATACATTTCTCTCATTGTCATAGCTTTACGAAGTCCAGACTTAAGATGCTTTATCCAGCTGTGTTGTTTGCCCTTTTATATCTGAAAGATTAACACATTAACATTGTAGTCATTGTCACACAAAACATGTAGATTATGCACACTAAAATGCAAATTGACTACCTGGAC
Source organism: Ostrea edulis (assembly GCF_947568905.1). Lineage (NCBI taxonomy): Eukaryota > Metazoa > Mollusca > Bivalvia > Ostreida > Ostreidae > Ostrea > Ostrea edulis. Next base: position 40,829,161 of record NC_079169.1, on the reverse strand, counting down.
TAGTCAATATTTCATAATAGACATATCACGTTCTATCAATTCAGCTGAAATTCAGATAAATCAAAATTCATAAGATATACATGTATTTATATCTACCATCCATGAAATATGTCAGTGGCAGGTTTAAGGGGAGATAGATCTCCACCTCATGAAATCCCCCCCCCCCCCCCCCCCCTTATTTGAATCCCTGGGTCTGCAATACTAGTATATATAGAATTGCACACTAAAATGTTTGTTGACTATCTGGATTAGTGATAATTCAGCTGAAATTCAGATAAATAAAAAAAAAATCTTAGATGCCAGTCGCGGATTTAAAGCCCCCCCCCCCCCCCCCTCCACACATACACTCACGAATTTCTGGATCTGTTCATATATGCAGTTTTACATACCAAATGTATATACTATAATATTATAAATTACTGCATCTACATAGTGGAAACAAAACTGACTCGTGGGATTTCCATATGTCACTGATATGATTGGTGTCAGTAAAAAGTTCTGTCTTTATTTTATAGAAATATTTTTATGAAATAATTTGAATAAATTTCTAAATGAAACTGTAAAACGTTCAAAATCATAGAATAAAATAGGGCTATATATCCATGTTATACACAACAGGAAAAAGTTTTATTCTTTTCTAGTGCTCTTGCGTTTTCACTCGATGCAGATTATTAAGGGGGGGGGGGGGTTGTTACCACAACACCAATCAAGAATCAGTCTAATCAGAACTACGCAAATATATTGCTGAGATTTGATCGAGGACTTTCGATATCTTGAACGAAACTCGGAGATATAGATGTATGGGTGTATATGATGCAAACGACTGTACAGTGCATATGATGCAGACGACTATATAATGTAAACATACCTGTACTTTGTTGGAAAATGTCTCGTATTGACGCTTGGACAACCTTTGTAATAACTCAGAGCTCTATCTAGAACACATATTCTCAACCCAGTTGTTATCCACCGCTCTATCGCTTTTTGTAGTAAGCTCTATGTGGTTTTGAACGTAGCGAGTCTAGTACATTATTGATAATGCCATCCTGACAACTGCCCGGAAGTACGATTTCACGTTATTTCTCGCGAGTCACATGACGAGACTTTCCGACCCTATGGTGCAAAATAATTTTATGAATAACCGATAATAAACTCTGTGTATTAGTCCCAAATGTTGTTTACATCAAAAGGAGTACCAACTTTGTGCTCGGGTATGTCTAATAAAGGTGTTTTTCATTAAATATAATGTACAGCATGCAAAATTCTTCGTCTGCTCCGCCATGCTTGTTATCGCGAGATCTCGTAGGTGGATCTAATGAAAGGCCTAAACATTGACAATCAGCGCGAAAATGTAGTTACTCGAGCCACTTCGACAAAGAAAGGAAAATCATATTGTTGCAGAAAGAATTTACACTCTGCTGTTCGGTTTTTAACTTGATATTAAATTCAAACCTTTTCAATACCGACGAAATAGGTTTCGCCTCCATACTTGTCCATTGATGTAAATACTACCTTATATGGCATATGCAAATGACTTGACAACCGGAAGTTGAAACTTCAGTACATCAAACATGGCGCACAAATATGAATCGAGAAATTGGAATTTATCGAAATTGTTGAAAACGGTAGAATAGAGCCTCACAAATCTAAAGTTGCAGGTTGTAAATTTATATATTGACTAAGAAACATAGAATATCATTTTATTTACGTAAAGAAAGTCAGGAAATGTTTAGAATGAGCGCAAATGTTGCGGGAGTGAATCACTCCCGCATTTGCACCATTACGGAGATCCTAAGGAGTTGTAGCCCTCTCCCAAAAAAAAAAAAAAAAAAAAAAAAAAAAATCGGAGAGGGCTACATTATTGCAGCTATGCACAAACCTGTGATAAAAACACCACATAGGGGTGTATTCTGCATGGAAATGATGTAGACTCCACATAAGTATATTGTTTTAATTTTTCAAAGCAACATAATTAATAAAATACCCACAACTCTCACAAAAACAAATAATTCCGGATTGCTCTTGATTTAATTCAAAGTTGATATTCATCAACAGCACACCTTTCGATCCAAAAAATCGTTCGTGCAAAATTTATTTGTATTGATAGATTTTGATAGACTACAGTCAGTTTCTGGATCGAAGGTCGTGTTTTATATGAATTATATGACTAAATTTGAAAAAAGTGGAGATTTCTGCAGAAAACCAGACCGATACCGGTTTTGTCTTGTATAGAATTCCACAAGCTGACGTTTTGGCGGGGAAATCTTGGTACGTCGCGATGGTATAAAGATTATATTATCAAATGATAACAATTTTATTTCAATTCATTCTGCTCTATTTTTTAACACACCACAGGGCCGATATAGCTAAACATGGTCTTAGTCCTTTTTAGGTCGCCTGAGTAGACTTGCATGTAGGTCACATTTTGCAATTGTTTTGCATCCGTCGTCTTGCGTCTTCCGTCGTGAGTTAACAATTAAACATCTTTAACTTCTTCCTTGATAACTACCATTCCAATTCTTTTCAAATTTGGTATGAAGCATCATTGGGACAAGGGGACATAAATTTTAAATTTCCCCTAGGGCGTGACAAAAACTGCCCAAAATTTTACCAATTTTCAAAAATCTTCTTTACAACTACACATGTATGGGAAAAATTAAATGCATAGTAATGTAGAGCCTCTAACAAAATTGTAACTTTCATGATCACTGGTATAAGGGTTCTGACTTCAGGGTGGGGCAAGATTTGGCATATAGAATTTTTGTGTAAAACATTTTAATGACATTTTTAATGCTATTGATACTAAATTGTAACTAAATGGATATTCAGAATGAGCAGGTAGCCCTTTACCAAAATTGAAAATATGATGATGGGTCAGGCCCTAGGCCAAATAGTGAAAATATATTAAATCTTAGAAACTCTTCTTCTCTACTCCTATGTATAATTGAGATAAACTAAATGCATGATTATGATGTGCATAAAGCTCTCTACCTAAATTGTGAAATTTTAGGCTCCTGTGTATGGGGTTCAGGTCCTAGGGTGGGGCCAATATGGCCACATATAATGAAAAATGAAAATGTTTAAAAATACAATTAGGAAATGTTGATATGATTTATATCCTCTAAACTTCCATTTTCCTTATTCTGTAATTAAATATGAATTGTGTGTATTTTGAAATATCATGAATATGTGCACAAAAGACTCCATATTGATGCTTATATAGAAATTTGAGGCTCTGTATGGGCTGTGATACTCAGGTGACAGTTAAGGCCCATGGGCCTCTTGTTTGTAAGTTTTAAAAAAAAAATACATCTGAATTTCAGGGAATGAATATCATTCATGACTTGGGAATAACAATTTCCCCTACAAGTCTACACAAGAAAACAAAAGAGCTTGTGAAGCAGCAAGAAAATCGACTCCATTCAATGATGACATCTTATGTTGAGGAGATTGAAAGCAGGCATGAGATGGGGAATGAAACTGCTGCAGAAGAACAAATGGATGCAGAGGAAGTTACATGTAACAAAAAGCTGAGACCAATTGAAATACTAGGTGACAATCTAGATATTACAATCACCCCTTCTAAAATGAGCTTGCAAAATCAAAAGAAAAGTTTACACTGGTTTCTAGTTTTGGTCAAAGAGAAACAAATCACTTTTGATGAATCCAAGGTCCCCTTTGATCCGCCTGTGGATTTCCCAACATTGAATGCTGTGAACTGGATCCCATCAAGTGAACAGTTGAATTCTTTAATGTCCAATTTCAAATTTCATGTGGCTAATGTTCTTATGCATTATGTTCCTTTTCTGCAGTTACATATTACAAATTTTCCCAAGTATATAGAGCACATGTATATGGACCAAATGAGAAAGAAATCTGTTTTTCTGAACTGTGATTTAGTAGATGCCAGTGAGAATAGCTCACAAGGAATGATAGAAATTCTCCAAAGAGTTCATCAACTTGCTGTTCCACATGTTAGGGAAAATCCTGAAAAAAATGTTTTGGAAAAGGTAGTTTTTGGTGGGGATGTCCTGACAAACGAAAGGGCATTTAGTGCTCAAGAAGCAATGCAGAACAGCCCTTCTGAGTATGAGTCTTTATTGGGAGTAATTCACAGACCAGAGGGTCTACATAGAGAGATGAACTTCCTTCTGGTATAATTTAACATCAGTTGAAAGCAGTTTGGAGTTTTGTTGAAAATTACAGTTGTTGTTTATTAAGGCCCATATTACCATTCCTTAAATTTTTGACTAATGAATACTAATAATAGATATCTCTAACTCATGACTGTTTTAGATGCTGTAGTTCCATGTTCAAACATGTTCCTCTAACACAACTATTAGCCACCTTCAGAGTTTTTATCCAATCCCCAAAATATAGTTTCTTACTGGAGATTAATTCTAAAGGTACATGTAAGTAATGCTATATTTTTCTGTACTTTTCTCCCCTATATGAATAGGAATATTTAAGATTCAAATCCTGTTATTTCCAGATCCCCCCCCCCCTTCCCATTGATCTTTTCAATCATTGACCAGTACATTATAACTAATTTGAACATGGAACTGCAGCATCTAAAACAGTCATGAGTTTCCCGATAATGTTACCACAAACTCTAGCCAAATTGTTACCTTATTATAGTTTTTTAGCTCAAGTAAGCTTTTCTGATCACCTGTTGTCCGTCTGTCTGTAAACTTTCACATTTTAAACTTCTTCAGAACCACCAGGCCAATTTAAATTAAAATTGGTACAAATCATCTTTGGGTGAAGGGAATTCAAAATATCAGTTCAATTGAAGGGCCATACCCCTTTCAAGGGGGAGATAATCACAAAAATGCAAATATGGTTCAATCAAAAATCTTCTTTCCAACAATCAGAAAAACCAGAAAAGTTGGAATTTACATGGAAGCTTCCTGATATATTGCAGATTTAAGTTTTTTAAAATTATGGCCCACGGGTTAGGATGATGCCACAGTAGGGGATCAAAGTTTTACATGCTAATAAATATGAAAAGTTTTTAAATATGAATTATTGTTAAGATGACTCAGAGCGATGTGGCTCATGGGCCTCTTGTTTTGAAATGTTAATTTTGTGTTTGTTTCATTTTACATTCATATTTTTTGTTTCAATTATAGAAATCTTGTTAAAATATAGAGTAATTAGATTGATATAATTACTTCTTGCATTGTTTGGAATTTTCATGATACATATTTCATAATAATGCTGCATTTTTTAAAAACAAACCTGCCATTCAGGCTTTTGAAAAGGGCTATAAATGTAATATATAGTAGTTAATAATTTTTGAGCTCTTTTTGCCTTTGTAAAATTTTATAAAGTAACAAATAGAACCATTGGTTAAACAATCAGAATTTTTAAGCTACAAATATTTTGGTTGTTGCTATTCTTCTTTGAATAACCTTGTTCACTTTTCTTTGTGCAGGGAATTTATCAGCTCTTCTACAAAGAGAAAAGCAGTGCAGATAAAGGGTCTTTATACCAGTTGCGGAATCTGATTAATAGACGAAATGTTTCTGGCCCTGAAGAAGTCAATTCAAGCTACAGGTATTGCTAGTCATACATGTCACACATGTACTTCATTAATTTCTTGATATGACAATTCCTTTTATAAGTGTTAAAATTGGGTTGTTACATTCCAAAATATATACATTGCATCGAACCTGTAATATGTATTATCAGAATCATACAAAATGGATGAATTTTAGTAGTGCCTATTTTTAAGTCACCCAGGAGACCTATTGCCATTCGTCTTTATCCGTTGCATGTTAACAATTATATACATTTTTAACTTCTTGAAAACTACAAAAAGCTATATCCAGGTGACTGTTATGGCCTGTGGGCCACTTGTTAAAACTTGAAAGTTTGCTATTATTACTTTATTTAATTATTCAGAGCACATCATGACTTCATAACAGACATCACAGACTCGTACATTGTTGCAGCATTTCTAGATCTCATGCAAATGGAGGATTTGAGTTGTACACCTAATCCGATACCCTTGTTTTCGTTGATGTCTGATAATCAGAAAAATGAGTGGCTTCTGAATGCAGCAGAAAGAGTTTTGAATGAGCTGAAAGTAAGCAAAGTTTCCTTTCAGGATATCGTTGATGACATGGGGGCTCTGGACGGTGATGTAAATAACCTTGATGCTATGAAGTCTGCTGATTTCTTTTTATGTGCAGTATGTGGAAAACAATATCATAAAAGAGGCTGGCTTAAAAAACATCTAGAAAAGAAACATCATTGGAAATTTCATATTCCGAAGGGAAACTCTGTGTGTTACAATCCCATACAGACTTTTCTATTCATGTCTTTGCTACACAGAGACACCTGCGACTCGTATCGAATGGGTGATGGTGATAGAATCGTACGAAATGTGTATTTTGAGTGGTTATTCGCATCAGGACTGAAGCACTCAAAGTATAAAATCTGGCTTTTCAGAACTCTTTGCTACATTTATCTTCTAAGTCCTGAGCTGAGTTTCGAATACAAATGGAATATGACAGTAAATTTAAAAGGTGGAACTGGACAGTGTATTCCCAATGATAACTGTGTTGAGTTACAAGTGGGCAATATAAAGAGCCAGTTGAACACTCAGGGTTCTAACAAGTCATATAAGTCAGCAAAACAAATCTGTATGACTACTCAAGTCATTGATGCTGTAAAAGAGAGTCTTATGTCGTCCACAAAAACAGCAAGATCCAAAAGCAGTCGACCAGTGGTTGACAAGATGAAGGACATTGTGGCCGTTATAAACTGCTTAAGATCTAAAGACTTCGTTAAAGACTTAACATGGTCAAGTTTCCACAATTTTAAAGATCCAATCAGTGGTATTGACTGTAAAGATTTGCATGAGTGGATTTTTCATCAGAGAGAAGTTGCCAATCAGTATATGAAATAATGTAATGATACTTGAACATGTTAAGTGTTCAAAATATCAGAGTATAAATGGAGTAGATTGGGAGTTTACAACTAAGATTACATATATCTGATGTTAATAAATTGGTATTTACTCAAATGAAGGTTTATTATTTTTATTTTTATGACCAGTTTGTATAAAAGTACACACACCACTTTATATTACTCATCATGTATTGTTATTCATCACATACATGACATGCCACACAAATGAATGGGATCTAACTTCATCTACTACTGCACTTAAGATATTTTTGCTATGATTAAAAAGTGGTAAAATAAGGTAATTGGTTTTTTCCCTTGATATGAAAACAACGAACAATGACCACTAATGGCAATTTATTACCTCATGTACATCATGGTATGCAACTTAATTAACATGAAAAATTAATATGTAATTTGAAATATACTTATGTCAACAAGCAAGATTATTATGTTGATTCTTGTGACATACTTATCGTAACATTTGACTTATTTATATGAACAGAATTTTCTTGCATGTTCACACAATTATCTTTCATGTCTGCATAATCTGTAGAAAAAATGAGAGGGGACAGAAATATACCACAATTTTTCAGAAGGGTTTAAATAAAATGGACATATTTTCCATATATAATATTTTGATTATACAAATAACCTGAGATAGAAAATTCTTCATATCACAAATATTTGGCAGATATCAAAGGTCAATATTGAAATTTCGTCCAACTCTGAACTACAGTATAAAAATAACAGCCAAAAATTTAATGCTCTTTTTTTACACGTCAATAACTTGACAAATACTGAACATTACTAGTAGTCTTTCAGACAATATTAAATGGTTAAATACAAGCAATTAGAAAGAATCAGTATCACTTTCACTCTCAGAGTTATCAGAAGATGTTTCTTGTAGTTCCTCATAATCCATGAATGAATGTTCATAATCATTACAATTGTCTTTTCCGCATGAGCAACTAGCATTACATATATCGCAACATAAATGCTTCACTCTGTTTTCTGCTGGATCATAGTTGTACGAAGACAACATAACTTGTCTCCTGCACTTATCCGAGTTATCAATGTACTTTTTCATATCATCATCTAAATTTTTGCATTGTCTTGAATTATAAAGTAATAAGGCCATTGCTGTTTGTGAACCATCTCGTCCTGCTCTACCTAACTGCTGTACAAAAGAATCCATATCCTTTGGTGGACCAAAGTGAATTACATTGTTTACACCTTTAAAATTAACCCCCATTCCTGCAGCACTTGTTGCAATCAATACTCTTATTTTACCATTTTCATCCTGCATATCCTGTTTAATATTTTCTTTTACAGTTTCAATTGTTTTTGAATGATACATATCAATGTTCTGAGTTTTTTCCATCTTAAATGCACTAAATACATCTCCACATAACTTGATAGAAGGACAAAAAATAATATAACGTTCACATAGCTCTTTTTTTTCCTTCAATAATCTTACTAAAAACAAGAATAAATCTGCTATTGGTATTGTACTTTTGACCTTTTTCACAAAGAGTTTAATATTGTCTCTATCAGGATTGTCAATCAATTCAAAGCAATCATTCATGGCAAACTTTCTCTTCAGGTCAGATCTAGCTGCCTTGTTAGCAGTTGCAGTTATCAGTAAAATAGGGCATTGAATCAGGGATCGTATTTCTCCAATTTTACCATACCACACTCTGAAAGGTTCATCACCTCTGCAACCACTTTCTCCCCTGAAATAAAAATAGAAAACTCTTCATTTTGCAAAACTTGCTCATGGTTAACAGGTCCAGCACAATCTCTATCAGCTGTTTATTAAGCTATACAGCTTTATTTAGCCTTATAACTTTATAAAGCTGTTTTAAGCATCTTTGACCGTGGAGAACTGATCCCACTGTGTACTGTTTGACCACAGGGATCAAACTCTGGTCCCACCGGTGAGAAACGAGTGTGTTAAGTACAGTACTTGGACACCCATAGCTTAATAAAGCTATAGCTAAATAAAGACAGTCATTGTGCTGGATCTGGTTAAATTGTGATACACTAAAGCTCATGAAACAACAGTACATTTTTAAAACAATTACATATAAATGCTAATATTGAATTGGACTCCTTTGATATTGAGTACAGGTTATTATTATAAGTGCACATGCTTAGAGGATGCTTGTTCTCTCTCTCTCTCTCTCTCTCTCTCTCTCTCTCTCTCTCTGAAAACATACCATCGTAAAACAGTATGGGCCTCGTCTACAACAATCAATTTGAAGTGCTGGCTCCTGGTCACCATTTCACGCCATTTCGTAACGGATAAAATCGCTTCCGGAGAGGTAAATAAAAACTGAAACTTCTCATCTGTTATTTGATCATCTTCTTCTGAGTTTCTTCCGATGTAGGTCGCAGTAAATCCAAGTGACATCAAAGACTCGCACTGCTCTTTCATTATTGAAATCAGAGGGGTTATCACTAAAACATTGCAGGGATTTCGATGTTTTTCAGTCCACAACAATGGGAAAGCTTGATAACATAAGCTTTTCCCGCCCCCTGTCTTCATTGACAAATATAATCTCTTCCTTCTAACAACTTGTTTATGGTGTCTTCTTGGAAATCCTTTAATTTGCTTATTCCGAACCGTTCAGCAATCGCCATTTTGAATTGTATACCGAAATTGGACTGAAAGCGTCTTTTTGATTGGACGAATTCGCTCAGGGTATACGTAAAGCGCCCAATCAAATTGCCTCATGAATTATTCATGAGAACGAGCGAATAGGTATGAATGGACCCACGGGTGATGGAGAGAGGAACGAAGCGTAATCAACCGTGGGTTTCCGACGATGTGTGATACCTTGAATAGACTCTACCCTAAATATAGCGGTAGCCCTGCTGTTCGACGCTCGCATAATTCGACCCATAGGTAATTGTAAACATTTTATATGGTTGTAATCAGCCATTCTTGTGAAGTATGGTGATGAAAAAAACAAACACCAAAAGACAATAAAACAATTGGTATTATTGAATTATTTTGTTTTAAAAACCAGAAAATGCTTTGGTTTTTAATTCTACATCTGAAATTGTGATCGACATATGAACTTCATTTATGCACATATTTTAATGAGAAGACGTGCATTTTAACTAATATATTAAATTATATATCTAGTGCAGCTCCTTTATCAAAAATATCTACAGAAACTTACTAATAATTATTCATTTTACATGCAAGAATCATCGAGATCGGCATCCCACCAATGTTGTCCTATACTCGAGTCTCGACTGATTTATTTCATTATGATTATGATAACAATACCTTGAAAGTAAGATAGTGGTTTAAAAAGAAAAAGTGAATATTATTGTTTTTATTGTCGATGATTTAATTGCTAGTATGAATAAATGCGAATCATGATCACACTCTACCAGTCTAATTCAAAACAAAGTTGTGACTCGAATTTCCTCTATTGTGTTTTTAGCTCTTCTGAGCCAAAGGCTCAAAGAGCTAATGCTATGGCCATTTGTGCGGTGTGCGGTGTGCGTAAACTTTTTAGAAAAAGGGCTATAACTCAAGAACCCCTTGGCCAATTTCTTTCAAATTTGGTACAGGGTATCATTGGCCCAAGGGCTTTCATACATACTAAATAAAGGGATGTGACCCTTTAACAAGGGGAGATAATCAGGAAAATACAAACAAAAGTAGTGGTTGCTAAAAAATCTTCTTCTCAAGAACCACAGGGCAGATTATCACCAAACTTACACATAAGGATGAGGATATGTTGTAGATTAAAAATTGTTCAAGGCATTACCCTGGGGCAAAGGGCGTGGTCTCAAGGTCACTTCAAAGTTGACCTAAATTAAAAAAAATTTTAAATTCCTTAAATCTTAGATATTTTAGCCATTATAAGGACTAGGATCATCAAATTTTGACAGTTGATGCATCTTAGGACCTTGTGTCAAGTTGTCTCAAAAGTAGGTCACGGTGACCTACTTTTTGAATTTTGCAGGTATTTATTTTAAAATTAATTTTGATGCATATCTTGGACACTTTGAAGCCTATGATCATCAAAACTTGTCAGTTGGTGGATCATGGGACCTTGAAATGCGTCAACTGAAAAATAGGTCACCGTGACCTACTTTCTGAATTTTATGGCTTATCATTTATAGATATATTTTAAGTTGTTATTTCAAATACCGAGAGGTTTAGAATCATCAAATCTTGTAAGTTGATGCATCTTGAGGCCTTGAAACATATTTATAAAAAAAGTAGGTCACAGTGACCTACTTTTTGAATTTTGCAGATATTCAAATTTCACATTTTCAATTTTAGATGCATATTTTGGGCACTGTAAAACCTAGGATCATCAAACTTTGTCAGTTGATGCGTCTTCGTCTTCGGTTTGTGTCGACCAAAAAGTAGGTCACCGTGACCTACTTTTGGTATTTGACAGCTAAATTACTATATTTCAGACACTATTTGACCTACAATCATCAAACTTTGACAGTTGATGCATCTTGAGTCAACGGAATGTGTCGACCAAAAAGTAGGTCACCTTGACCTACTTTTGGAATTTGACGGCTATATTTATATATTCAGATACTATTTAACCTACAGTCATCAAACTTTGTCAGTTGATGGGTCTTGCATGTTCGAAGGGTTTCGACCAAAAAGTAGGTCAACTTGACCTACTTTTGGAATTGGACACCTATATTTATATATTTCAGATACTATTTGACCTACAGTCATCAAACTTTGTCAGTTGATGCGTCTTGCATGTTCAAAGGGTGTTGACCAAAAAGTAGGTCACCTTGACCTACTTTTGGAATTGGACGGCTATATTTATATAATTCAGATACTATTTGACCTACAGTCATCAAACGTTGTCAGTTGTTGGGTCTTGCATGTTTGAAGGGTGTTGATGAAAAAGTAGGTCACCTTGACCTACTTTTGGAATTTGGCGGCTATATTTATATATTTCAGATACTATTTGACCTACAGTCATCAAACTTTGTCAGTTGATGGGTCTTGCATGTTCGGAGTTCGATGACCAAAAAGTAGGTCACCATGACCTACGATTGGAATTTGACAGCTATATTTCAATATTCAGATACTAATTGGCTTAAAATCATCAAACTTTGTCAGTTGATATTTCTTGGGTTCTCAAAATGTGTAAACCAAAAAGTAGGTCACATTGACCTACTTTTTTTGAATTCTTAGGATTTAACTAAAGATTTAGAATACTAAGAGGCTAAGAATAGAAATGGTGGGGTTGTACAATTTATCAGAAGAGCGATTCTAGGCCCTTGGGCCTCTTGTTTAATATCGAAAAGCCATCAGCTATGCCAATGAAGTATTTTTATATAGGACATTAGGTGTTGAAATGCTTAGGTATTTAGTTTTAATTTTTTGTGCAATTACTTATGAATTTAAAGCAGATTTTCGACATAGTTTGTGGTCAGAATAATCCAAGCCCCATGACTAATTTTCATTTGTAATTAAATAAGCACAACTAGCCAATCCAATAAACTTATCATGGTTATGTAACACTAACCTGACTAAGAAGATAGGTGCCTGTTTTTGACCGACTCAGGTTTACATTTCTAGGTAAACATATCTATAGATATATCTAGTGTTTTTCAATGATGATATCAGACATTCAGTATTCGAAATGTGGATAATTTATGATGAATTAATGTTAAGAATGGAGATGTGGAGTTCATACCCCATTAAAGTAATTTACTTCACGTAGTTCAAAACACGTGAAATTAGTTTAAATTCATTTCTTTGAAAACATGCCAGAAGAAAATTTATACTAATGCAATAATCAATTATCTTTGGAATGAACAATATGAATTATTTACCCTGTGAAAAACGAATAGAAAACATCCTATATATTGGACATTTTCGAGCATACAGTAAAAATGTGCATAATCATTTGCATGAGATTTCTATATGGTAGAGCCTTGATATTTATGGTCAAAGGGCAAGTATGACATCATTTACTGATCCTTTTAATTCTTTCTGCATTGAATTTGTCAATTCTCCAAAACATCCCAATTTCCCTCATTGTGATACATTTTAATCTGTGATCCATTTCAATCAGTCTGTTGATTTTTTGTTGGATTTGAATTATACATTTTTTTCGAAGAAATCTTTAGAGTAGCATAATTTCATGTGAATTTGCAATTTTTGAGCTACGCCTGTTCAGGTTGCACTCAAATACAGTGGCAGATCTATACCTTACTGTGGGGTTTGGGGGGAGGTTAACCCATTTAAAAAGAATTATTTAAAATGGTGCAATTTAATGTATTTCTTGTTTTTTCTTCCCTTCAATTGTAGTCACCACATCTTTTATATGTTTGGGTGTGGTAAAACAAAAAAGAAGACCCCCCCCCTCCCCAATGAAATATGTTGGTGTGACGTGTTGTCAGTATATTTTTCTGAATTAAAGTAACAGAAAAGCAGTTTCCGAAATTGGTTTAAGGAAAGTCCGTGCTTTTACGTATCCGGTTTTAAATTTTAAACACCGACTAGAAAGTTCCAGTTATAACTTCTTTGTCTGATGTTTGTAGTTTACGAAAACTGTACGAGTCAAATTTAGCATTCAAATGTGAATCTTAGATATATTTACCATGAATTATTATAGTATCAAGTCCACACTAGTTCCAATGGTACAAAGCAATGTAATATCTACATTGATCTCTAAAAGGCTCATAGCTTGCAATCTAAGCCTGAACAAGTTAAAAATCATACATAGGCGTGACCCTCACAGTGGAATTCAAACTGTTTTTAGTGAGTTTGTGTTTGGTTCAAAGAAACCCAGAATTATAAATCCTCAGAAAATCATCAGCAAAGCTGTTGAATATTTGAACTCTTCTTCACAAGTACTTTCAAGAAACAAAATTATTTGTACATGAGCTGTAGTTGCTAGAATCTACACATATGTTACACTATATTTATTTTTCCTATAAGTATGAGATATCATGTAGGTATTTTTATGTATGATATGATTGATAGCCAAAAAAAAAAAAAGAATAACACACACACCAAAAAAATTGTGAAAAAAAGGAAGGGGTGGGGGGAGCCCCCCCCCCCTTCTTGTGTTCTAATTGTCTGGTAGGACACAATTTTCAGTATGTTTTACATATATATATATTGTCATATTCTGTTAATCTTGATTTTAAGACTGTATTTGCTGTTACAATTTACTATTTTCAAAGTGTGCAAAGAATAATTGTAAAACTTAAATTTAAAAATGGGGGTTTACGTACTTAAGAGACCATTTTGCGAAATATCTCTGGTCAACTATGGTAAAATATGTTTTTTTGTTAACCTTAGATATAATGCTACATATTTTTAAAGAAAAACTGGCATGTAAACAATTTAGATTTTGAGAATTTTTCAAAATTGCGATATTCTGTGATTTTTTTCTGAAGGATGTGAGCAGATTAAACAGCAATTGTGTATGTTTTCAATTGAACATCTTTAAAAATTCTCCCAGTAAATGAATAGCTATTGGTTTTTATATATTATAGCTTAATATGATGTGCTTTGGTGCATATTTTTAATAAAACATGAGATCATGCATTCTTGTGTTAAAATTTGGCTTTTGCATTTGGGGGTATATGTGCTTTGTAGCACATAGTATAAAAATAAACCCGCAAAGGTATGTCTAATATGGGTGTTTTAGTTAGTTTATGAGTTGTTAAAGTTATTTAAATGAAAAAAAAATTTGATTGACAGAAATTTCTAATAGTATTTACCTACCTTAAAACTTAGTACAGACTGGGTTTATGCCAAAACAAGATGACATAGACCTCATCGAATTGGCATAGACCGCAAGATTGAAAAAAATAACACAAATTTAAAACATTTTTATTTACTTCTAAAGTACTTATAAAGCATATTTTCTTTCCATTTCCAAAAAAGTGTTCTCTTTTCCTCATAACGTTTATCAGACATTGACTTTTACAGACCATACCCTAGTCAGTTCTGGCAAAATATGAAACGGTCATTCTGAAGAGCGACTCCAGTCACCGACGCTCATAATTAATTCTAAATAAATATTTCCCCCATTTTCTCTCTCCCGAATTCTGAAACTACACTTAAATTATCTAGTTCAAATCAAACCGCCACCTATTTGCACCTTGTACAACTTTTACAGACCATACCCTAGTTAGTTCTGGCAAAATATGAAACGGTCATTCTGAAGAGCGACTCCAGTCACCGACGCTCATAATTAATTCTAAATAAATATTTTCCCCATTTTCTCTCTCCCAAATTCTGAAACTACACTTGAATTATCTAGTTCAAATCAAACCGCCACCTATTTGCACCTTTTACAACTTTTACAGACCATACCCTAGTCAGTTCTAACAAAATATTAAATATTAAAAACATTTCAGTAAAAATTCTTACGCAAGAGAACATAGCCTTAACCCTTGTTAAAAAATTGAATGAAGCGCATATTAAATTTGAATTTGGAAAACCCCCAATGATACCACAGTCTTTCAGCTCAGTTTTTTGCATGAAGGACACCCCCCCCCCCCCCCCAGCATGATGCATTCATACATGCATAATAAAGCCTTTTACTGAAGAAAGTATATAACCAATATTCCACACCAATTGCAATAGGATATATTTTTATTCTCTTCAATTACATTTCTACTTTGGCTAATTTTTAAAAACAAAGATATGCCAATTTTATACATATATTTCGGACCATAAGACTGAACACAAATGATTTGTGGATTTTTATGTGTTTGATAGAAAGTTCGGTGAAGCTGTATGCTGGTAATTAGGAAGTATATGTTTCGAATCTTAAGAAGATTTCGTCTCTCTGAATGTATGTTATTTGAGGCATCTTTTCGAAATATTTCTGTGGCCCTTAAAAGGGTCGGCTTTCTTCTCGAGCTTTACTCTGTCAGAAGAGCTCTCCTTATCTGTGCGCCATATTTCCATATGTTTCCCTGGGAAATATGAACACCATCAGCCGCAAAGTCCTGGGGATATTTCAGTCGAAGTAAAATAAATCTTTTTCCGAGCTTTGCTCGCAGAATTGTGTTGATCCTGTTCCTCTTCCTCCTGAAGATATCGCTTGTCAGACCAGGGCTCTTCGTGAAAGTACCCCACCCCTGTCTAGAATCTGTCCCACGAGGACAGTTCCAACTCTGCTGTCTTCTAGGACCTGCACCAGTTGTAGGACGTTTTCAGCCATCTTCCTAGGTTTTCCGTCAACGCTGATGTCGTTTCCACCGAGATGAATGAAAACTCGATCAGGGGAATACTGAAGCAGGTTTTGCAGGCAGGTTTGATTTGGCTCCTTTGCTGTCATGCCACCAACTCCAAAATATTTTATTCTCGGGTCTGCTTCGGTAGATCTTCCGAGACGCGAGACAAAAGACGATCCAAAGACGGCAGCTTTCATGATGATTTTTAAACAACTGGACGTCGATACCGTGGCTTTGGTACATACTCGTGAAGCCAGTCCTATCATATTATTGGCTGATTGCAAAGAGTGAGATTCACTCAAAGTACTGCTCATTTTTACGTAGTTCCTTGTCATGAATTTGATATAAGAAAATTGTAATTTTATGATATTAAAAATGATTCAAATAAATGTTCCTAATTAGAACCAGGATCATGAAAATATTTCAACTTTTAAAGTCATAATTGATATATACATTGTGCTGAAATTATGTACCTTTCAAACCATTTACAACTTTACAAATTACAAAGTCACGGTCAATATGACCATGGGCAAAAAGTTACAAAAAGAAATTTTATGAAAGTAGGACAAAATGTCACAGGACAAAAAGTCACAGTTTTATAAGAAAATTAAACCAAAAGTCACAATTAGAATTTTATGATAGTAGAACAAAATGTCATAGGACAAGAAGTCACAATTTATAAGAAAATGAAAATCTATTGATTTTTGATAGTGATATTGATAGTGATATTTGAAAACATATCTGTTTTATTTATATTTTCTATGAGATTTTGATAATAATTATAGATTATAGATTAATTTGTTATTCCCTTTATCATATTTATTGTACAATATCATTTTTATTTTTAAAAAGAGAGATTTCTTATGTAGATAAAATAAAAATAAGCTTGATGATCATTTGGTTTAGTATACTACATATTAATGATTGTCAAAACAAAATCTGATGACAGAAATATGGTTGGCTTCCTTTCACTCCAGAAGAAGAAAAAGCCGCCAGACGTTAGTTTTGTTGTCTTATGGTTTTTATTGGGAATAAGAAGGATGGCACGATCCCTCATGCCTGCTGGTTTCTACACACGACCCTGCTATATGTACATGTATATAGAGTCTAGTTGGTTAAATTTTAACACAAAAAGAATCATCTCGTAATTGGAAAGTCTTCCACTTTTGTACAAAAACACCCAAAGTAAACCTCCAAGTTGTATACAGTAGATGTGTGGTTGTTCGCATATCGGAGATAATTTGAATTCAGATAATCAGAAAATATATTTGAAATAAAAGAGGGTGAGAGAAGAAACATACTATGCAAAATAAATAAATGAATAATAAAACAATGTTGAATATGTGCCTACGTATTGTTCGTAAATTGGGCGAGTGGTATTTGTACTTATGATTACGAAGGTTGGTCACGTTAGAATAACCTGGTGTTATTTTATTTACAGGTAATTGTTTACACCTGCACGTTAATCCAAGTTTAAGGCGTCTTGCTGTGCCTTGTTCACACCTGTTATCATGTGATTAAAATATAAAAGATGACTTAGGAATTGTTATGGAGATAACACTATTGTAAATATGCTTTGAATAAAAAGCCATTGTTTTCAAGTTGTTTATTCGTTATTAGATATCTTAGACATAATTCAGAAATCTTATGCATTAAAATATCAATTTTGGAGTTGGATAATACAAGTTAATTTGTATCTTTCAACACAAAAACAAAACAAAACAAAACAGAAAACTGAAAAGGGGGTTTATTATTACTATGGATTTAAAACCAGTAGGGCAACGCTTCGAGTTAAATACCACGCATGCGCAGAAGCCGGTGATCCGAGTCGTTCTTTTCCCTATATATTCTATTAAGGTATCACACCGGTAATTATTTTCACTATATATTACTATAGAGGGGGAAAAATCATTAAAAATCAGTTTACAAAATTGATGCCGAATAACGCAGTCAGACACGTTCTATTTTACCTATCTCGTCTGCCGACACCAGAAAAACAACACCCTACGCGGCACTTTCGAAAAAAAATTACCCGCAAACAAGACTACTCTCAAATCCACGTGTTTTTCACATGTGTGTAAACAGTCGGAGTGCACCTCAGGAAGTGGCCTCAGATACCAACAGCAAATAGTTCCTTTGTATACGCTTGATTATTTCTACAAATTACACAAAATTTCCTAATCAGGGGTACAAAAATTAAGAGAAAAGAAGAAGAGGAAATGAGAAAAATCGCGCAAGGAAAAAAAAAATTTCTTTAAATATATGGAACTACAATTGACTAAGTTCATTTTGATTGGACAATTACCGGTGTGATACCTTGAAGACAACTAAATCTTCATCAAAAAATGTCAAATTTGCACAGCAGGTGCCCGTTTCATTCATCAATAGTATACCCCATGCACACAGCGATCAGAGCAAGATAACTGACGTAACTGGTGATTTACTTCCCCTGGGGACTATCGTGATTTCTGCCTGTTTCATCAGTGAAATATGAGGCGTGTGTGGTACTTTTTAAATTGAAATAACTTTGTATAAAATCAAGATATTTCCGCAAAAATGGTTTCATTGGAAAGAAGAATGATGACATTTGCTATTTCAATCACTTATTAATCCTAAATTTATTTATACATTTTTTTAAATTGCTAATTATTTCAAATTTCATATGAGTGAGATCTTTGGTTTTGTGAAAATATTCAATTTTCGGTACTATAATGGAATCTGCATCTGGTCAATTTGGTATCCTAGAAGAGCCCATTAATTACGCTTAACAGATTAAACCAAGTTGATACTCACGGGTGATTAGTGTTTCAGATAATGGCCCCCTAATCTGGCAGGGGTTGTGCGTATTTAGCCTTTCTTCAAAGCAGGGGTAACACATTAAGAAGACTAAATACTGATTAAAACAAATAAATAAGACTAAAGTCTGACTGGATAATATGACGTTTTTAAACGTGTACACAAATCATACAGAAATCATCGATGTAACTGTTCATTACAAAAAATTTAAGCTAAAACATTTCCTAAATTTTGGTTCTAAAGAAGATGTAGGTCAAATATCAAGGGCGCTAGGTATAGTGACGTTGAATTGCAAGTGTTCAAAATGCTCAAAACGGTAAGAATATCTAGTGACAAACTTGATATGCAGGACAGAACACAAATTTTTGGTCAACGCTTTAGAAGCCGGCAATAGAATTATGGCCTACGTCGTCAGAGCCTTGATATCCTGCTACGGAGGGGACTGTCGTAAATCGTGCCAGAAATATTACCTCGCGTGTTAGGCCCTTAAAACGAATAATTTGATATCTTCTGTGTTAAGGAGACATTTTGATGTTCATATGAGTGACCTTGACGGGCATTTACCATGAATTAGTTGAATTTCTCTTTATGACATAAAATTAAAAATAAAATAAAATTTCTAAACTTTACTCAGAAATACGAAATCTCTTAATTGGGTTAATTTACAATAAGGACATTGAATTTCACACACACACACACACACACACACACACACACACACACACACACACACACACACACACATATATATATATATATATATATATATATATATATATATATGTGTGTGTGTGTGTGTGTGTACACATATGCCTTCATTTGGTAGATCAGCATTTTCATATCTATTTATCCACTTTTTCAATCTCGTCATATTGATACTAATGTATGAACTTTAAATTATTCCACAGTAAAAAAAAAAAAAACAAGAGGCCCATGGGCCACATCATTCATCTGAATCACCTTGGCCCATATCTATCTCATTTATATTTGCATGTAAAACCTTAGTCCCTATTGTGGCCCCAACCTACCCCTGGAGGCCATGATTTTCACAAACTTGAATCTGCACCATGTCAGGAAGCTTTCATGTAAATGCTAACTTCTTTGGCCCAATGGTTCTTGAGATTTTCTCTATATATATTTCTATTCAAAACTTTGATCCCCTATTGTGGCCCCAACTCATCCCTGGAGGCCATGATTTTCACAAACTTGAATCTGCACTATGTCAGGAAGCTTTCATGTAAATTTCCACTTTCCTGGCCCAGTAATTTTTGAGAAGAAGATTTTTAAAGATTTTCCCTACATATTTGTATGCAAAACTTTGATCCCCCCTTGTGGCCCCATCCAACCCCCGGGGGCCATGATTTTAACAAACTTAAATCTGCACTATGTCAGGAAGCTTTTTTGTAAATCTCAGCTCTTCTGGCTCATTGGTTCTTGAGAAGAAGATTTTTAAAGTCTCTTGATTACAAAGCTACATATGAAGTATCAAATCAGTCGAGCAAACAATGACCTGTAGATGTCTACAAGATCAGTGTTTGACATACACTCACCCACTATATCCCCTCTCGCAATGAATTGTGAGGGGATAACTATGAACTAGATTTCAAACCAGGTTTATATAGATAACATCACTTTCACGTTTCAACCTATCCACCTATTTCAATTTCTGATACACCAGTGTTATAATTTACTTGCGATTCTTCAATTCAGTTAATATTTCTAAATTGAACACGTAATTCACACACCCATTCCATGTCTATTATTTGAACATAGTATACATTTATTTTACACCAATTTCATGTCAATTATTTGAACATTGTATATTTACTTAGTACATATATTCAATAAAATAACAGAATTCAAAATGGTGAAACAACATAACAAAGATTAATTCATGCTTTTGTAACAATTGCAAAACTTAGCAGGAATTTTTTTAATTTAATACTACATTTGAATATGGATTATACAAATAACAGTTAAAAAATATTTTTAAAAAATATAGAAATATTTGTACATTGCAGCTTTGGAAGATAAAATAACAAAAAAGCACTGCATGAAAAAGTGTGCCAATAATGAACATAATCATGAAGGTGGACACGTTATGTTAAATATGTATATATAAAAAAAAAAATTATGAATATGTATCAACATGTATATTGGATAAATTTAATGTGTTTATGTGTAAAGCTTCACACTTGAACAAATGTGTGCTGACTTCACAAAGCGGTATTGTGTATTTGGTGAAGAAGTTGCTGTGTAAATACCATGTGCTTTATGTGTCAAGCTTCACACTTGAAAAAGTGTGTGCTAACTTCACAAAACGGTATTGTGTATTTGGTGATGAAGTGGCTGTGTCAATACCATGTGCTTTATGTGTCAAGCTTCACACTTGAAAAGGTGTGTGCTGACTTCACAAAGCGGTATTGTGTATTTGGTGATGAAGTAGCTGTGTCAATACCATGTGCTTTACGTGTCAAGCTTCACACTTGAAAAAGTGTGTGCTGACTTCACAAAGCGGTATTGTGTATTTGGTGATGAAGTGGCTGTGTCAATACCATGTGCTTTACGTGTCAAGCTTCACACTTGAAAAAGTGTGTGCTGACTTCACAAAGCGGTATCATATACATGATGCCGTGATAAAGTCAAAACAGTGCCTTATGTTAAGTAAATGAATCGTGTTTGTGAATATATGTTGTTCTTGCCCAAAACATTTATGCATAAAAATATTTTTCTAGACTGCCAACTGTGTTTCCAACAATGTCAACAATACAGGAATCCATTAACATAATATCACATAATGTATGCATAGCAAAAATACATATCATTGTAACGGTCTAGTGGTTCGATCATTGGACCGTGAATTTATTTTATGAGATTATTGTTGTTGTAAATATAATTGAACAGACTCAACAGAAACAATTGTTAAATGTTGAGTATATCAGAATATGTCGGATGATCATTCGCGATGAACTTCACATGAACATACATTAGTGCTTCACTTCACAAAAAATAAGTGTTCTAAAAAATTGTCTAGTGTCTAACAAAAAGGTACAATCTAGTGCTAATGTGACTTACTTTAAGTTCCGTATTTCCTATAATGCATTACTTTTTCAAAAACTAGGTATTTCGTCAATAATCATCTCCAAGGCAACTCTTATCCAAAGCTTCTGCTATCAAGTATCTCAAATGTGAGTTCTAGTATGCATCTTCTGAAAAATATATAACATACATTAATGATCAATGATATACATTTTTCAACATAAATCTTCAATTTTGTGAAATAAGACACCACATTACAATTATCTTTAATAATATCAATCTTCTAATAAACAAGTTGTCCAACATTATAGTATACAATGACCAGATATTTAGATTTTTCTAAAACATTCACTGATCTGAAAAATTCACTAGTCCATAACTTTAAGGTAGACCATCCATAACTGAACTATTTTGTATCTAATAAATGGATGGTGGGATTTTTCTTACCTTCGTATCATTTTGAAGGGTTGGTAAAATCAAAATATTCTACCACAGGATTTTTCAAAATTTTGATTACTAACCGATAAATCACACCTTAAAGTTTACATTGAAGTCTGTGGGAAAAGCATATTACATTCAAATAATTTATAATACGATTTGACTTTCATCCAAATATTTTGGTAAAAAGTTGCACAAACTTACTCTTTTATCAAAATATGATTTCAAATTAATAGTTTACCACAGAAATATTTAGAGAATCTGGTTTTTTTCCCCTTCTTACTTTCTAAAGGGCAGATAACTGTTCAAGAAAAAAATTTAAGTAAAAAAAAAAAATCAACTTCTAATCTTTAACTAGTCCGAGAATTTCGTTAAATTCACTTTCATAAAACACATTCAATTTGCTTTCAATCATTAAAAGTACACGCTTCCTTCCAAAATGTTTTTATTGTTATACTTTAAAAAAAAAATTCTGCTTGATACTGCTGGTCTGACGGACTATTGGAGGCAAATGGAGGGTGAAAATTAACTAGTCCATCCCATAAACTTTAGATCCCAGACCTGGGACCACTGTATTTTAACCCCATGACATGTATAATATGAACCATAAATTATTTATGGAGCATTATCAATATACACAAATTAGAATTAACATTTGAGGACTGGACTGTAAAATGTGTGTATCGCTGAGAATACAGTGTGCATCTGAAATATGATACTTAGTTCTCACCCATTTCAAAATGACAACTCTGCCAGTGTCCACACGATCTTCTTGTTGGATCAGATGCTTTCTCTTACACACTAGTTTGCGAGTCTCAGAACTGACGGGCCATAATGCATGATAATGCAATAATGCAATCTGGCACTGCAATAAAACACCACCTGTTTACTTGATAATTTCCATTTTACTGAGAAGGATATTATGATAAAAGTAAACATACAACTTCATATGACTGTAAAATGTAAATCATCAATTCTTTTCACCCAACCACAATGTAGCTATTGTAAAGATGATGATCTGTGAGTTATTCTCCCAACTGTTGGGCACATGATGTATATTGCCTACTCGTTTGGCTGTCATTTACCAATTTTGATTCAGCCATTTGCACGACCGTCGTGTACTTATTTCATATGAGTGTGGCTACATACACAACAGTCGTGCACTTCTTTCAAACTGACTGTCTTCCCGACTATGACCAAACCATAATAAATAAAATTACTACCTATATGTATATCAGGTGGTCATGTAACAGTATACATATATAATACATATCACCGGTCCAGTTCACTGTCATGTCCATGAGCAGCTGATGATAGGAGACCATAAGTGACTATTTTAAAGTTTAAGTAATAAATTGGTGTTGTTAATATATATGTACTATGTCATCACTCTTGCCGCGTTTTTTTAAAGTGTGACTCACCTCTCAGGGAGCCTCAGTGCCTGCAACTTTGAAAATTTAGATCCGCCCTTGATGAAATAAACACACATTAGGTTGATGCAAGTTGGCACTCAGTCACATAGAAACATTGAGCCCACTACACGTCTCAAGACTCTCTAGGCACTGAGTGTGTACACCGTTTACATCTAGCACCAATCGTTCAATGCAAGTAGGCCATATACAAGTTCGGCATAGCCTGGGCCCCATCAGGCCATGCTCATGATCCTGGGGTCAGTATTTCCCTTTATCTACAGGCCTACAAATACAATCAGTTAGATTGTGAAGCAATATGACTCAAATGATCTTAATCTTCATATCAAAGAATAACAAGAGGCCCATGGGCCACATCGCTCACCTGAGTCACCTTGGCCCATATCTGAAGACTTTCCATATATATTTACATGTAAAACCTTAGTCCCTATTATGGTCCAAACTACCCTTTGAAAACTGGAATCTACACTATGTCAGAAAGCTTTCATGTAAATTTCTTTGGCCCAATGGTTCTTGAGAAGAAGATTTTTAAAGCTTTTTCCTATATTTGTATGTAAAACTTTGAACCCCCCCCCCACTTGTGGCCCCATCCTACCCCCGGGGGCCATGATTTGAACAAACTTGAATCTGCACTATGTCAGAAAGTTTTCTTGTAAATATCAGATTTTCTGACTCAGTGGTTATTGAGAAAAAGATTTTAACTATATATTTGTATGTAAAACTTTGATCCCCCTTGTGGCCCCATCCTACCCCCGGGGGCCATGATTTGAACAAACTTGAATCTACGTTATGTCAGAAAGTTTTCATGTAAAAATCAGCTTTTCTGGCTCAGTGGTTCTTGAGAAGAAGATTTTAACTATATATTTGTATGTAAAACTTTGATCCCCTATTGTGGCCCCATCCAATCCCCCCCCCCCCCCCCCCCGGAGCCCATGATTTGAACAAACTTGAATCTGCATTATGTCAGGAAGCTTTCATGTAAATCTCAGCTTTCCTGGCTTAGTGGTTCTTGAGAAGAAGATTTTAAAAGTTTTTCCCTATATATTTGTATGTAAAACTTTGATCCCCCTTGTGGCCCCCATCCTACCCCCGGGGGCCATGATTTGAACAAACTTGAATCTGCACTATGTCAGAAAGTTTTCATGTAAAAATCAGCTTTTCTGGCTCAGTGGTTCTTAAAAAGAAGATTTTTAAAGATTTTTCCTTTATATTTGTATGTAAAACTTTGATCCCCTATTGTGGCCCCATCCAATCCCCCCCCCCCCCCGGAGCCCATGATTTGAACAAACTTGAATCTGAATTATGTCAGGAAGCTTTCATGTAAATCTCAGCTTTTCTGGCGTAGTGGTTCTTGAGAAGATTTTTAAAAATTTTCCCTATATATTTGTGTGTAAAACTTTGACCCCCCCCTTGGGGCCCCATCTTATCCCCAGGGGCCATGATTTGAACAAACTTGAATCTGCACTATGTCAGAAAGTTTTCATGTAAAAATCAGCTTTTCTGGCTCAGTGGTTCTTGAGAAGAAGATTTTTAAAGATTTTTCCTATATATTTGTATGTAAAACTTTGATCCCCTATTGTGGCCCCATCCAACCCCCGGGGCCCATGATTTGAAGAAACTTGAATCTGCGCTATGTCAGGAAGCTTTCATGTAAATCTCAGCTTTTCTGGCTTAGTGGTTCTTGAGAAGAAGATTTTAAAAGTTTTTCCCTATATATTTGTATGTAAAACTTTGATCCCCCCTTGTGGCCCCATCCTACCACCGGGGGCCATGATTTGAACAAACGTGAATCTGCAATATGTCAGGAAGCTTTCAGGTAAATTTCAGCTCTTCTGGCCCAGTGGTTCTTGAGAAGAAGATTTTTAAATGACCCCACCCTATTTTTGCATTTTTGTGATTATCTCCCCTTTGAAAGGGACATGGCCCTTCATTTGAACAAACTTGAAAGCCCTTCACCCAAGGATGCTTTTGGCCAAGTTAGGTTGAAATTGGCCCAGTGGTTCTGGAGAAGAAGTCGAAAATGTGAAAAGTTTATGGACAGACGGACAGACAGACAGACGGACGCCGGACAAAATGTGATCAGAATAGCTCACTTGAACCTTCGGTTCAGGTGAGCTAAAAAGTAGCATCATGGAATAGCAGGCTTTTGTACTTACCTTTCTCCCTTTGTCTTTGTTCTCACATTTTGGCGGATTATCTTGTTTACATCCCCATGATGCATTTCGGTTCGGCAATCAGGGTGAGTATTTTTACCGCCGGACACCGCCAAACACCAAAAATATTATGTAGATATTAAAATAAATCCCCAAAACAGACCTTATGTGAATAATTCAACGTATTTCATTCATATAATGAACTTATATGTATTAATAATGTGACAGAATACTGTAAATGTTATGTACAACCACCGCCGAACATCTGTATACTACCGCCGAACACCTAAGATGTGTTTTATAGTATGAAAGGTGGGTATCATGACTCTTGTAACAAATATCACAAATAATTTATGATGTTTTTAACATTTTTTAAAATCTAAAAATAGGAAATTGCAACAAATTTCATGTGTAACTAGCAATCTCTCACCAGAGGGCGTTACGCTACGCTCCACAACACCTCTGTTATCGTCTAATTTACAAGAATTTTGTAAAACAGAGTGTCTTTGAAAATAAAATAAATCTGCATCATTTTCATAAATAAAACATACATTTATGAGTTAAAAACACATCGGTAGGTATCGAAACGCTGTATTACGTTAGTGCAACCTCCATATTTTGTCTTGTCAAATGTATTAATTTCACTTTCACTTCGTAACTATGGACTCCACATTAGAAAAGTTAGTGAGATTATATGATGAAAATCTGACATTACACAAAGAACAGAAACGTGTCTTTCTGTATCTTTTGGAACAGAGGGGTGACGTATTAGTTAATTTACCTGTTGGTTACGGGAAAAGCTTAATTTTTCATCTCCTACCAAAGGTCTTGGACCCAAATGCCGTTCGTTTGGGATCATAATGATAAGAAAACATAGTAAAAACAATATGCTCAAACTTCGTTAAGTGAACATAAAGGACCGGTCAATATTTAGTTGGGAGTTAGGACCGGTGCAAAATGCGGTAGGACAAATTGGTTTTTTTTTTTGGCTTACATACTGATAGAACTCCCATTTTTTTTTTATTTTCATATACTGATACGACAGTAATATATTTTTTATTACAAATGTATCGATAAAAAAAAATATATGTATTTCAAACTTTTAATTCAAATCCTAGAACTTATCTATCTTACAAACAATAATACTGAATGGTATGCTTTATCTTAATTCCAAGTTGAATATACTAAAAACAGTTTGCAATAAAATACTGGACCTTTGAAATTTTTTGATATTAAAACAGAATTATAAATCACAAAATAAGTATTAAGCTGTGAAAAAAATTACAAACATTACATGCAAGTTTTGCATTGAGTATGGATTTCAATAAAAGAAAATAAAAATGGTATGTCATGTTGATCAAAGATTGAATGATACAGACCAGAATTTAATCAAAGTCTAAACAGGTCTTTAATAATTCGATAGAGAATGCTGAGATGTGAAAAATACTTGAATGTAACGATAACCAATGTACGGTAAAACAGTAATTAAAAATATTCAAAATGTAGCATTTTAAACAACAATTTTACAAATGCAAAAATTAAGCTGAAAATAATGAGACAAATTCGAGTATGTGACTTGTAACAATGATAGTAAAGTAAAATCATTGTTTCATCATACATATATATTTATCTATTAGATAGGACATACACTTATTCATTACATAATCTGATACAGGACAGCAATTGTTTTTTTTTTTTTTTTTTTGTATTCTTAGAAGATAGGACATTGGGTTTGTTGGTTTTTTTTTTTTTTGTTTTTTTTTTGAATGGTAATATGGAATGCAGCCCCCCCCCCCCTAATAAATATTGATCGGTCCCTAATGACTAAAGTCAATCATTTTTCAAACTTGTGATCCTGCCGTTGGCCTACTTCGTAATGTGCAGTTCGCGTGTTAGTAATGCTGGGTGGTGATGTCACATCTGGAGTTGCGATCGATTTTGTCGTGCGACCCTCAACTCGGACTGGAGGGCTGGATATCGTACAAGGTAAGATTTAAAATCTTCTATTGTTTGTTAAAATGATGCATGTAACGATTACCTTTTATCAGACTTACATTTAATTTGAAATGAATTCATCAGATGACACAATTCAAAACAGGCCTCGGATTTTGTTTATTGTATAACCAATTGGTATTGAATACAAGACATGACAGAATATGAAAAAAAGTACATTTCACTTGGTGTTAAACCAAAGTTTAGGCATGTTAGGAGTTAAGTTTTAATACATTTACTTACACCAAACAGTTGCCAACCTTCAACATGTTAAAATCTGGTCATGACCCTGTTTCGAGTGTAAAAAAAAAATCTGGTTATAACGCGTAAAGACATGTTCGACATATTTACCACAAAATAAATTTTTATATTTCAAAGGAACACACAACAGCGATGCCTGTATTGTGAATTATTTTATTGTAAAGAAGAACTGCAAGTTGCAGAGGTACATTTTGAATTTTAAAGACTGTTTCAAAGGGGATTATTCAAAGCACAACGCAGATTGGTTGTATTCTGCTATAAAATTAGAAAGAAAACAGAAACAACTTTCCGCTACAGTAACCTACATACGATGTTTAAAAAGGCGACAGTAATTTAGAAAACTATTATGGTAAAGCATCATTTACATGATTTTCGCATGTTTAGCTCCAGACACAATATATAAGTGTGCATTATATTACGAAAAAGCCTAGATTTTTTTCTCTCAGTCGCTTATATTTCTTTTACCCACGGAAAGTCGTTCTCCGAAATTCTCTGATATTATGACCGCGAAAGATTGATTGGCAAGATTGGAAGTTTTCGTTACTGTCGTCTGTTACATTCAAAACACTTGTATGACATCACAAATGAAAAGCGCTGTTACGATTCAGCGCGGATGACCGTGAAAATATTGGAATGAAATTGTACTTTTTGAAGATCGGCCTACATTTTTGTAGTTATTTCCCTTACATCGGACGTTGAGGGCGTGCTTACCAAAATAGTAACTCTTACGTTACCAAATTCTTTAATATTCTGGGCTGAGTTGAGTTTTACTAAACTTCGGGATCGCCGCGGTAGTCTAGAGATAAGAGCTTTTGCCCCGCAAGCGGAAGGCCTAAGTCGTTAAAACGGATATGACAGTTCCATCGCCAAACGCTCGGTATCAGGTGTCCACGGAGATTACCTTAAAAACGGATGCCCCGTGTCACAGTAGGCGTGGCACGCTAAAGAACCCTCACTGCTCAATGACAGTAAGCGCCGAGCATAGGCCTAAATTTGAAGCCCTTAATTTGAAGCCCTTCACTGGTCTTGGTATTGTATTGTATTGTTTATTGACCAAGAACCATGCAGTTCATAGATATAAAGTATATACAACAACAATTTACACAATGAAATAGTAACAGAACATAATATATCATACTGATGCACATGGACAAGATAGATACTGAGGATAATCTTATAATAACTGAGATCTAATAGATGAACATTCATATAGGTTTACATAATTTACATAATTCCGTAATATTTCCAGTTGATAATAGTTGGACAAACTTGAAAGTGGAGGGGTGTTTATAATAATATTTCTTTAAATACCGTTTTCTACAATCATTATAAAAAGGACATACTAATATAAAATGATATTCATCTTCAATACTCTCTTAACATAATTTACATTTTCTTTCATTTCTTGGAATATTGCTAAATCTACCTTGTTCAATTTCTAATCTATGTGAGGATAATCGGTAATTACTAATATTTTGAACATACACACTTGGAATAGATATTGTAAAATACAATTGTAATTTAAAACCTTCATTGACATATTTATATAAGTTACATTTTGGTGACGTCTCAAAAACACTATTCATTTCTTGTATAAACACATATTGTAGTCTTTGTTTTACTTCAGTTAAAAATTTGTTTTCATTTATATCAATGTACAATTCCATACATATCCAAATCCTAAAGAATATAATAAATTTCTTACATATGTCAACCAACAAGTAAAAGAATTTGAGTCACAAACATCCAACATTTCCTGATAAATACTCTTTAAAATACAATTATTTGTCTTCTTTGATTTTAATCAATATTTCAATATTCTATACTTTCTTAGCACATGTAGAGGTGTCCGTCCTCATTCATTGTAGACCATCATAGACATAGTAGACTTCTTGACACATAAAACTTTTTTACAAAAATTCAAATGAACATTTTCCAAATCATTTGCTGGATGTGAGCCCCAAACTTCACAACCATAATTTGCTAGATTTCTTATATACGTATCAAACAACGACAACTGTGTACTTACATTTAAATGCAAATTTTTCATTTTGGTTACCAGGCTACTTAAACATTTTCTACATTGTGCTGCTAAAACATTTTGTTTTGTGAAAATTTCCATTAAAATTTAATGTTATACCCAAATAATTAAAATTTTCAACAATACTAACCAACGTGTTGTCATACTTCCAACAATAATTATTTTTTAATTTCCCGCCTTTTCTAAAAACAACTATCTTTCTTTAATCCACATTAACCTTTATATTCCACTGTAAACAACTCAACAGATCTTGTAAACCTTGTTCTGTCTCTGAAAAAGTACCGTATCATCAGCATACATAATTAAAAACAAAACAATATCCTTTCTTTCAGCATGTTTTTAATAAATTCCATCTCGAAATCATTCACATACTTTTTGAAACTTTTGATTTCACTAAAGGCTTCACATGGAGCATAATAGTACAAAATAGGTAAAATCAACAACAACAATGTTGAACACAATGAATGAAACACAACAGGAAGGTAATGTCACAAAAATATGGACAGTACTAACTTGATAAATTTGGCAAGTCCTATCATAGTATATTTGTCTTTACAGTTTATTAACTCACTATAGCTAATAGTATTTGATAATGGCATTTATGCTCTCCATTTTTATAAGAATATAAAATACTATTCGAAAAAACCGGTTTTCTCATGTCCGGAGCTTTGTTATTTTTCTTGGCAATTAACAACAGAATACATATTGTTGATTGAAAATTGTTAATGACGATTGAAGACGTTGACAACTTATTTACAACCCCTATAATAGGGAGATCTCCGAATCAGCTAAAATGATTGGTTATAATTGCTGATGACATAACTTGTAAAATAAATACATGTCCTTCACTTGTGATCAAGAAACTAAACAAGATTATTACATAACACAGACTATATAACATGATACATGTATGTACAGCATATAGTCATGACTAGACAAATTAGCCAAGTATTAAAAATGATCACATAAAACATATTATTTGAAAAATAATATTTCATTATGCTCTCCATTTTTATAAGAATATAAAATACTTTTTTTTTCATGTCCCGCAGCTTTGTTATTTTTCTTGGCAATTAATAATTGCCAAGAAATTGAATAGATATTGTTGGTTGAAAATTGTCATTTATTAATGACGATTGGAGAATTTGACAACTTATTTACAACCCCTATAATAGGGAGATCCCCGAGTATCAAAACTACAACTCAGACAACCTAAACAAGAATGACATTGGGATCTCCCTAATTTTCATAAATCTTGTTAAATACAAACATAATAAAATAGAAAAATAAGGTGGCACCTTAAAATTTTGTCATAAAACCCTATGACAATTGGATTTCCGCCACCCAAGGGACAAAAGAAATGAAAAACGGGTGATTTTTTTAAAAAGAGAATTGTAAGAGACCGTCATCAATTTTGTACAAACAAATGTAATATACTAGTAAGAAAATACATGGAGTAGCTAATGCTAGTACTAAATATTCTGAACATGCTAAAAGTACTGTACTTGAATAAACTGTTGGAATGACTGGCAAGAAAATACATGCAGTGGCCAGCAACACCCTAAGAGTATTCTTACATAAAGCAGCATAAATGAAAGCAAAATGTGAAGCAGACATAATATGACCTACCATGTACAAAATACATATAAAATGATGGGAAGCAGACATAATATGACCTACCATGTACAAAATACATATAAAATGATGGGTAGCAAACATAATCTGACATACCATGTACAAAATACATATAAAATGATGGGTAGCAGACATAATCTGACATACCGTGTACAAAATACATATAAAATGATGGGTAGCAGACATAATCTGACATACCGTGTACAAAATACATATAAAATGATGGGTAGCAGACATAATCTGACATACCGTGTACAAAATACATATAAAATTATGGGTAGCAGACATAATCTGGCCTACTATTCTATGGGGAGAGGGGGGGGATATCTATACAGTAGATGATAAATATGTGTAGCAGACATATTCTGACTTATTTTAATATCCTACCCTATTAATGAATTAGGGTTAGCAAACTAGGGTGTTCCTTTAAACCTGTAGCAGACCTCATCTGACCTATAGCAAGGAACATATAATTTTAAAGCCCGTAACCTAATATACATATCCCACGAACTGAATAAACTCGGCATCCAAACACTGACATACAAAAGGCTCCAGCTTCGTATGTACCGTTTTACTGCATCTGACTTCCATCGTTACCCACCCTACAGTTTGTCCTAGGGTGTTGCCCAAAACAGGCTTGACGCGAGTGTGCACATGGGCATGGTTTGTGGGTACACTGGACCCCATTATTGAATGCAAAGTAGAACTTGACAGGCATTTTGCCTGTGTTCTTACGAAAGGGCTGCAGGTGTGTTTGAAAATTAATGCTTGTAGCAGCTTTAACTCTTAACTCTTCTACTGGTTTTTGCCATAGATTATCAGGATTGGTTTCCTTGGGTTGGCGAAAACTTTCATCATAGATGTACCAAACTTTATCCCCTAATGTTTTTTGTTGTTGTTGTAATTCTCTTGTAAAAAAAACCCAGTACTTGAGAAGATGAGAAGGTTGATCTTGATGTTTTTCAATATACACTGCCATGAATATTAAAAAGGCGTCTGTCCATTGCTGGATGGACAATGGCACTTTGTTTTTTGACGAACTCTGTTGGACAGTAATGGAACCTGCCGCAATATTTAGGGAGATGGGTTCCTCTTGCCGCTGCATTATTAGACGGAGATCAATAA
The DNA here is from genome assembly GCF_947568905.1 of Ostrea edulis. Classification (NCBI taxonomy): domain Eukaryota; kingdom Metazoa; phylum Mollusca; class Bivalvia; order Ostreida; family Ostreidae; genus Ostrea; species Ostrea edulis. Next base: position 40,796,123 of record NC_079169.1, on the reverse strand, counting down.
ATTGGTTCTCCCAGATTTTTGCCTTTAACCTATGAGGAATGGTAGCAGCAAGAGAAATTCCATCAGTTAGACAAATTGAATCTGACTTATGAGGGAGTGTTGCTGGCTCACCTGTATGCAATATATTGTTAACAAATTTTGCAATGTTTTGAGCCACCGATGTAGAGTTCACAGCCTCGTCTGGCGAGTGAGTTTGTGAGTTGGCTCCTTACTGCACCTCCTCTTGATGGAATTCTGGGATCCCTTCCGACACTGAGCATGGACTTTGCGCCATTTGCCCTGACTGTTTGAGAATATCATAGTCAACGTCCAGAACTGTATTAGCACTTTGTTAAACTGTCTGGTCCGCCTTTCCTCTTCCGCTTGGAAGATGTTGCCCTCGAGACCGTAAAGTCCCTCCTTTTAGGTATGTCTTGGATGAATTCTGTAAGATCAAATTGACATTAAGAGGGAAAATTTAACATGATTCATTATATCATCGAAAGAAGTCTCAATGTTTAATTCTTTATATCCATTTGTGGCAGCTATATCTTACTTGCATAACACAAGTCCTCAAATAACCTAAAAACAGACTTCCATATTTGAGTCAAATTGTAACCACCTAAAATAAGTCTTGTTTCCTTAACTTGACTTGCCATAACCTAGAGACATGTCTAATGTAATTGTTGACTTGTCATGACTTCGAAACAAGACTTAAATCCTTAAACTGACTTGTCATAACCTCGAAACAAGTTTTACATCCTTAACTGACTTGTCATAACTTAGAAACAAATCTTACATCCTTAAACTGACTTGTCATAACCTAGAAACAAGTCTAACATCCTTAAACTGACTTGTCATAACCTCGAAACAAGTCTTACAGCCTTAAACTTAATTGTCATAAACTAGAAACAAGTCTTACATCCTTAAACTGACTTGTCATAACCTCGAAACAAGTCTTACAGCCTTAAACTTAATTGTCATAAACTAGAAACAAATCTTATATCCTTAAACTGACTTGTCATAACCTAGAAACAAGTCTTACATCCTTAAACTGACTTGTCATAATCTCGAAACAAGTCTTACAGCCTTAAACTGAATTGTCATAACCTAGAAACAAGTCTTACAGCCTTAAACTTAATTGTCATAACCTAGAAACAAATCTTATATCCTTAAACTGACTTGTCATAACCTAGAAACAAGCCTTACATCCTTAAACTGACTTGTCATAACTTAGAAACAAGCCTTACATCCTTAAACTGACTTGTCATGACCTAGAAATAAGTCACAATCCTTAATTTTGACTTGCCATAACTTTAAAAACAAGTCATATCCTTAACTAAACAAGTCATAACATTAACTCGACTTGTCAAAACCTTTGATGAAAACAAGTCACTGAAATGCATTTTACATTTGACTTGTGATAACTTAAAACTCCAAAATTCTTTTATTCGACTTGCAACATCTCGAAACATTCCTAGAATCAATGTAAATCTCTTGACTTTCTTACCATTCAAGTCTTACGTCCGACATAAAGGTTGACTTTTAGCTTGATCCTATGGAAATTCCAATCATTTACACTAGGTTCCAAGACTTACTTAGTATGCAATCATTAAGCTTATGCATTGAATGAAGCCCCCATTCATCATGATCCATGGGATAACGGAATACTAGCCATAAACATTTCACCACAAGCATATCGAATAGTATAAAGACTCATCCTTATGGTGTTCCATCACACACACACACACACACACACACACACACACACACACACACACACACACACACATATATATATATATATATATATATCATAGTCAACAACCCTGAATGAAATACTCTGTGGCTATATGTGCTATAAATTAAGAGATATTGGCCTTGATTTTCCAATTGCGTGGCATATATATAGCGTATTTGACGCTCCTCAAATAGTTTATCATGGGTGCAGGGGAATTCCCAATACTCGACACGCCCAGATTCACACCATCGAGCCCAAGGTACCGCAGGTCAGTCCAGAATCCTCTGTGTTTACAAAAACTAATTATGTCAGAATCTGATGTTGATTGTTCCAAACACTGATTTATTTTAAATACTTCCTCATTATGATTAATCGGCGATTTCTTTGCGTCTCTGCGCAATAATTGTCCTATCATAACGCAAACAAGAAAATGTCTTGTGCTATCACATCAGCCCCCTTGTCGCGTCATTGCCGCCTATTTGTAAAAAAAAATATAGGCGCTAGGCGGAACAGGGAAACTGCTTAAATGGGGGCGAGTTCGCCAACATTTGTATTGTCAATCCTCCCTGAGCACGGAAGTACATTGTAGTTTCGTTCTGATCTAAACACAGGTTATCATACATTGGATTCGCCGAAATAAACTGTTTTAAACGACGTATATAAGAATGTCCAATTACGCCCACCACTAATGGATCCGCCATGGTTTTTTTTTTTTACGCTGGACGTATTCTCTGATCAATCCGGATCGAACCGGTCCGCCGATTAGGCTGACCCGCGATCCCTGCACTGTGCTGATGGGAAATTCCCCTAAGAAAATTTTACATATTGCGTCACTTACGATTCTATTTGCACATCGAAAGTTCATCCAAATATGCCCACCTAAATCGTTACGATAGTAGTCTATTCTATTGGAAGACACATGAAACGGGAGCCAATAAAATTTTCCTCTATAATCACATAAAAAATAATGCTTTCACTTTCACTTGGACAGCTACAAAGACATGATCACGTGACACTTAATCATTAATTCATTGGCTGCTGATGAGGGTGTATAAAAATATATCTCCGAATCAGCTAAAATGATTGGTTATGATTACTGATGACATAACGTGTAAAATAGATACATGTCCTTCACTTGTGATCAAGAAACTAAAAAAGATGATTACATAACACAGACTACATAACATGATACATCATATACTCATGACTAGACAAAATAGCAAAGTGTTAAAAATGTTCACATAAAGCATTATTTGAAAAATAATATTTCATCATCGCCTAGTTCTAGTTTGTTACAAAGAGTACACAATCGTTCAGATCTATCTATACTTAAAAACCTACCAGATTAATTGGCAATTTATGGCTACTACATCTAAAGCGACAAAAATGATACAGTAAATATTGTGGTAGTGTAGTTAAATAATTTTCAAACCAAAAGTTGTCTTGTACATCCTATAATTAGAACACATGGATAAGTTATATATTTCATCTTTCCAGGTTTCAACAAAAGAGTTATACAAACACTGTTAACTTTTTTTTTTTTTTAGATAAATGAAAGTTAACATCAACATGCTGATCGTTCCAAATCTGGATATTACCAGTTCTAATTAAGATATCTTTTATACAGTTTAACCATTTTGAATGATACACTTTTCCTCTGTCTAATTTGTATAGTACGTTGTACAAAGTATAGGAGATCTTTTCATGTTTACCATTTATAATGCGTTCCCAAAAACCAATCATTCTTGCACTAATAGGAATAGACATGGGTTATTCTACCAAGTTCCCCATACATCATACAGGTTGGTGTACAATTTTTAACTTTAAGTATATACAGTGAAACTTCTCCAAACCGGCCTCTCAGAAAACCGCTTCTCCCTGAATATCGGCCGATTTTCAAAGTTCCGGCAGAAATCTTAACATTTCCTTACAAAGAAAGTCTTCCAAAACCGGCCACCCTTGAAAACCGGACATCGGCCACTTTTTAAAGTACATTGTTAACAAACATGTGTAATTTACCCTTATCATCCCGGCCACTTTTTGAAGACAAGAACATTTTGGCCAGAGGGTGATCAAGATCGCCCAAGTGTGCACATTGACTGACCGACTTGCCAGGTGGGAAATTATCGACCGGAGGTGTGAAAAACACGAGTGGCCTCTATTGTTTACCTGTGTCGTCAAGGGTGTTGATTGACACTTAGCTAATCCAAGTGACCCATCCAAATTCCGTACAAAATGTAAAAAACAGTTAGGAACATATTGAATCAAACAATTGTAATAGTATATATATCTATAGGTAAGCATATTTTTCTAGATTTAAGTAATACATAGAACATGGATTTTCTTGCTTGTTGTACAAGTCTGTTTTTGTTAGATTTAAAAGAACCCTTTCTAGAGAATTTAATACCTAAATATTGAAATTCATCAATACTGTCAATTGCTCACCGTTGAAATTAACCTAACATTATCTACATTACGATTCTTGCAAAAAATGACTACTTTGGTTGTTTCAGCATTAACCCTCAGATTGCAAGTCTGACAATATAAGAACATTGTATTCAAAGAAGATTGTAGTTCTTCTGCAGATTCAGCTAATATTACAGTCTCATCAGCATATAACAATAGATATAACTTGAAATATACTTCAATTTCTAAGCCATCAAACACCAAGTGTGCAATATTACAAATATCAGTGAGGCCACTATATGAATGTGATATAAAATCGACCAGATCATTGAGAAATACAATCTAATTAAAATCAGATCCTAGGATACGCTCACAATCGCTATACTTACGCAGAGTATACGGCGCGGATCTAAGAAGTCCGATTTTAATTAGATTGTGAGAAATATGGAAAACAAAAGAAAGGATAAATTTTCACCCTGTCTAACTCCAATATTTGAAGTGAAAAAAATCTGAACATATAGAGCCATCTCTAACACAAGATTTGGCATTCTTATACAAATTTTGAATAACAATTAGTATTTTGCCATCGATAGACGTACGTAGTAAATTTTGCCATAATACGATTCTGTCTACAGAGTCAAAAGCTTTACGATAATCAATAAATGCACAATACAAATTTTTCCTTCGAAATAAATATAAATCTATCAAACATTTAAGATTAGATATATGGTCTGTTGTACTGTATCCTTTTCTAAAACCAGCTTGTTCCTCACATAGTAACCCTAAATTTCCTAAGTAATTAAACAATCTATTATTGAGTATACACGTAAATAACTTGCCAAAACAACTTCATATTGCAATACCCCTATAATTGTCTACATCAGCTTTATGACCTTTATTTTGATATATTGGACAAATGTAACCTTTAGACCATGTACTAGGTATCATACCACTTTCAAATACAGCATTAAAAATCTTTACAAAAAATGGGCTTAAGTTTATCAACAGATCTAGAGTGCTTCAAAAACTCGTTTAATAAGTGATCACCACCACATGCTTTATTATTTTTAAGAGACTTAACAACATCAAAAACTTCCTTTTCACTAATTATTTGGTTAAGTTCATTATTATGTTCACTAATATTATCAGGCAGAATCTCAATATTGTTCAGGATGATGTTGATATTCAACATCATCCTGAACAATATTGAGATTCTTGAAATGATTATAAAATACATTAAGAGCAACCTTACTAACAATATCCGAGCTAGTTTGTTTATCACAATCTCTATTTAACACATTCCAATATGCCTTAGGAGGAGAAGTACAGAGAGAAAAGAAATGGTGAGAGTGGATATCACCCTTGCATCAAGCCCTCATTACAATTGAAGAGTTCTGATAACTGATTTTTGTGTCTTACACATGATTTAATATTAGAGTACATATACATAGACTCGATAATTTTAACATTTGACAGTCAATACCATGTTTTGCTAATTTGAAAAATAACATATTTCTGTCTATTTTATCAAAAGCTTTTTGATAATCTACGTAGCAACAATATAATGTTTTACCCTTAGCAATGTTTCGATTAATTAATGCATGTAAAACAAAAATTGCATCTGTTGTACTAAAGCCAGATTTAAATCCAAACTGAGCATCAGAAATAATATCTTCATTGCTAGACCACACATTTAATCGTTCATTATTATAGACAATGAAGGCAAATGTAAAGTTAAATAAGATTTATTTTGTTGTTGGCGAACGAGGCCACGGCCGTAGGGCTGTCGGGTGATAAATGGCTAGCCCTAAATTATATACATTACATTAAACATTACATTATCATTATGCCATACTATCATTTGAGGGCTCAATAGTCAAAACATTGTTTGGAACGACTTCAACCACTGTCCAATGTAGAGCCCTCAAATATATCATTCATTCCATCATTATACATTATTCATTATGCATACATGATGCATTCCAACATTATACATTATGCATACAATATGCATTATATCATTATACATCGTCGCATTATATCATTAAACATTATGACATTATGCATTATCATTATTGGCTTTATGATTGAGAAAGATAGACAACATTATACTGGTACTGGGAATAGATACTCAGTATGATAATGCTATCAAATCTACAATAGCCAAAAGCGTCGCGAAATATCGCCTATGTTTGCTACATACACATTTAAAAAACAGTTACGGCCGAGACGAGAGAAAGTTCTTTCCACTGGAGTTTTCCCTCTTCGTAAAATAGCAGCAAATGACAGGCACAAGACAAAACCCAAAGTCAATCTGGCAGCATTCGTAGGATATTTGAACAATTTAAAACTGCAAAATACAGAGAAAACTACGGCAGAAAGAGTTTTGCTAATGGTTTGAAATTTTAAGATTATAAATACATATACATTACTGTGTACGAATATTATGAAATTGAACCATTAGTAGGAAATATATGGAGTGGGTGGGTGGGATTTTCTAATAAACAGTCTTTACGCCCAGCTGATTTGTGAAGTATGTTTACAACCGTTGTACTAAACGTGACGTAATGAAAGTCAAAGTATGACGACACAATGCTCAAACATAGAGTAATTTTCCCGGAGTTTTATCGGGTTCAAGAGCGATTGAGTTTTTCATTGCTATAATAATATGATTTATTTAGTAAGGAAAATAAAAATTGTATTATTATACTTTCATGTAAAATACTCGAACCTGATTGGTCGAGAAGCATTTGAAAAAACATATTGTTACCCTCTGAGAACAGAAAACACGCGACTCAGGGTGATAGTATCTAGTAACGGGTAACAGTACTTGACAACGGGTGATATTATAAAAAATTATCACATGCGTCAAATTTATGCGCGTACGGTTCGCCGTAGATTGCTAGACGACGTCGTTTGAGCGTTTGTAATAAACGCGAGTACCCGCATCGAGATACGAAATATCGCACGACAGTGATTGATCAAATGTCAACAGACGTAAGTTTTTCTGCTTCCCAGTTTACATAACATTCAGTATAATAAAACAAATATTGCATGTATTTGAGGGTAACATTGAAATTTTCACCCCTCAAGAAACCATTGTCAACCTCGGCTACGCCTCGGTTGACAATGGTTTTCTCGGGGTGAAAATTTTCAATGTTACCCTCAATTACATGCAATATTTATATATTATTATAGACAATGAAGGCAAATGTAAAGTTAAATAAGATTTATTTTGTTGTTGGCGAACGAGCACGGCCGTAGGGCTGCCGAATGATAAATGGCTAGCCCTAAATTATATACATTACATTAAACATTACATTATAATTATGCCATATTATCATTTGAGGGCTCAATAGTCAAAACATTGTTTGGAACGACTTCAACCACTGTCCAATGTAGAGCCCTCAAAGATATCATTCATTCCATCATTATACATTATTCATTATGCATTCCAACATTATACAATATGCATTATATCATTATACATCGTGGCATTATATCATTAAACATTATGACATTATGCATTATCATTATTGGCTTTATGATTGAGAAAGATAGACAACATTATACTGGTACTGGGAACAGATACTCAGTATGATAATGCTATCAAATCTATAATAGCCAAAAGCGTCGCGAAATATCGCCACATGGTTGTTCAAGCAAATGTGAGAACAACCACCGCCAATAGAATTGGAGGATGAGCGATGCTTACATCGACCGTGTCCTACGTTCGCCATTGAAAGAGCAGACTTGTTGCAGCTTACTTTGAAAATTGTATAATAGTAAGTCATTGCCAAGTTCAGATAGATGAACTCCATCGTTAACAAACAATCCGCTAGAATCCCAAGATATCTCGGGATAGCTGATATAGAAACCATTGTTCACAACGAACAGTTTGCTCATAAAACTGTTAATTCTTTTGACTGCAATATTTTGAGATTTAACATTTTTACTGTAATGCCATGAAAATCTTGGAAGAATATGAGACCAACCAAGGAGGGTGTTTGGAAACTCAGACCAAATCCTTTGAAATGTTTCTTTCATCCTCAATCGAAGTTCGAGTAAAAGCACATTACCAATATCATTACCCCCACAGTGAATTATTAAAATTTCAGGCAATGATTCATACCTCCTTAGTAACTGAATGCGAGGGAACAATTTTTTCCAAGTTAGACCACCCTTGCCCTGCCAAAGGATGTGATAATTTAGACGTCTAAGTCCCAGATGTGATTTTTCAGTTGAGAGGCTTGCTCGTTGGAATGCCCGCTTGATAATGGATGAACCAACTATCCATATACTTTTTTCTTGACATATGTGATAAAATATATTCTACTAAGTTCTAATATAAGTTTTATAAGCATTTGAAATCCATCTACCTTTTTTCATTATTTCGGATTCAGAATGCCCTTTTGAAAAACTGTCCGATGCAGCTCCAATTCGGAAAAAGTGAGAAGTGTAACGTGAATTTGAAAGACCTAAATTATTTATTGCTTTATTAAGGACTGATGTAAATTGATAACGGGTTAGTGGACTGCCGTCTACATGAACAAAAAGCTGACCATTAATTTTTGGTATGACAGACAAATATCTTTGTAAATGAAAAAGTGGGCAAATAACTGTAATATCTTACTCGTTCAACTGAATTAACGATCCTTTTCCTGATTGGTCAGTTTTGGAATATGGAACTGTTATCTTTAATAATTTCTTATTCAGTGACTGGTCAAATAAAATTTGTATGTGGTTAATGCCAATAACATGGCGAATGTCGCGTGTTTTACTGCATGTAAATTCACCGACTCTCAAAAAGGCATGGTATGCTAAGGAAAAGGCCGAGCAAAATAAATATGTTTCAAAATTAGAGGAACACACTAAACTTGAACTTGACATGAGGTTTTCAAAATATTTTCAGTAATAGGCAAACGACGGTCAATTGTTTTGCGGGGACGTTTTATACCCTCTAGTAGTTTTCTAAGCATGAAACATTGTGTATAGTCGTTGGTGCCTATCAGTTTGCACTTAAAACTTATACCAGCTAAATAAGATGATATAGTGCTGTACGCTAAATTGCTAAGTGATAAGTGAGCAATGAATATACACAAGTGAGAGAGGGGAGGTCCCCAAATTTCCTCTAAACGGTAGTCCTTCCTGCAACTAGAAAATAACTTTAAACTATTGGAATACAGTAGTTTGTGTTTGGGGCAATAGATTCAAGTGTTAAATGCTCTATTTCAGCTCTAATATCATCTTCGTGAAATCTTCTGGGATCGGTATAGGATCTTGGTCCGCTTCTGGTGCAAGAGACCGGAATCTTTCCCACTGTTTTCGAGAAATAAATCAGCGATTGAATTATTGCAACCACAAATATGCTTTGCTTTAAAATACATATTATTAACCATTGAATGGAGCACTAGAGGGCGCACTAATTCCATAACTCTTTTAGATTTTGATGTCTTTTTATTCAGAATCGATACTAAAGCAATGTTGTCGGTATGAAACATTATTTTCTTATTTTGGAAATGGTTTTTGAATAACAGAACTGCCAAAACTATTGGAACTAATTCTAAGAAAATAATATCAGATATTATATCTGAATCCTGCCATTGTGTAGGCCACTGAAAATATGCCCAATGGCCTTGTAAATAATAATAATAAGGGGGTAACGCCTCACGATAGAGTCCATACATGAGATGATGATGATTTATTCTCATAAACTAATGTACAAAAGGTATTAAGAAATACAAATACTACAGTATACAATACACAAAGTCAGTATCTAGAGTAGAACAAAAGAGAAAAGAGAAAGAAAAAACAAAACATATACATACACACACATATACGTACACCTATGTATAGACCGTACATAAAGAACATGTACATGATGCAATGTACATATTCTGGAGGACTAGCGCATGAAAGTTAAGTAATCAAAGTGTTGATATAAGTGATAAATTTACATAATTTTTTCAAAGTGATAGTATATTTAGATTGGAACAGATTTTCGTATTTAATATTAACATTTGTTCTGTTTTCCAAATTAATAAAACGATTTCTGTACAAACGTAAGTGTGGACAAACTAAAATATAATGAAACCCATCTCCTAAGTCATTTTTGTCATTCATTTCTTTCAACATTTTGCCATCTACCAGTTTCTATCACTAATTTATGGTTACAAATTCTAAATCGACAAAACAATTATCCTGTCTTTGGTATCTAATTTATCTAAATAATCTTCAAAGCCAAAGTTTTCTTTAAATATTCTATAGTTTAATTCCTTTGGGGAATTTGAGACATCAAATTTCCAGGTTTGCTGAAATTGGTCAAACAATCTAAGTTTCACACTTTCATTTAACCACTTTTTATCATCCAAGACAAAATATGGTAAATGCAGGGGCAAGCAAACTAGTATGCACAAAACAAAAAGACAGACTCGTAGCTTAATAGATTTATTGACGCTAATGATCACGGCTGCTCATAACTAGTGCAAGTACAAGGAGAAAAACCATAACCCGAAGTGAACCCTGGGACCAGATGTTCACCCAGGAAAATATTAGATAATGTTCATTTATACTTGAAATATCAATTAAAGGAATGAAAAATCCAGGCGAGCTCTACTGGCAAGCTAAATATCGCCACTAGACTATGCAGCCACTGCATAGGCTGCGCCATCAGTAGAGTCAACCCTACCCAAAGCAGTGGTAGTAATAGAACAAAAAGATTAACCCTCTTAATAGGCTGGCGCTATCAGTCCCAAACACACAGAATATGTAAAACTAAATTGTCTAATAAAAAACAATCTTTCTGTGAGCGGGGTGCCAAACCAGCAAGGAATTACAGAGCAATAACCTCATATAGATGTCCGTAATCAAAATATGACAAGTGAATACCAAAAAAACAACAAACAATAGCAAGTATGAACTGATTACATGCACTATGTAAATGCAAAAAGGGGGCCAACCACAAATTGCTTGATTGGACATCCCCCCTAAACAAAAAATGATCACGTCATCAATCAGTGAACACTACAAATAAGAATGAATGCGCAATATATGCCACAAAGGGTGCCAGCAATTCTACTTCAATAGGCATCCCTAAACAAAACAAGACCATGTGCCAATCAGTGAACGCTGAAAAAATAGTACAATATGCAATATTTACAAAAAGGGAGCCAGCAACAATTTTGCTTAATTAAATAGGCATCCCTTAACAAAATGTGATAACATCATCAATCAGTGAACACTAAGATAACAATTTAGTGTGCAATATATACAAAGATGCGAAAAGGGGGCCAGCAACAATTTTGCATAACAAGGCACCTCTTGACACGTTAGTGCGATACATCATCAATCAAGAACACCACAATTAAAAACCATGCAAGAGCCAGTCGCCAAAAATATGATTTAAGTGAATGAGTACTCATGGTTGCCTATCCATGAAATAGATAAATGTTGGCCCAAAAAAACACACTAGAAGAACACTAGAGCAGCCATGGCTCAAAACCGCCAACATTGGGGGTTACAGATGCCCGTGGATCCGACACGAAATATTGAAATGCTTGTTGTATTCGATGGAGAAACAAACAATTACCCAAAATACTTAAATGAACTTGATCCTTGAAAAGATCGGGGCTTGGGATTTTTAACTCTGGGTATCGTATGTACCCCCCCCCCCCCTAACCTGAGTTTAAAGGTTGCAATGCAACTATTAAGTCTCGCCCTAGCTCTCTCTACAGCGAGATGGTCCACTCCCCCTCGCCAATGTACCCTTGGTAAGACCTGAGACCAGACTATTGTAGGTGTAGGTAGCAAGTTGTGCAGTTTGACTAGGTCCTTTTTAGTACGATTGCGAAGCATTACACCTGTATCCCTTTGCCCAATGCCACCCCCCCCCCCCCCCCCGCAATGTATTAACAGATACTGTGGTGATTCCTCGATTTTCAAAAGAGTCTTTACCTGGGGGTAGACGTGCTTATATTTAATGCCCCCCTTCCCTTGCCAAAAGACTGAAGCGTTGTGTCTAAGTAACTGGAGATTAGCCCCAAATGAAGAAGAGCGGACATGCAAAAAAGCATGCTTAATTAGTGAGGATCCTACAATCCAAATTCTCTTGTGATCTCAATGATATATGAAATTTGAATTGCTTACAAATGAAGGCAAAATAGTAATAAAAGGGTAAATATTGAACAACAATTAAGCCAAGAGACATCTGATGTATCAGAAAAATATTCTCCCTGCCTTAATCCGTTATTGCAAGAAAAATATTCAGATATTTCACCTTGAAACGAAATTCTGGATTTGATATTTTCATACATATTAAGAACTACTTTGAAAAATTTTCCATTTATATTATATGTTAAAAGTTTAGCCGATCTCCAAACCTAATCGAATGCCTTTTCAAAATCTTTGAAAGAGCAAAATAATTTCTTTTTCTTATTCTTTAACGTGTCAGTAAGTGAGATAAGAACAAAAATATTATCTGTTGTAGAGTAACCTTTCTGGAACCCGGCTTGGTTTTCTCATATGATGTTAAATTCATTCGATGATATAGTCAATCTATTGTTTAATATCGATGTGAAAAGTTTACCTACACAGCTTAATATTGTGATCAGCCTATAATTTTTAGGATCGCTTTCTGCTCCTTTTCGTTTATATATTGGAATAAGATTTTCCATTAATCAGTCGTTTGGTAAATTGCCACTATCTAATATAATATTGAATATTTTCACATATGAACTTAGTAGTTTATCAATGGAGTATTTTATGTATTCGTTTATTATTCTATCATCTGAACCAGCCTTGCCATTTCGTAAATTTTTAATAGCTTTCTTGATTTCGTCTCCAGTAATTTCTGCATTTATGATATCAACGCGTTCATTTTCCTTTACATCAACATGCGGGAACTCCCCTCCAAAGTATTTAAAAAGAGTATTTATATCGATGTTATTCCTACACTTTGTCTTCTGATTACCATTATCTAATTTCCAAAATTCTCTTTTTGATTATTGCTTTTTAATTTATCAATTTTCCCCTTATGGATTTATTCATATTTTTTTTAAATTTAAACACTATCTATTCTATCTGAGTCAATATTATCTACGAAAAGTCTAGATTTTTCAGTGTCCCATTTCTTGACTTGTTCTGGTTCAGCAATATTATTAGAATCATCAATATCATCATAATTCTTTTTACAATCAAACACAACAAACAATGAACAGTGTGCATCTGACAACATGCTACAAAAATTCAATACACTCAAGTCATATACATCTTTGATTTGCTGAAACAATTACGTAATCTACAACACTAGCTTCTTTACATGTGAATAAAGAAGACGTTTCACCAAACCTACCATTACAGACAAATGAATTGTTTCCTTTACAAAAATCTAGCAAAAGGTTCCCATAATTGTTCTTCTTTTTATCTTGACTACTTCTTTCTATAGGTAAATTTACATCTTGTAGTTTGTGTACAGAGTTATCGTATAAGTAATCGCACTTTTCATTGAAATTGTCATCTAATTCAAAGAAGTCATTGACTGTTGATATCCTAGCGTTAAAATCACCCAAAAGGCATTTGTATTCATATTGACTGAAATTCAACAATTCAAATTCTATTTCATGGAACGGATTATCCTGACTGTACACAGAATATTGTGGTGGTATATAAAAATGCCACAAATGATGTCATCTTCTGTACGCATAACACATTTACTGGTTTTGAACCATAATACATATTCACTATCAGTGTTGATAACCTCAATATAATCTTTCAGTTCTTCCTTAAAGCCTAGGATAATACCCCGATTTTCTATTTCGGAATTTTTGTCTGTTTTTCATTTCAAATAAATAACAAGATAAACTCGATGAATCCAGGTGATCAGTTTTTGTTTCAGTAAAGCATAGAATATCATATTTTTGAACAAACGTTACAAAATCTGGATATTGCAAACGGAACAAAACTCTACAAACATTTAAAGAGACAACATTTAACTTATCTACATATGCAGGACAGTTAGTAGTAGCACTAGAGTCATCATGATTACCAGGAATCTATTCGAGCCCTCCGGCGCGTTCCTAGTCACGCGTAACTCTGTCAGGCGTGGAACCAACACGGGCACGCTGGTTCGTTCTGGATGGTGCGTGTGGTGTACTGGAGAAATGTGTTGTCTCTGTATATACGTAATTGTCCGGGTCAATGAGCCTTTCGTTCACGTAAAGTTTGTTCCTTACCAACACAACTTTGGACTTTTTCTTCCTTTCTGCCTTTCCTATCGGGCACAGTTTCTTTCTTCTAATCTCTATTTCATTCGGGTATTGTTCGTTAACTGTGTATTCCTTCCCTCTTTGGTTTCACTTTGGATATGTCATTATTATGCTACAAACTTTGCCACAATCGAACTAGGTCTTCCTCTCCGTTTTGGGTCATTTTTCTTTTCAATCCCATGGTCATTCACGAATGTTATATTCTTGGCATTCTCGACTTTCATCTCTGTGTTTATAAACTCCTTCACTGTCTCCTCACACACATCATCTTCCTTTTCTGCAATCCCTCCAAAAAGTAGATTATATTTCATTGATCTGCATTGTTCTATTAGATATTCATCGCTAAGATCATCATTTTTCTTGTTCAATTCAACTAACTCTATTTCAACAACTCAGGCTTCAGCGCACTTTTTGAAAATTTTCTGTAGTTTCTTTCACTTCATCATATAGGAGTGAGTTCCCTTGTAAATTGGACTCTAATTCTGCCACCCTTTTATTCACTTCTCGTTCTGTTGTGCTCACCCTGTTACTGAGAGATTGCAAGTCCTCCCGTATTTCCTTTAGTGTTCCTGTGTTTGTATCCATTGTCGTTTTCAGCGCGTTCGAGTTAGTCTCTATTTGTGATAACATAGACTCCATTCTTCCCATAATATCAACTAATGTCCTGACCATTGTTACTAAGTCAACATTTGTTGTTGCTGTTGACGAGTCTTCATAAAGTACATTTCTGCAGTCACTTAAAATTTGAGAGGTACTTAGATTTGAGTTATTCTCTTGATCTGCCATAGTGATATGCGTGTAATGTATACAAAAACTGTGAGTTCCTCGGAGCACAAAATAGAGTCAGGTAAAGTTTTCAGAAAAGATACACTTACTGCCAAATTTTGGTCCAATAATTTCACTTTATGCTTCTCTACATTCTCATATTCCTTTTCTTTTCCTTCTTGATGTAAGTCCAACCCGTATTACCTAATTGTCCATTGTTACCTGTTACCTGTAGTGCCTGATGTAAAGCACGGAGCAAGGGAAAAACACGTCCTACCTGTTCGACTGACTACTCACTATATACAACCCCCAATGGCAGCACTAGTACAGGGGGGAGGGGGGGGGGGGGCAGGTCCCCTTCTTGTAGTATTTTTATGCAATAATTATTAACATGTCTATAATAGCAATTATAGTATATAGATATGATATATGCAATGCATCTACGACTCTCTTCACAGAGAGATATATAACATACAAAAATTCCAAAGATGTATATACAAAATCATTTCAAAATATCAAAGAGTTTGTACAATAATTTTCTTTTTCTTATTTATCTAAAGTATATATATGAAAATACATAGACTCTGAATTACTAGTGAGACCAGTACATTCTATTAGTGTCTCCCAGATAAATCATTTTCTTATCCTAAGAAGAGTTACAATTTTTCTTTTATATTTTTCAAAAAAAAATTGTTGTAATTTTCATATACCTTTGAAAAAAAAAGAATAATACACTATGTGATAATGTATGTCATGTAACGCTAGTTGTTATTTTCCGGGTCTTAGTGCCCAGTGCGTTTATTGCGGGTTTTAGTGTGCACACTGTTTTTGTTTAGTTATTTCCGGTGAGACAAACGTGGCTTTTGGCAGGTTATCGGTACCACGATCTATTCATCACATACATGTGTGCGCAACAACACTACCAGAATAAACTGATCTACCTGATTCCAGGTGTTTTTGATTTGAGTGTATACAGTGGTTTAACGGGCTGATATCGGGCAGTCAGAATGTATTTCTTCTTATTTTTCTTGTTTGTTTTCTAATCTACAATACATTTTGTATTTGTATATTTTACAAGCAATAATAGATAATTCAACAGATTCAAAAATAAGGTTTTATCATTCTTTCCATGATAAAAACCAATCACAATTGTTTCCCATGATATATCGGGTTTACCGTTTATCCTATCGTATCGTGCATCTATCCTATCATATCATATTTTATCGTTTATCATGTCAATAATAGCGTTGCGGGTACTGTATATACTATGAATCATATAAATCATGCAATACGATATAAGTAATAACAGGTGATACACGATACATATTTAGTCATTTCAAAGTCCTGGAACTTCTTTTACAAGTTCACGTGGCGACCTGAACGAGTAGTGTTTGATTGCGGTATTGGATCATCTATCATGGCAGGTTTTACGACAGGTTCCGAGTTGGCACTAGCCTGAACGATTGACAGTTTGGTGTTGTGAACAGGTAGTTCAACATATGCAGCAAGGATAGTGTTTTCTTCCTACGGTATTCTCCCTTTGGGATTTCTACAACATACGATTGCGTGTCGTAATCTGTTTCTTTAATCTTTCCTGCAAGTGTCCAAGAATTATCCTTATCAGTCTTTAGTTTTGTAAAATTTTCGCAAGCCCATAGTCCTGAAAGATTTCCAAGTTCATAACTGTTCACATCAGCACTGTCAAATACTGGCTTCGTTTGGTCATTGAATGTAAGTACTGGTACATGTGTTAAGAGTCCTTTCACTCTCATAAATGTTTCATTTTGTTTGTGGTTCCATGTTCATATCTTTGACTTCTTGAGAAGGTCTGGCTGTTGCGAGGTCCGGAATGAATCCTCCTAAATAGTTGATCATGCCTACAACACAGCGTAAAGAAATGTTGATAGGTGGCGGCATGTCACGAATTGCTATTATCCGACTGTTGCTCGGTCTGATTCCTTCGCCTGAGATGATGTGGCCAAAGTATCCAATATCTGACTTCTGATATTCACGCTTGTTGCGATTCAGCTTCAAGCCACTTGTGTAGATTGTCCGTAGTACTGCATCCAAACGAGAGTCGTGCTCCTCTTTGGTTGTTCCATACACATTCATCTATGATGACCTCTGTCCCTTCAGGTCGGTAGGTATCTTTGTCATCTTCCTCTGAAAGATCTCTGGTGCACTGGTAATTCCAAAGCGAACTATCTTAAAACAGTAACGTCCCATTGGAGTGATGAAAGAAGTAAGCTCACAACTGTCTTTGTGTAAAGGTATCTGGTAAAATCCGCTAGATGCGTCTAACTTTGAAAAATATTTGGCTCCCTTAAGCTTAGGTGCTGTGTCATCTAAGATAGGTAGCATGACAGCATCATTAAGTCACTTGAGATCAACATAAATACGCATACCATTCTTCTTGAGCATATCCATCATCGGCGAACACCAATCTGTTGGTTTCTTGGTCTTCTCAATTATTCCCTTATGATCTAATTGTTGAAGTGCAGCTTCAACCTTCGGTAAGAGTGGAAAGGCAACTATACGTGCTGTGGTCAAGCAATAAGGTTCCGCATCCGGTCTGAGTGTAATCTTCACTGGATCACAATTAACAAGCCCGAACTGTCATATACAAGTATAGTAGTCTCAACACTTTCAAGTTTCTGAATCAAACCCATATTGTATGCTGTACTTCTACTCAACAGGTCACTGTTTCCTTTCATAACATGTACTGGGAATAGAAACTGTTTGCCTTAGTATACTGTTTCTGCAGTGAATTTTCCTGTTGACTGAATTTTTCCACTAGGTCCAAACAGTGAATCTGGTCTGTCGAGTTTCCCAGGATTTCTTAGACGCTGGTAAGCCTTTTCATTGATGACTGACGTATCTACCCTTGTCTATCTTGAATCTTCAGATTTTTGTTCCATGCATCCTCATCATGACACTCAGTGATGGAGCCAAAGTAGAGTGAATCAGTTCATGTACGAGTTGACTATAAGTCTTGGTTGTTGTATCTCCTGAACTGCACGGTGACAGCAAACAGCAAACTGGTTGTACCCATGACATCGTCGACACTGTTTCCCTTTGGGAAAATTACAGTCTTTGGAATGATGCAGGTTTGACTTGTCACAACGGATCCCACGGGATTTTTCTTGGTGTCCGAACCATTCTGTGGCTGAGTTTGTTCTTGTTTGTCCCTTTGCGGTGACGGCTTTGGCTTGGTCCTGAGTTTCCATGCGCTCTATGAACTCCTTCAACATGTCTATGAGACACAGTCTGATCTTTCATCTGCGATTTCACCATTTCTAATTGTTGCGCTCTTTCAATGGCGTCCCGAAGTTTCAAATCTGCGGTTTCTCTGATAACTTCATCGAGAGTTCCTAACACGATTCTTTCTCTTATCTGATCATCTGTTTCTTGAAATGCGCAATATTCCGCAACTTCATACAATTTCCTTACGAATGACTCCACGGTTTCCCCCGGATTCTGACAACATTGATTAAATTCCTCACGTTCATGGATAATGTTACGTTTCGGTATAAAGTATTCATCAAATTTCTGAAGAACTGGGTAAGTTTCTAGCAATCATCGTTTTCCGCGAACACAAATGAGTTAAACACATGTTCAGCTTCCTTTCCCATTATGTAAATCATGTACTTATCTGAACTTCTTCATCTTCTTTTTTTGATTTCGTAGCAAGTCGAAATCTGAGGAACCGTTGCTTCCAATCGGGCCATTCCGATGGATTTCCGAAATCAAAGGTTCCCGAATGGTTAAATCTGATTGCCATACCTCCCTGTTACTATTTGTTGTTTGAAAGTATGCACAGTTCACTTCTGACACCATGTTTCGTAAGGAATAATACCATGGTTTAATTAGCCATTTTAACATCTACAACATAATTGATGACGTCACAACATAATAAAGTCACGTGTAGGCATTGGGTAAAACTATGTGTATTGTATACTACCTTGACTAAATAAACATATCACATGTATCATAAGAAACAAGCACCAAATAAATTTATGGCTCGGAAAGATTCTGTGGAATGTAAGAATTAAATATTTTGAGAAAATGTCTTCCAAAGAATTCCTTTGTTAAAAAGTGCGCGAAAATTACAACGCGAAGGCTGGTAAAATTTAGAGAAATTTCGTAGCATTAGGGATGGAGGTGGGGACTAGCCCCATAAAAAAACATTTCAACATCGATCTTTTCCCGCTATTACAGGCAAAGTTGACCATATTTTACTTGCGATCTATAGGCTGGTTCCCGACCTTTTTTTAAATAGAAGTAGTGTATTGTAGTGGAAATGTAATTAGATTAACCAAAGAATTGAAATAAAGGATCAACCCTTGTCCCCCTACCCCAAACATCTAGGATTTAGAGCTTTGATTCCTCTTGAAATTATGCTAGATAAGAATTTTCAGACAATTGTGAAGCCAACTTCTTCTCCGGCTGCCCCTCCCCCTTTAAAAAGAAAGATGCAACGTACCTGATAATTTTTATATAATCACATGATTTCTTCGTGCTTTTGTTGTTTTTAATAGATTACTTCTAAAATTCATGGGATTCATTGTATTACAGAAATAAACATCAAATGCGGTCACCCCCCACCCCCACCCCCCACTTTTCCCAACCCTACAATTTGACAAAAATAGTTCTCAACAAAATTTTGTTTTCATCATAGATGTTTACAACCTGGTAAAACTCAGTATGATTTAAAAAGAGTTTGGCACCGTTAGATTTTCTATATGTGAAGCTTAGGACCGTGCAAAAATGTAGCCCAAGCATATCTGTAATTAAAAAAAGTGTCTATCACTGATTTCACAAAGAACATGAGGGGGCGGGGTTAAACTACAAGCTTACTTGCCAAGTCCAATTAAATGTTTCTCTTCAATACTTTACCAATTTTAGTAATATTTTGTTCTATCTAAAAGTTCCAATCAGTAAAAGTGGGGAGATGCCACTAGGCTGGTATTTTATTTTTCCATAGCAAATAATGATTTAGACTACTTAATATAAAAATATCCACTTTGACACAGTAATACACTATACACATTTTTCTAAACTCTTCTTATATCGAAATACATGTACATGGTCACCTCTTTCTTTATAGGGTTAGTTTCTTGATAAATAATGCTCCAGTTTAACATGTTACATGTATGTCTGGTATTCAGGTCACGTGTTCCAAGTGCTGAATGGCGTAACCTTGCTTGCCATTATTGATTTTCTTGACATTTAAAATTTTGCATATCATACCACCGTCATGAAAAAAACCCAAACATATAAACCCTTGTTAAAAACAAAAGAACGCTTCAGCGGTAACAGACATCTGCCCCGCAGAAACGCATGCGACTTCTCAAATCTTATTTCATGTAATGTTTAATTCAATTAATTAAATGTTGCATTTGCAACCTTGACATCAACATGAGGTTCACATAATATAATCGATTTAATACAATTTAGCGCAGCTATTTACCAATGAACTGTGTAGTGTGTTCAGTGTTTTCCCGACAAAATTAATGGCATAATGCTGTCGATTTATATCTTGTTTTTCTCACCTCATAATTCATATATTTCAAAATCATTATTCATTTTACACCCTAATTAAGTATCAAAACGTTTTTTAAAATGTCAACAATTTTTATAGTAGGATAGAAGTCGACATCATATACATGTGTATATTAAAACATAAATTCCCAACATTAATTTAATTTTGTTGGGGGAAAAGAACAGGATAGAATATATCCCAGTAAAATTAAAATTCGAAATAAAATACACCACAGAGTTGTCCACTTCTGCTTCATACTTAGATATTTTATTGAAAGTAGATATTAATGGCATACTAACAACTCAACTTTATGAAAAACGGGATGATTTCAACTTCTCCATCGTCAACTTCCCATATTTATGTAGCAATGTTCCATTATACCTTGTATATGGTGTTTAACATCTCTCAACTGATTCGATACGCAAGACCTTGTTCTGCGTATGGTCAGTTTTTAAATCGAAGCAGGCTACTGACAAAAAAGTTGATGGTGTAGGGGTTCCATTAGTCTCCTTTAAAATCAGTATTTCGTAAATTATATGGTCGTTATAACGATCTAGTTTGCCAATACAACCTATTATTGGGTCAAATGCTGTCTGACGTGTTTCATGTCGATTGTTGGTCTGTTCTTGGCACACTGATTTTGACTACGGATAACTCCGTTTCCCTAATCAAGAAATAGGGCTCACTACGGGTGTGACCGGTCGACAGGCACCTGATCCCACCTCTGGTATATCCAGGGGTCCTTGTTTGCCCAACTCTCTATTTTGTATTGCTTATAGGAGTCATGAGATTGATCACTGTTCACTGTCTTCACCTTTCATTACACTAGTGGTCAGATGTCTGTGTAATAAAGTGGTAATACTTATAAATTAAATGTCTTAATTCTGTAATGTATATATTGTGATTGTTAGTTAACTGTAACTTTTACATCATTTCCACAGAAATATGAAGTACCTGGTGATTCTGACCTCCTTGGTAGCGTGTTGTTTTGCCATACAGTTGAGTCATGATTTATCTCTTCACAGCGAAAATCTGGTGCGCATGTTCAGTGACTATTTGTTAAAGAATGACCAACTCCTCCGAGAAGGCAGGGATGTTGAAGTTAATAGAAGTAAGATTATTTTTAGGGTAACTAGAAGCATAATTCAAAACATCTAGTTGTGAAACATGTTTGTGACGAACACAAAGGTACCTGTCGTTTGGACACACACAAAAACTGCCGTATAACGCGTATTTTTTGCGATATCATCCGTAAATGGTACCAAATTATATTCTGCGTTTCGTGTTTCTGCGGTTACATTGTACATACACATATATACATATGTATATAATCCCGTGGAGATCCGGGTTAGAATAGGTCTTCACTACCCCCTTGCTTGTCGTAAGAGGCGACTAAATGGGGCGGTCCTTCGGATGAGACCGCAAAAACTGAGGTCCCGTGTCACAGCAGGTGCGGCACGATAAAGATCCCTCCCTGCTCAATGACCATAAGCGCCGAGCATAGGCCTAAATTTTACAGCCCTTCACCGGCAGTGGTGACGTCTCCATATGAGTGAAATATTCTCGAGAGGGACGTTAAACAACAAGCAATCAATCAATCATATGTATATAAATTTTGCGATTGTAATTTTTGCGGATTTTTCCTATCCGCAAAAAATGGACTGTCGCAGAAAACGTCCGTTATACGGTATTCAGAATTTATAAAAATGATAATCTTCGTTTTCAGCGTAATAGATAACTTTGAGATATAATATGCTCAAGTAGTCACATTGCAACTGATTTCAACGCATCACATTACGATTCGGAACTTCTTTTTTTTATCATGCTTTATTTTTTGACATTTACAGTTACATCTCCATAGATGAGCTCACACACAAAATCACACACATGAATACAATATCTTCCATACAAAACTTTCTACGTGAACTAGTATTTGACAGCTAGGCATAATTTAAAGGTATTAAAAATATACATATCAATAAAATGATACTAAAAGTAATGATAGCAAATATAACCTATAAAGCTTTGATTTTTCATCACTTGTTATAAACAATATCATATATTGACCATTTACTAAATATTTTGGATTTGCATCCAAACACTTTTTCACAGTATTTTTTCATTTTTCTGTAGTACTTAAATAAATTCACTGCCTCAGAAAATTTTGGCCTGATTCCTTGTGATCTTGAATAATATATATACTTTTTTGATAGTATTAAATAAAAGAAAATTTTCTGAACAGCTTCCTTCTGTATTACCAAGTAAGACTATTCTTCTTGAAATTTTATAACCATTTTCAATTGCATCGAACCATTGCTCAAAATCATTCCAAAATAAGTTGACATATACACAATCATAGAATGTGTGAATTATTGTTTCTGCTTCACAATTACAAAATGTACATAAATTATTGTCTGAAATTTTAATTTTGTAAAGAAAGGAGTTGGTAGCAATGTAATTCATTAGTATTCGGTATTGAAAGTAAATTATTTTTGTCTCTTTTGTACATAAAGATGCATTTACAAAATAAAATTTCCAGTCTTTTCCTGAAATGGGTTCATCTAGTAAAGTTTCCCACTTATCCTGTTTAGAGATTGGGGCTATGAACTCCTTTTCTTTCAATATTTGATATAAAAATTTAACATTGCATGTTGACAAAAAAAAAATTGTACAATACATATTTCAATATGTTCATTATCTTCATGAATTCTACCTTCTTTCAATGCAATGATATCTCTTTTGTCATTTGATGGTATTTTTTATATTACATGAAAATAGTCTTAAAAGTGATTAGTACCAAGCACTCCTTTTATTTCATTAAAACATCTAATGTTTCCATGTTCAGACACCAGGTCCTCTAAGTTTTTAATACCATTATCAACCCATTTTGTATGGAATGCCCACTTTTATACACAGCAAAAGTTTCTAATATCTATGCACAAGTAGGTTGATACATGTTCAGGACTTTTCTTAACCTTTACTAATGTTTTAATAACATCTCTCCAAAAATCATTATCAATAATAAACAAACTCTTTAAGTTTTTCTTTTCTTAAATAAAAAATAAAATCTATATTCTTAAGGTTAGAAATGCAACGTAACAAATGCTGCCAAGCACCTTCATATTTGGTCTGGTACCTTTTAACCCATTTTAATTTGATATATGAAATGAAAGAGGGTAGGTGAACCATGTTTAACCGTCCATCATCATAACTACCAATGAGTGTATTTCTTTTTACCTTTTCTGTCTTATATCCCCAAATAAATTTGAAAAATATTTTATCTATTTCATCCAAAATATTCTTTGGGGGGTCTGGCAAGGCAGAAAATAAGTGTATCAGCTTAGGCAGTGCTAATGTTTTAATGATTGTTATTCTCCCAATGGGTGTTAAGTCTCTTTTTGCCCATGATCCTAATAACCTTTTAATTGAAGTAATTTTGGATTGATAATTATATGTTATCATATCTTCAAGGTTTTTGGTAAAATTTATTCCAAAAAGTTTAAAACTGTATTTACCCCAGCATATTTGCAAATCAGGACACAAAGTCTCAGCTGAACCAGTTCTACTGCTAATCCATACTGCTTGTGATTTTGTAATATTAAGTTTAAGGCCTGAGATACTACCAAACTTGTCAATAACACTCATTGATTCTCTTATAAAATATTCACTTCCATCTAACAGTAAAAATGAATCATCTGCATATTGCCCTAATTTATTTTCTTACCCACCAATAGTTATACCCTTAATATTTACATTTTCTTTGAGTGAAACATCTTCACAAGTCAAGGGTTATTGATTCGTTACCTCACACTAACCCTTGACATCAGTCGCTATTTAAAAGTTGGGCTCGAGAAGAAGCATTATGATTGGTTTGCAGCCTGAAGCTGCAAACCAATCCGACAACGGCTTTTATAGTCGATCGAAAACAAAACTAAACAGTAAACACGCATGGCGACGGCATTATGGTGTAGAATTTGTGACCAATTAGTACAAGACAGATACCGTCGATTGATTTTCGGGAGTTCGTTTTGCTTGAAGAAACAATTAGACGAGGGTTCGGGGTATGAGCCGAATGAAAATGACGGATTGTCGAAGTACGTTTGTCGACTATGTTTTAATAAATTAAACAAATTGTCCAAAATAATGGAACAACTTCGTAAGATAGCGATTTACCACTGCCGGTTTTAGTCCCAATAAAAACATCTTTTCCTTCTCTGATACATGATATCGAAAGCTTTTGGTTTTCAGTCAAATGATCGATTTGATATTTTTCACATATCTTTTCGTCAACGGACGCCATTTTTTACTTTCTGTTCATTCCCTTACCAAACTTTCATCTGAAACAAGAAATCCCATTGGCTGATTAATTTTAGCGTATTGCGTCATCCTTCTTCTCGAGCCCAACTTTTAAATAGCAACTGATGTCAAGGGTTAGTGCGAGGTAACGAATCAATAACCCTTGACTTGTGAAGATGTGAGTGAAATTGCTAGTAACTCTACTGTTATGATAAAAAGATATGGAGCCAAAGGATCACCCTGTCTGCAACCCCTCTCAAGGCTAAAAAATTCTGATAGATGGTCATTATTTATTACACAGCTAGTGCTGGATGAATAAAATGTAAGAAACCATTTGATAAGAGAATCACCAAAATTGAATGACTTAAGAGCCTTGACAATAAAATCCCATTCCAACGAGTCGAAAGCCTTTTCAAAATCTAATAGAAGGAGTAGTCCAAACTGTTTCTCTTTTCTTAGATAGTTAATAAGGTCATATAAAAAAACGAGTATTTCACCAATGAATCTGTCCTTTATAAATCCCTTTTGAGTGTCACTTATTATGTCATTCAGTACCTTTTTAATGCGGTTGGCTATAACACTGGAACCTATCTTATAGTCCACATTAAGTAAAGTGATAGGTCGCCAGTTTTTCATATAACGCCTATCTTTTTCCTCTTTTGGAATGCAAGTTATTATTCCTTGGGATTGAAATGAGGACATCTGTTCTGTAAGATATGCTTCATTCAAAGAACGACAAATGAATACCCCTCCAATTTTTTTTTTTTATATAACTCTACTGTAAAACCATCCGAGCCAGGCGATTTATTGTTTTTCATAATTTTCAATACTTCTGAACACTCTGATAGCTTCAGAACTCCTTCACAGGATTTCCTTCTGCTTATCTGATAATTTAACATTGTGGTTTAGAAACACATTTTCACTAAGTAATGTTTCATTGCTATACTGTTTTTTTGCTTTTGTATAAATTTGAAAAGAATGACCTTTAATCCTCCTGATTCATAATATGGTTTCCATCGACATCATGAGTTCTGATATTGTTTTATTTACAAAATTCTTTCTTTCTAATTTACAGAAATAGTCTGTGTTTCTTTCTCCTTTTTCATACCATGTTGCTGTTGACCTTAACATTAAACCCTCAATGTATTTTCTCTTGAATTTTGAAAGGATTGGTTTTTTTTCCTCTAGGAGTTCAATGTCCTCTTTTTTCCCCTGAAGCATTTACCTTATTTTCTAAATGCAAAATTTCTTTTTCCAGCAACTTACTTTCAGACTTTATTGTTTTGCTCTGGCTGATGAATACTCTATAGACACTGATCTTATTTTCATTTTCAAGATTTAAAAAAATAATTGATCGCTAATATTGAATGTAATGCTGTCCTTATGTTCTATTTCACCTGTCACCATGTATTCATTTATTGTTTCATTAATGCACTGTCTTACTTTGTCTGTAAATTCATTTTCATACAATAACTGAGAATTAAACTTCCAATATCCTCTACCTCTACTACTTTCATTGGTTTTGAATTGAAAGTATAATTGCTGAATGGGCAGTTCTATACCCAGGAATTATTTTCGTATCAGATACTTTACTAAATATACATCCTGAAACAAGGAAGTAATCTATTCTACTTTGAATTATAGGATTTGACCTTCTCCATGTATACTGTTTCCCTTCTTCATTCCAAATTCTCCAGGGATTAACAACCTCCAACTGTACCTTAATGTTTGATATTTTTCTATGTGCATGTGGATTGTTAAGATTTTTAACATTAAATGTGTCCTTTTCCTTATCCTGAACGACATTCCAGTCACCACACATGACAATCGACATATTTTCTAACTTAACAATTTCAGTGTATATGTTTTGAAAAAATTCTGGACTATCAGTATTTTGACCATACAGGTTGACTAAGTAAATCTTACATTATTTGCAGTAATATCTAGTATGATATATCTACCCATAGGATCCTTTTGTATAGAGTTAATTTGAAATTCAAAGTTATTTTTAAACAGTATTGCAACTCCAGTAGAGCTACTAGTATAACTACTGAAAAAGGATTTATTACCCCATTCAGACTCCCATAACTTCTCAACATCTTGAATACTATGGGTTTCTTGAAAACAAATAATAGATACATTTTTGTTTCTTACCTAATTAAAAACATCTCTACGTTTTTGACTACTTAATGAAAAACCTCTAACATTCAATACTTAAGATATTTAAGCTTTCAGCCTTTGACATGTAAAAATAGTTCTTTTGATCAAGCTGTCAGTGTTATAAATAAGGATTGAGAGTTAACACATACATTCACTCATGCATACACGATTCGGAACTTTGACCTTTCTTAGATTCACAGTGACTTTCGTAAAAACCATTGTTATCAGTACAGCATCGATTAGAGTTTTTGTATTAAAAACATTGTTTGAATCTCTCAAAACCTGATGAGGTGGAAAGACCTCCAATCGTCCGCGAACAATTAGGATTACTAGTTATTATTTGTCATCTTTTCTTTCCGCCGCTAGAAGCATTTGACGCCTTGAGACAGACTTATCGAAAACCATCCATCATATTCAACATCTCTCAAGATACTCAGATTTGACCCCTAATGAACTCATTGGACTTGACGCTAAAAACCATTGTTATCAATTCATCTCGGAAACCGTGAATGGTAGAAACATGTAACTTTCACTAAATTCATTAGCCGGGACTGGTTCACGTTTTTCGAAAGAAATATTTTTCATTTTTGATGTTAAAATTAAAAATATAATTAATCTAATGTTCACAACCAAAATTTGGACCGCCTGAATGCAAGGATAAGAGCAATAACCAGCTTTCATTCCGTGTTATGTAAACAAAGACTCAGGTCTTTTTATGTAAACAAACAAACCAGTGAAACGTTAATTTTGTAATTTAAAGCATCTTCATTTTGTACAATCACAAATTTTAACTTTTAAATGACACATTTTACCTAAAGTATACTTGAGATGTGATATATATGATAAGCTGATCAATAGCCATTTATTTTGAAAACCCCGTAAACAATAACACACCTCAATCTTTGTTTTCAAAACAAATAATAAACAGTCTCTATGATGAGCTTCTGTCATGATGAATAACCTTAATTTTTTTTTGTGAAACCTTCTAAACATATTAGACCGTATATTTTGATCATTTAAAGTGAAAAGCAAAATCTGAGGGGAAATCGTGACAAAGTCTTTCTTTCGAGTGTTCGTTGATTCCTAACAGGAGTTAATGCCCCTGAAAATTTGAAATTTTTGCTTAAAAATTATCAGTCGTAGAAAGGTGTCAACTGGAATGGGATATTTGACCTTGAAAATGAAGTCAAGGTCAAAGGTCAAGATCAACAAAATTCTATGAAAATAAGCATTTCTCGTACAGTCTTCAGATGTTAATAAGATGTGATATGCACAAATGGTGACCAACTAATTTCAACGTATTACATTTGGACTCTGAACTTTGACCTTTCTCGGATTTACATTGACTTGCGTAAAAACTATTTTTATCAGTGCAGTTTCGAAACCGGAAATGGTAAGAACATGTAATCTTTACTTAACTTATTGCCTGATCAACTGTAAAAGACATTTTCTGGCTTTTGAGGGTTCGTTGATCCCTAACGGAAGTAAATGCCCTTGAAAGTTTGGGAATTCGCACAACAAATTATAACTCCTACAGTATTAGGTCAAGGTCATCCAGAATCTATGAAAATGAGCATTTTTCATACTGTCTTCAGCGTATAAGATACCCTTAAGATATTATATGCACAAACAGTCGAATTCCCACTGATTTTAAAAACTGCAAAGGCACATGCGCACGTGCGTGTATTGTCTTTCGAAGGTTCAATTTTTTCATTGACCATAACTATTTTCTCTTTCGTCAAAATCTTTTGAAACTTGGGTAGTATACGTATCTTGAGATTCTTCACATATTTGTACGGTCAAAATTACTTTCTGGCTCGTGCATGCACGTGTGCTAAATTCTGATTGGACGATATTAAAATCGCCATAACTTTCTTATGAATAATGCAAACGATATGAAATTCATACTGTCAGTATATCATTCCAATGTCTATCGAACGGCATCAACATTGATGCTAAGTAGTACTCACGCGCGCATGTATGCACGTACATTGCTTTTCTAAATTCAGGTATTGGTCTCTAACATTTTTAGATTTGAATGAATAGTTTTGAAATTTGTGTTGCAGATATAATTCGGAACTCTAAACGCATTGATGTTGTCAAAATTATTTCCCCGCACGCGCATGCATGTGCGCTAAATTCTAATTGGACGATTTTGACATCCCCATAACTTTCTTATAAATGAAGCAATCAAGATCAAATTCATACAGTAAAAATATTGTTCAAATGGCTATTGAATGGCGTCAACAAAAATGCTGTGTCATACTCACGTGCGCATGTATCCACGTGTGCATTTTCAAACTTCTTTTCGTGGGTACTTTAATGGCCACAACTTTCCAATTCAAGATTCAAATGAATTGAAATTTAGGCTTTAGGTTGATGTTATCAATGTCTATTGAATGGTGTCAACGATTTTTCTTTTAGTGAATTCGCGTGGCGTGAATTTTATTTTTTTACGTTTAAAACCATGTATTGGTCAATACTGAAAAGTTAAGCGATGAGTATGAAGATTTTACTGACAAGATCACCAGGATGAAGCAAGACAAAGATGGAAAGACCTCTAATTGTTCGCGAACAATTAGGATTACTAATTATCATTTTGTTTCTTGTTTTCTTTCCGCCAAAAAATAATTTGACATCTTTTGATGTATGGAAAAGTTTTATAGCCCATCATATTCAACATTTCGAAACATGATCACATGTGACCCTGCCTGCATGAACTTTGACCCTTTACGGAGTTGTTGGACCTTGCATAGAAAAACATCGTTATATGTATTCCTTTTGACTGTAAATGACAGAAGCATCAAATCTTTGCTGGATTATAAAAGGTCATTTAGTAGAACTGGTGTGTACATTTAACAAAAGGATTCAATGACCCTTTATGGGTTTTTTTACCTGTTATATTGGACGATTTCTCTGCAAGACGCGTCAAAGTCGAGAACGATTTGTCCTACGGACACGAGACCCACTGGAACGGGTTCGGTGAGCTTTCAGTTTGAAAAGTCATCGTGAAATACGAAAAAATGGTACTTACTTACCGGATGCCCCCGTGACAAGACGTGCGGAAGTGTTAACAACCCAAAAGACTTCCGTGTTCCAATTCGAGACTCTGAACTCTGACCCTAACCCCGAATTACGGCGACTCGCATTGAAAATGCCGTTATCTCTACTATTCCTAAACCCCGAGTCACGGAGATTCGAAACCTTCATCAACGAATTCAAGTCGAAACCCCACCTCCGGGAAGAGATGAATATCTGAGACCAGAAGGCCCTTGAGACCCAGCGACTGTCCCCTGAAGTCGGTGACGTGCGTTTTTAATGTTTATTACCTATCGTAAAGACTGGAATGGATTGTCGACCTTGAATGACTTTGAAAGATGGTTTATACGAAATATCGTATTTGAAATGAAAAAAAAAAAAAAGAGAACAAATTCATTCCGTATACTTTTTTTTCAACACTAGGACTAAAAAATGCAAACATTTTAATTTGATTTCGTAAAGAGTAAATAGAAATTGATTGCATCGTGCAAGGATTCGCTTAGCAACATATCGACGAAGTATCCACCGTGGAGGAACCCATCTTGGTTCTTCGCATATCGGAGCATGTACTTTCTTTATCAAATTTGAAAACGTATGACTGAAATTGTAACGAATTTTGATGATAGAAGATATGCGTAGGTTACACATATGTGTAGGTTATGTAGGCCTGCTGTTTACTTCGCAGTGTAAGATCAACTTTGATGTAGACTTCGTAAGCTACATGTACACGTCGCGTCTATTCTCTTCTCTTCTCATCGCAAGCATTCATATTTTGATTTCTGGAAAATGTATAGATGCCGGAGTCGGTGACGGTTTATGCTTCGACCGACGTGTCGACTCAGATATGTCTGGATTTACGCAATTGACATTTAACAGTAATGCACAAAACTGTCACAAGGAAATCAAAACTTACTTGCTTTTAATCCATTTGCAACATGTCCCCTGTCCCGGGTTTACATTAACTGGTCTTGGGAGCTGTCACAATAGGGGACCAGTTAAGAGAAAAGCAGGCTGACGTAATCAGAGTTGTGATTTAAATCCGGGACAGGGGCATGTTGAAAATGGATTAAAAGCAAGTAAGTTTTGATTTCTTTGTGACGGTTTTGTGCATTGCTGTTAAATATTTGAAAACAAGTTGTCTATTGCGTAAATCCAGGCACATCTGAGTCGAAACGTCGGTCAAAGTCGATGAAGGCTATGCCTCTCGACTTCTCTAAAGAGATTAATGAAGGCTATGCCTCTCGACTTCTCTAAAGAGAATAATGAAGGCTATGCCTCTCGACTTCTCTAAAGAGAATAACGTCGCGTCATGCACCAGAATTTTTTTTTAACTGTACAATATGACTTACCATGTCAGGCAGCATTGTCGCTAATTAAATGCAACACAGTAAATTATGAAAGCAATTCATAGTGTTAATCGATGAGACATGACTCCATCTATTGTAAAATATTCATGACGCATTTTATGCTTCGATAGGCGGATCAAGCAATTCCCCATCCCAAAGTAAAAACATAATGAAACAGCAATTTTACAAATACTTGATTTACCGGTTTTTTTAAAAAAAAATTCACATCGCTGCACATATCGGAGTTTTTTTTATTTTTACCGTTAATGTTACAGTGTATATGTAACGTTTTGTTTGAAAATAATGGGGGTGGGGGTGTCAGACAAGGCAGTATTTCATTGTGCACGTTTAATTTCGTTGATTTTCAATTTCATAGGACTAGTTCCATATCAATGTAACAGTGCTCCATGGTGCAATGTAAAATTAAAAAAGAACAAGAGGTTCATCGGCCTTAACGGTCACATGAGTATCATAGCCCATACAGGGAGTCTCGTATTTGCATTTAAGTCCTTTGTGCACATGTTTATGATCTTTCAAAATATGCCCGCAATTCCTATTCCTTTACAGAAGAAAGAAAAATGGAAATTTGAAAAATATAAATCACTTTGACATCCCCCCTCCCCCCCCCCCCCCCCCCAAACCCTCTGATCCATGAATTTCACAAGTCAATGAGAGGACATTACGGACATCATAACAATGCATTTAATCTACCTCACATGACTGTGAAAGTAGAAAAGAGAAAATAATTTTTTATACAGTTTTATTATGATGCTAGAGAGTTTCATGAACATCATCATAATCATGCATTTAGTTTTTCTCAAATATATATATGGCAGTAGAAAAGAACATTTTCTACTATCTAATACATTAGTAATCTGAAAAACAAAGAAAAATAAATTGTTGTTCTCATTTCCGTCACTTCCGTTGACAACCAGAGGTAATATTCAGATGTACATGTCATTCGGCAAACTTCGGCAGATTCCGGTACCCTACATCTAGATGGAATCGACCGAGGTGATCCGAGTGATGTACATGCATTTCTTCCATAGATAATAGCGACTCTGTACTGTCTATCAACCTAAGAAGTTTCACGTCTCTATCTGAAGGTGTTTTTTCTTATAAAAAGGGGTAGACTTAAAAAAAGAAAGTCGTGTGTTACTACGGACCGGAAGTGAACTTAGAAAAACAAAATTGGCTAGACTTCAGATATTTATACTGTCATAGATATATATGAAAATTATATTAAACATTTGGAACAAAAGAGAAATTTATGGGGACACAAAAGACGAAAATCATAAAGGCTTTCTTTTTTTAGAAACCTGAAGTTGCCGTTTTGACTTCAGGCACGTCCAACATTTTCTGAAACTACAAAAGAGACTCATAGTACAATTTTGACCATAATTTGTCTTTCTGCATCCATTCGACACAATTTTAACATAATTATATTGCATGATGATTAGTAAATGTCACATTAATAAAAGAATTGGCTTCATGACCATGACCTGAGGTATGTTAAATTTACCTAGAGAAGCTATTGTGCTAAATTAAATTTAATATACAGCACAACCAGCCGCAAGACATCTGACCTACTGCCCGAATTGAATAGTGACCTTGACCTAATATCTGAATAGACCAGTAGGTGTGTCGAAGCTTAACTGGCTGCCCTGTAATCCCTCATAGGCTGCTTAGCAGCTGGAATGACAAGAGTGATACAAGTTTAATATTTATTAATTGGATCAGAAACAGGATGCAAATTTACATATATGGTGGAAAGGGTCGCATGTAATTTTTTTTTTGTGGGGAACTGGGGAGGCGGCCAGTGTGCCAGTTTGACTACCAACGTAGGGGCAACACAGGGGGCCCTATGTGGACATAGGTGCCCGAACCTGAACGAGTCCCCACGTTCTAAGGGAGGTAGAGATCTCTGCGTATCTCACCTGTCTCCTGCGTGCTACCTGGTTTAATTAGCAAGTGCGGAGCAAGCTTGTAGACCCTCCTACAGTTGTCGCAACCAGCCTGTAGCATCCCCTCCCTGAGTAGGAGGTGGATGTGGCCCCAGCTATGAACTAGCTGAGAGCCCCACGAATTAGACTTTAGCAACTTATGCAAGAAATTAGTATTTTCTATGAATATCCACTGAGCCTTGACCTAGTTTAGTGGTCGTCTGGAGGGTACACGTGAAATACCTGCCCCCTGCTTTAGTGGGAGGAGAGCCGGTTTTGGCGCAGAATTAGTGATCAACTACCCCAACGCACTCCCCAGACCCGAACACCCCTAGAAAGATGCGACAATTAAGAAAGAAAAATTGCCCAAATTAGTGCATGTAGTAGTTTGACAGCATCCTGGAGACAGCTTGGCATCGATCTGAAAACAGGCATGTTATCGATGATTGACATGGAAAGGAATCTGGAAAATAAAGAACAAAGCAGCAGCACACGTAAACACAAATCAGTTCGATGAAACAAAAAAATGGGTTGGGTGGGTGGGTGAGTATTTTTCACAATGTGTTCAATCTAAGGTTTGAGCAGAATGGAAATTAACTTGTTCCCCGTTAGGCGGAATTGTCTATGAGGCAAGATAGTTCGAATCAGGTTTATTTCGTAAACGGTACGAACTGTATTAGCCAATCTTAATTAATTGTGGACTATTTGATATGTATCAAATAATCTTGATTATTTCAAAAATATAATCTTTAAGTAGATCTTAATCATTTTAAAAGGTTTTCAAACAAAAATATGATGAAGAGAAATGTCGTCAAAATCCTCAAAGTTGGCTGTATTTTGATCAATTGTTAATGATGGCATTTTGGACAAAACTGTAAATAATGACAGTATGTAAGATGTGTCAAACGCATTGAAAATACGCTACAGGATCAATATCGTCAATGATAAAACATTGAAAGCATGTAATGGAAACGACTAGAAGTGACAATGCTCTTTCAAGTACCATGAATGTCGAGTCTAAACCACAGTCCATGTCCCCGAGTAATTATTGTAACAAAATACAATTAAGGTTTTTTTTATTTAAACTGAATATTAGATTCTTAAAATAAGTTATATAGACCCGCACCAAAATACCCGAACCCGAATTAAAATTTTTAGAACGAACTGAAAATGTTTGGAACCACAGCCCTACTAAAAATTCTCTGACGTTTTCTTTTACAGTTACTGAAAAAAATGGTGGACAGAAAAAAGTAAATCGACTATATTTGCGACCGGAAGTGAATTTTTGAAGAAAAAAAAGATTATCAAGTTTATCCCCTAATACATGTACTCTAAAAACGTCAAGAAAATATACCAAGGAATTTCTAAGAAATTATTCGGACAAAAAAGGAAAATTGTTAACTTTTCAATCACTTCCTGTGTAGACCGGAAGTGGCGGACAAACATATCGACAAATTGTATAGCATGGAACATGTCTATTCAATAATATCTGCAAGTTTCAAGTGTTTGTCTTTACTCATGAGAAAATGAGAAAACATTGTCTAAATTTGTTAACACCATATCTCATGACCAGAAGTAAAATCTACAAAACTTTTTACTTTACTCTATACATCTATAGTGTCTACCACATATGTTGAATTCAAGTTGGTGACGACCGGAAGTGACGGCTGACAAAGGACCTCCCACTTTAGCTGTGACATACGGCCGACGATTTAGTAAAACATTAAAGTTTGAATTATGCAATTTACATTACCCCAAGATGTTTATTTTAAATACCTAAGCTTAGAGGTTTGTTATTTTAGTTTACTGAAAAGTTCATTCACATTAAGGAGGTACTCTACATCGTCACAATGGCTGACTTCCTTTTAAAACATGGATGAAAATATACATATCAGCAATATTTGTATATTCATTTAAAAATTTCTCGCCTAGCTTAGTAGCTCAGTAGGTTTGCACGTCGACCGCTGAACTGTATATCGTGTGTTCGAGTCCAGCAGGAGTTTTAAATCTTTCTCAGATTCCTTCAACTAAAACTGCAAATTTTGATTAGATAAAGTAAATTTGAAAGTTTTCAATTTCAAATTATAATTGTACATATCCTCCACTTTTCATCCATATCAAATGTCTCAGGTGTAGCATACCTCCTTAAAAGAGCTCTTTTGAAATCGCGTTTGTCTGTTTTTCTTCAATCCCTATTGATATTCACCGAATGACTGATTTTTAAAGCCTTGTTTATATCTAGCACCTGGTTGTCCAGTTTTTGTAATAAAGAAAATTATTTGCAAAAGGCAAGACTGGACAATCTTCTGCAGATGATGAAATTCATAAAAATGAATACAATAAAAACAAACTACAAAAACTGTTATATAACGTATAATACGTTTTCTTTCTACCTCATTTACCTGTATTGACCTCGGGCAGTAATTCTGTAGTTTTCAGACTGAGGGTGACCATTTAAACTTGGTTTTCTACCGTTGTATTCCGATATTCCAGGGGGAAAGGACTGTACACTTACTGGAGATGCATAAGTGTGTAATATTTACAAAGAAGTATAATAGATAAATTAACTTTTCTATGAAAAGAAGGATGGTAAAAAGGGACCACAATATCTATAGCTAAAGTGGGGAGGTCCTTTAACCTTTAACCCAATTGGGCTCGCTTAATACCTAAGGTGTATTACTCATAAACATTTGGTGTCTTAATCTTTTACTGTTTCTGAGTTCTCACACGGACAAAATCTTTTTTAGAAAATAGAAACCGGACATATTCCACGAACAGAAATGAATTTTGAAAAAAAATGTTTAACGTTACCCTAGATATAGATAGTGTCAGTAACATATGGAAAACCATATCAAACACTTGATTTATAAGCGAGGCATATGGGGACAAAGAAAGACAATTATTATATCCTGTACATATACGAGAATAATCCAGTATCCAGCAATGTAACATCCAATATAATTCTTACCACTGAATTTAAAGTCTATTGATAATATAACAAATGTCTAGAGCGCTTCATTCAACAAATTGTAAACATGATTTCAAACACCATTTTAAAAATAGAACGTCATGAAACTTCCAGAGGCTTAAAACTAGGTCACATACACATGTACTACATAACACAATAGGCAGAATCCATGGATTTGAGCATTGGAATGAGGAGGGTGTGGGTCTAAATGTACCCGTGAACGAACGTATTACAAACATAATCGCGTGTTGCCATACTTTTAATTTGTGGTGTATATCAGTATGAATTTATTTTCAGTTAACAGACAGTCCAGGGTGATGCGTAAAGCCCTCTCCTTGTCATACAAAGTACAGAACTTCGCCATATGGTATGAACCAGGATCAGGGATGCGATTTTGCGAAACAAACCAAACAGTTATCTTCAAGCAGTGTCTTGATACATCTAGCAATTGCAAATACCTGGATAGTACTCTCCAGATCTGCAAGAAACCTGACGCAGCCAAGAACCTTGGGTGTCTGCAAACATGTCAGCTGTGCAATGGTAAGGGTACAATCATTTATGAACACAGCGTTAATATTGGAATCCAATCAATATTTCCGAGATTAACTGTATTAATCTATATATGAACAACAGATAAATGTGCGACGGGTGACCACAGCTGTCTCCCTTTGGCCGACTGCAATCCTGAAGGCAACACGTTCCGATGCACTTGTAAAAAGGGGTACCAAGGGGACGGTGTCATTTCCTGCACGGGTAAATTAGCGTAATGGAACTACCACTGTTGTACATAGCGCACAGAAAAGTGTGACAAGTTGAAACAAACCACATCGTATGATAATATTAATGATAAAGGTGTTTTCAAAATTTTCAGATATAGATGAATGCGCCACGAAGAAGGATAATTGTTTTTCAAATCAAATATGTGAAAACAAAGCCGGAGGATATAGGTGCATATGTACGTTTACATTTCTATTTCTTCGAGTAACAATATCATTAGATAATAGTAATAGATATCTTATCTTAAACATATTTCAAATCTTTAATTTCTTTTAGCACGAGTATTAAAGAAACCCCTTCCAAGTATTGATTGTGTCGATGGATATACTTTCAAGAACGGAAAATGTAAAAGTGAGTACGGATCCATTCATTAGAACCAACTGCTCAATCAGATACATATAGTATCGATTATTCCTATACATGTATATGTAAATTATTTTGTAGATGTGAACGAATGCCTAAATCCCAAGTTGAATGCTTGCCACAAAGATGCCGAGTGTTCGGACACAGACGGAAGTTACACTTGTCGATGTAAACAAGGATTCACTGGAAGTGGATCACTTTGTATTGGTGAGATAAATTTCATACTATTTCATATATATATTATGTGCACCTTTTAAAGTTCAACGATTCTTGAGAGACATGTCATACAATAGCGGATCCAGGATTATATCGCATGGTTTCGAATTTACAGATCAAAGTACAAAATATACCCGTGGAAGTTAAACTTTTTCAAACAGCCAAAAAGAAAAAAGAAATTAATTACTGTATATATCAAAGTAATTCCGCCGTTATTCTTTAAAAACTTTAATATTAAATTTGTGCAGTGTTAACATTGTTTCAATAGATTCGATATTCATTTATTTACTATATGCAGAGAATCGGGTT
This sequence comes from Ostrea edulis, assembly GCF_947568905.1. Taxonomy (NCBI): domain Eukaryota; kingdom Metazoa; phylum Mollusca; class Bivalvia; order Ostreida; family Ostreidae; genus Ostrea; species Ostrea edulis. Next base: position 40,758,011 of record NC_079169.1, on the reverse strand, counting down.
CAATGAAATCATAAATATATTTATTTACTACTAGAGGAACACTCGCGCAGGCGCGGGAAATCACAATAAAGGAATAAAGAATATTGTATTAAGGAAAGGCGTTTTAAATTGTTGCGCACATGAGTTGAGTGAACAATTCAAATGAATTCAAGAACAATATTTGAATGATTGCGTGCATTAATTATTTCATTAATATGATAATCAGTAATTTGGCCTTCCAAATTTTGTCGAAATAGGTTACAGTACATGTATTACTGATGTTCGTACACAACGACGAATTTTTCGAGATATGAATTACTAATGTCTAGGAAATTCAAATATCAGCAACAGGGAATAAATAATTTCACAAGATTTATCATCGCAATTTTGATAACAATGATTTATTAATGCAATCGTAATTCGCCATGCCGAATAATTAACCAAAGATCGTTCAAAATATAAAGGTATTTTTGTCCAGTGGTAAAATTTAAGGGCAGAATTGTGAATACATTCTGTTTCTTCTCGTCAAAAGAAATTGTAACGCAGAGTGCCACGGGTGAACCGTCAGACTCTCGACCGAAAGGTCGTGGGTTCGAGTCCTGGCCGCAGCAAGGCTGACGTTGTGTCCTTGGGAAAGGCACTTTACATGAATTTCCTCACTCCACCCAAGTGTAAAAGGGGTACCTGGCTATAGACAGTGAAAAATATTGTTAGAATGTTAGTGCTCTAGCGCTTGTAATGGCAGCTTGCACTATATGCTTCCTAGGAGGCTGAGAAATTTCTAGACTGATATAAGGTCTGCCGGGGTAATAATGTACATTGATTATTGTAAAGCGCTTTGAGCAGCATACGCTGGAAAAGGCGCTATATAAAACCAATTATTATTATTATTATTATTGTTACGATTCAGCCATGGCGTGCGACGATACTCTACACGATAAATTAAAGACTAGACTTTTTGACATCATAGGCAGTTGCCTCTTTAACAAAAATGGAAAACGCAAATATTCCTATCTAGTGATCAGTCATCCAAAAAAATTACTTTGTTAAATGCCACTCTGATTCCATGCACAAGTACTCTGAAGTTGAAATAAAAATATGCTGGAGTTCCTCATTGACAATATCTTCGCGGTCTTTGGTGAATAAGTCTGTTGGAATCCCCATGGTACTCCTTTGTTAGCTGACCTGTTTTTATATTCCTATGAAGCAGACTTTATTCAAAAACTTCTACGTGAGAATAAAAAATCTCTTGCGGTGACCTTCAATTCGACATTTAGATATATCGACGACGTATCTATTAACAATAATAATTTTCATTCATATGTCAATTCGATATATCCCAGTGAACTCGAAATAAAACATCCCACAGAGTTGTCCACTTCTGCTTCATACTTAGATATTTTATTAAAGGAAGATATTAACGGCAAACTAACAACCCAGCTTCATGACAAAAGGGGTGATTTCAGGTTCTCCATCGTCAACTTCACATATTTATGTAGCAATATTCCATTATCACTTGCATATGGTGTTTATATCTCTCAACTGATTCGATACGCAAGGGCTTGTTCTGCTTACGGTCAGTTTTTAAATCGAAGCAGGCTACTGACAAACAAGTTGATGGTGCAGGGGTTCCATTAGTCTTCTTTAAAGTCAGCATTTCGCAAATTATATGGTCGTTATAACGATCTAGTTTGCGAATACAACCTATCATTGGGTCAAATGATGTCTGACGTGTTTCATACCGATTGTTAGGCACACTGATTTTGATTACGGATAACCTGATCAAGATATAGGGCTCACGGCGGGTGTGACCGGTTGACAGGGGATGCTTACTCCTCCTAGGCACCTGATCCCACCTCTGGTATATCCAGGGATCCGTGTTTGCCCAACTCTCTATTTTGTATTGCTTTTACAATTATCATTATGAGATTGATTACTGTTCGTTATTTTCACCTTTCATCAGCTCACAATGTTTTTAATATCAGCTTTTCATATATGAGTTTATTGTTTAGAGAATGTTTTTTAGGACATACGTTTTTTCAACCAAAACGAGAATGTGAATAGGCTCACACCAAAGTACTAGGCAATATATTCATGCGCACAGTGCGTGATGACCTAGAGCATGTTCAACTCAAATGTTCAACTAAAAAAAAGGATAAACCAACCGGCATAGAATTCTACTCTGTATTCTAATATATTTAGTTAATACGTATCTACTTAGTTAATCTACATTACTACCCATTCATCCCTAAAGTATGCTTTCCAAGATACATGTATGCAGAAATCAATTACTACTTTTTACTCCAAATTTACCTGAGCCCTGGTTCTGTACCACTAAACAGAATGTTACGATCCGAATGCTCTACCGGTGGTAATAAATTACAGGTTTGAAATGAAAACATCTAAAATCCATATATATGTACGATGGAAAATAACTAAAGAAACTTGATATAACAATTTGACGTTCCGAAAAATTGTTCTCCCCAATAGGTATTTTTCTTTGTTCCTCTGAATTGATCCTTTACCTGGACCCTGGCACTGTATAACTAAACAGAATGTTTGTAAATTGCAATAAGCAATCATAATTAAGTATCTTTTGGAGTTTCAGATAATGTTAGGCTTACCGGAAGTTAAAGCATCAACTTCCGGTTTTCAGAGAAAATCTGTGTTTCCAACGGAAGACCTTTAAGTGATTGTACTGTTTATCATTAAGGTCTTCCCGTCTTCAGCGGAAGACCTTATAGTAATGGCCTACATTTTTGCAGTTACTCCCCTTACACCGGAAGTTGGGGGCGCACTTACGATTGCGGTTCTAAGCTTCACATAAATAGTATTAACAAATAGTGTATAGTAAAGCTTACAATACCAAATTCTTTATTGTGCAGAGTTTTAACAGGTTGTATTATTATCTATGACACAAACAAGGTTTCATTTCTTCGATTTTATGGAGAAAACTTTTTGAAATATGCACTTCGTCAAATTGTAGAGTTTGGGGAGGGGGAGGGGATGTTATAGGCGTATTTGACATTATTTCTGTCCAAGTTATAATGCAATTAATACTGAGAATTTTAGTAGTAATCTGTTTTAAAAACAAAAAACACCTATAATTAAAGCACAATGAAAGCATTTGATATAATTAGGCACGTTACATCGTTTAAGAAAAGGGGGCGACTTCCCTACAATTCTTGACAAGTAATTTTTTTTTAATCCAATGCTCGAGAGGGAAGGCGGCAAGGGTTGATCTTTCAGTTCCATTCACTGGTTAAATTTTACTTTTCCACTATACCATTCACAATGCTGGGTTTTTTTTTTTTTTAAAGAAGGCCCCCCCCCCCCTTGCAGCTAATCTATAAATCGAACTTTGCACGTACTTTGAATGTAATAATAAAAGGGGACAGACTCATTGTTGCTACATGTCTGATATTTACTTTTGTGCTCATTTGAGTAATTGAAGTGCAAGAAGATCTGTAAGTTGAATGATTTACACAAAATTTAAACTTTCAAAAGATTGAATCACACGCACATTGCATCGTTTAAAAAAAGAGGGGTTGACGTCATGATATTGCCCAATTCTTGACAAGTAAATTTTTAAAATATCCATGTTATGTTTATTGCCACCTGGTGTACATCTAGCAACAATCAGTTTTGTTCAATGTGAAATGATAAATTAATAATGTAGAGGTATGCGTTGGTTGTACATGTGTTTTAGGCATCTCTTATTGCATGTATTTTGGTTGTCGAAAATATTGATAAAAATTGATAATGAAGAATTGCTGATATATACTAGTGGAAAAAAAGAAACTGTGCATTATAAAATTTAGTATGATTTTTCTATATTTATTGTTTATATTTATAAAATCTAAACAATCGATAAAGGTGATGTTTTTTTAACAATATCGGATAGTACCCGACTCAGATGCACGGACTTTTTCATGGTTAGTGAACACATGTTTATTGAAGTGTTCGTACGCACGAGTTTTACTGGCCAATACTGTTTGAACTATTCGTTAAGGAAAGCACTTTAGTTTTGACAAAATTTACCCTTCTGTCATGCCACAACTCAGCGAAAACCAACGTAATCGTGCTGTTGGGATGCTTCAAGCTGGAATGGCACAAAATATCGTAGCAAGACACTTTGGTGTTCATCGGAACACCATCCAGTCATTATGGAGACGTTTCAACAATCTGGTAACACCCGGGATCGACAACGTTCTGGGCGTTCAAGTCATACGGGAAAGGCTATAAGCCCGTGAACTGATCCGACCGGAAATTCCGTGAACTCAAACACACAAATTGCATACGGCATACGATATACTTTCGTTTTCCTTTATGAATAATTTTGATACTGCTGTACTCTATATTCACGGGCCTGATTCTAACACTAATTAAAATGTGATCGAGTTCACGGGCCTGATTCTAACACTAATTAGGATGTGATTGAATTCACGGGCCTGATTCTAACACTAATTACGATATGATCCAGTTCACGGGCCTGATTTTAACACTAATTAAAATGTGATCCAGTTCACGGTCCTGACTCTAACACTAATTAGGATATGATCCAGTTCACGTGCATCTAACCCAATCCTTGTAAACCCTAACCCAGTCCCCGTAGAGCATAACCTAGTCCCTGTAGAGCCTTACACTGTCTTAGCCTATAGAATGTAACTTTGTCTCTGTACAACAGTACCGTATTTCACTGATAACAAATTTTCCATACATGTTTATTATTAGTTTAATCATCAGGCACAATTGAATAGTCTCGTGGGGATTCGGGTTAGAATAGATCCTCAGTACCCCTTTGCTTGTCGTAAGAGGCGACTAAATGGGGCGGTCCTTCGGATGAGACCGCAAAAACCGAGGTCCCGTGTCACAGCAGGTGTGGCACAATAAAGATCCCTCCCTGCTCAATGGCCATAAGCGCCGAGCATATGCCTAAATTTTGCAGCCCTTCACGGGCAGTGGTGACGTCTCAATATGAGTGAAATATTCTCGAGAGGGACGTTAAACAATATTCAATCAATCAATCACAATTGAATTAAGACCCAGTCTCTCTGTGTTATAGACTTTACCAGTCACTTGAGCACTAAATCAACATTTTTGTGCCAGACCCATTTTTGTGTGCATCATAACTCAGTATCTCTATAAATAGTTGAATCTGCAATTACTACATGTAAGAGCTTGACAGTATTTGACAGACATTTTTTCCACAATTTCCTCTGGTACTTAGTCTTGATTTTAAGAAGAAAAAGTTGAACAGATAACAGTTTTATTATCAAGACCTTAGACATACAATCACATTGTTGTAACCTTTGACATTGAAATATTTTCCAGATACATGTACTTATGAAAGAGCTGGCTCGCATTCTACCTCATGCTCCAAGATTGCTTAGCAATAGTAACACATAATGGCTATGTTAGACAGATTGATAATGATGGGTAATCAGATCAAACATCCTTAATATAAATCAAATTTACATAATCTGTTAAGAATTGATTATACATTACTGGGTAATTAGGGGGTCTTTCATGAAAAGAAATAAAACATCTCTAAGTTTTCATAAAACATATGAAACAACAACTTTATCTTTCTTTCAGTGATTAATTGGTAAACGCATTAAAAGTTTCAATGTTCCATGGGAAATACAACATAATTATTTATTCTATATGTTAAACAAGAGGCCCATGGCCGACATCGCTCACCTGAGTCACCTTGACTCATATTTAAAGATTTTTCCTAAATAATTGTATGTAAAACTTTGATCCTCTATTGTGGCCCCATCCAACCCCTGGAGGCCATTATTTCAATGAACTTGAATCTGTACTATGTCAGGAAGCTTTCATGTACATTTCAGCTCTTCTGGCCCAGATAAGATTTTGAAATGACCCCACCCTATTTTTGTGATCATCTCCCCTTTGAAGAAGGCATGGCCCTTCATTGAACAAACTCGAAAGCCCTTCACCCAAGAATACTTTTGGCTAAGTTTGGTTATTATTGGCCCAGTGGTTCTGGAGAAGAAGTCGAAAATATAAAAAGGTTAATCACGGACAGACAGACAGACAGACAATGAACAACAGGCGATCAGAAAAGCTCACTTGAGCTTTCAGCTCAGGTGAGCTAAAAAGTATTTGTTTATGGAATAATTTTCTTCATATGTGTCTTTCTTCATCCAATGCTATTTCTCCCCACTTTTAAATTAACGTTCAGATTTAAAATATATCAGATTTTCTTGTAAATATGCATATCGACATGTGATATATGTCCTTATCAACTACAGAGTTTCATAATACTACCTGGCATGTGAGTTAAAAACAGTATACCCTTTACAAGTCGTTGCCTGCAGTATATACTGCAGGCAACGACTTGTAAAGGGTATACTGTTTTACCCGTTAAACTTTAAATATTGTGCAATCATAATAACCTCTCTATGATAAGAATGAGTTGAATTAAACAATGTTATAATTCTAATATACAAATGATCCATGTGTACATACTCTCCAAAGAAAACAATTTAAACAATGTTAATGCTGCTGAAGAAAATTTACCACAAAGCAAAAGAAATGCAAAAGTTTGGCATCGGATCAAGTACCTTTGACCTTGTTAACAATATACAATTACAAACAAAGGAAATAATAATAATTTATTCACAGCAAGCTTTGTTTTGTGAGTGCACACTCAGTGGAGGTGCATCTTCTGTTGGCCTCCTCATATGGTATTCCTGTTTGGAACAAACGAGAACAACAGCCTCTTTTAACATCACTAGGGACAGGTAGTGAGTTGTCATTCTGGAGAGCAAACAAAATTCTTTGAAAATTTACAAACTTTAAATATTGTGCAATCATAATAATCTATACTGTCTTTAAAAAATTTAAAGGTTGAAAAAGCATAACATACATAAATATATATATAATATATTAAATTAGTTTTTATTGTTTCAAGGATGATATATGTTCCTCTAGATATGAATTACTGGTAAGTAGCCTTAGAGTGGATAATTTAGAAAAATTTTGCTGAGGTCTTCATTTTGCAAGCCTTGCAGTGTTCTGTATTTGGTAAAATCTGAAATAGATATTGAAAAAATATTATATTCAAAACATATGATAAAATCATGAACTCTTTGGGAATAATTTATGATTCAATTGCAACTACATGTAGGATCGTCTATGAAATTAAAACATTAAAACTTTAAACTTGGAATATAGAGAGGTTATATGGAAGAGGGATGCACACCACAAACATTTTTTACCTTCATCCACTTACAGTGTCAAGGACACTCCTTTACATCAAGACTATAACCTGAGAACTATTTGACATTAGGATTTCAAACTTACAACTTAGAAAGCAGATATTAAGACAAGATGCACTGTACCAAAATCTTTGACCTTGACCCATTTCTTCATTCAAGGTCACTCTTTTACATCAAAGTATAGTCAAGACTATAACCTGAGAACCCTTTGACATTAGGATTTCAAACTTACAACATGAAAAGCAGACATTAAGGCAAGATGTACTGTACTGGGTTTTTTTTGTTGTTGTAAAAAACAATACCCACTAGTTTAGTTTGATATCAATTCAGTATAGGTAAATAAACTACTATTTAGGAAAATTTTCAGTGCGATACACTTTCACGTATTTAAATACACCCCCCCCCCCCTCCCCTTTATTAGCGGAACATTCTCCAAAATCTCAGACAGTCTAACGCATATATGTTGAAAACTGACAGTATTTTGTTAAACGGTATAGCACAAAAGTTGTAAATAATTGGGAGATCTATTTAATAAAACCAAGTTTTAAGGATAATTTCCATAAATGAGGGGCCATAAGGGTCATTTCAAAAGGTCTTCCGTTTCCAACGGAAGACGTTATTGTTCTTGGAAGGTTTTTATTCTCTATTATTATCATTTTTTCTTACAAATTTTGTGCACGCGATTTCTCGGATATACATCGACCGATTTTCGTCAAGTTTTCAAGAATGATAGATATTCACTTGAACTCAATAGGTGTTTTTTCTTTTTATTTTGATTACGTCGCTTATTATGTAAGATATTGACGTTTTTCCAACTTTTAGAGGGTCACTTTGTCCAAAAGTGTTCTCGAAAACTATCAAAGATATCAGCTTCAAATTTTCAGCGATTGTAGAGGACACTTGCCAGATGTGACATAGCGCATTGCGATTTGTCTGATGCAAAAGGCGTTGAAGCTCGCCTGGATTCGAAAATGCACGACAATTTTTTTGTTGCAATTTTTGATACGTTTTCGTTCATATCTTTTTATATGAAAATAATTTGTAAAGACATATATAACAAAAGTTGTAGATAATAACAAGACCTATTCTATGATATCAGGTTTGAGGGGCCAGCCCCTCAAAAAAAGGGGCCAAGAGGGGTCAAAAGTATTTTCTAAATATGCCAAAAACTAAAAAGAATTTGTAAAGCATTGTTGAAACAAAGTTATTTGTTTGGACGTTTTACAATTGCTGATGTCAGCGAAATTTACATTGATTGCGTAATAAGGGATTTTAAGGGGAATAATGTACGAAACTTTGACGTCTTCTATCTCTTAAACGAAAAAATAAAACTGAATATCGTTTATATCACTAAAATAATCTTTCTTTTTCAAAATTCACTTCCGTTCGTGAGATATGTCCTATTTCCGTTTTTTAAAAATCATTTTCTCCGGGAGTAATCTCAAAAATGACTAAAGATAATCGAATGAAACTTTCAGTGATGATATATCTCTCAATTGTATTGTGCTTTATTGTAGTTTCGTTTATTGGCATCACTTCCGGTCTTCGCCGGAATTGATTAAAAGAATAGTAAATTTTAAACTTTTTCTTTTAATTTCAAACCCATTCCAATTTATTAGGTCTCTTTCGAAATCTCAAAATATAGTGACCCCACCGCATGTTGAAAGTCCAACTTCTGGTTATTTCAAAAATACTTTTCATTTTCTCATTTTTCAGTGCTATAAATCTCGCTTACGAAAGAAGTTGTTGACTTGAATTTTACATACGTTCTAGACATTATGTATGTTTAAAGTAACGTGATATGTGTTTGTAAATTTCACTTCCGGTCGTGAAATGTGGTGTGGACAAATTTAGACATTGTTTTCTCATTTTCTATGGAACGACTTGAAAACTTGCAGGGATAATAGATTGGCGATAATCCATGCTATATATTATGTCTACATGTTTTCTGTCACTTCCGGTCTAGACAGAAAGTGGTTGAAAAATTGGCAATATTCAGATTTTGTCGACACGATTTCTCAGAGATGGCTTGATGGATTTTCTGTGGAAACATATCCCCTGGATTTTTTTCCATCTGTGGGTTTTAATTAATTGTATCCATGATAAACGAAATTTATCTCTGCACTACTGCTTAAATAGCTCATGCAGAAATGGGTGTACACCCCACACATACATTTGATTGGTCCCCTAGCAGAAAGATAGCAGAATAGTCAGAAGCAGTCTACAATTGTACTATGATAACATATGCCAATTTGTAATCATACATAATTCAAATTCAAATGCGCGCCGAATACAGCTACATGTACATGTAACCATCAATATACTCTGCAGTGGCGGAGCTACACTGTAGCACTGTATGCACGTGCTTACAAATATTTTCGTTAAATTTTTATTACATATTACGAAAAATGTCCTCAGTTTCGGGGGGCTACCGTCCCCCAGACCCCCTGCTTACAAATATTTCAAACCTAGCTACACCACTGCTCTGTATATTAATCCAGATATGCAAGATATGGAAAATGAATATGAAAAAAAATTTCGCCATTGAAACGTATGTTGAATAAACATCATACGTGCGTTGGGTTTTATTGTTTTGTTTTTTCTTGTTGATCTATTTTTGTAGATGTGAACGAGTGCGAAGCTGAAAAACATGGGTGTGACAAAGGCAGTCTTTGTGTTAATTCAAATGGAAGTTACAACTGCGTGTGTAAGGCAGGCTACGGACGTGAAAATGGAAAGTGTATCGGTAATAGAATTGTAATTTTTATTTCGTCAGTTCTTAAATGTTGTGGATAAATGCAATTTGTTCAATGGAATAAAAACTGCATGTATCACCGAGTAAACCACCTACATCCAGGGTGTAAGCTAAGTTGTGACGGGGGTGTAGACTACCGAAGCGGCAATCTAGATGGTCGAGGCTTCTTGTTGCATAATACTCAATTTATGGATAAATTTTGCAGGAAACCACAGAAGAAAGCATTAATTCAGAAATATATGGAAGCAAATATTTCCATTGTACTCTTCCTAATTTTATCAAACACATCAAAACAATTCCGACGATCGGGGCAAATTTGGCACTACCACGTGTCTCTGATAAAATATCAGGGGAACGCTTTGTTTTATCGTCAATTTTACAGGACCAATATTCACGTGTTTTCTATATAAGTTTACTGTCAGTAAAGAAAACCAATTGTATTCAAAGATATCGACGAAAAATTAATGATGTGCAGGGGGTGTATGTTACATGTTGTGCACGGGATGTATGCTATCAGATTTCTTTTACACATAGCTGCGAAATGTCATTTCATTCAATAATTAAGGTAGATCTATACTCGGCCTAAAATGGACCCAATCATTAAAAAAATTACCTTTTTAATCCAGTCATTGAATTTGAAAAATATATATGTTCACAGGCACTCGACGTTTTAAATATCCATAATAAAACAAATTGTCTTCCTGTAAACATAATATTCACAAGGTATATCACGCCGTCATCTTGGTTTTCATTTTCACCAGCTGCATCGCTTAAAATTTCGATATAATATGATAATTAGACCCCTACCATTTAGAAGCAACTTTGTCATGGTCTTACCTCTCGCATCGTCATGGTGAACTGGAAATAAAGTCCATTTATCGGCTATAATCAACCGTCAAACATCGTCTATTGCTTCTCAAATGCGAAAAATTGCTGAAAGGTGGACGAAAGTTGACATAATTATGCAAATGAGAATTCCCTTGCTAATGTACTCTCTGACGCTTGTGGGGGGGGGGGGGGGGGGGGGGGGGGGCACTGAATGCAGGGTAGTTGCAGGCCTGCAAACAATAAAATTTAGGCACGATTGTGTGGTTTCGGGCCACAGGCTGGCACGGGAAATTTAGTAAATCTATCGCATTACCAAAACAATATTGGAAATGCTCATTTAATTTAAACTATATTTTATTCACAAAGTGAATGGGATCGGGCAGCAGGCATAACCTATTTAAGCCCTCTCCCTACAACAAGGTCAAGTGTGAAATGGAAATACAAGGTACACACATATACAAATAAATAACATATACACCAGAGAACAATCACATGAATGTGCACATATATATAAATAGCAATAGATAGACTAAGAAAAGTTTCGATATATGCACACATACATATGCATATATACAAATATATAGAATGAGTAAACGAAAAGAAAAAATTGAAAAGAAAAAAAACCCAAATAAAATGAGAACTGAAAAATATTTATACAAATTGAAAGAGAAAGAAAGAAAAGTAAGGGTATATACATGTAACAAACAAAAGATAAAAGAAAAAAAGAGAAGGGGGGGGGGGGGCAGTACCGGTAAAAGGAAAATAAAACTAAATACCAAAAATAGAAAATTGTATAATAGACAAAATATGAGATGCTTAAAAGAACCTATTAGTTTCCAAGATATGCTTTTGAACAGTTTCAAAAATCTTTTCATTATATTTAAAGCTTAAACATTTTTCACCATATAAAAGTAAATTCAGTGTTAAAGGAGCAGAAAGCTGCATTTCATTGATAGACGAGATTAGTTTAGTTCTATGGTCAGCAAACTCAGGACATTTGAAGAAGAAATGAAAAGAATCTTCAGTATGGTGGCCACACCTATCACAAGTAGCACTATCTCGTAAGAAGTGGGATTCAAGATCTGCATTTAAATTACTTGCATTGTTTCTAAATTGACAGTGCACAATGTTACCTTTACGTTTACCGATATTAAAAAGTTTATTGGGTTGTAAGCAGTAGAATTTATTTAAGGCATTTTTAAATGATGCAAGTGAGGGAATGTTTCTAATGTGTATTGGCAGATCATTCCATAACCTGATTGTGGAGGGTAGAAAACTATTCATGTATGATGGGGTCTTGACTTTTGGAAGAGTAAATTTAAGATTAGCATCATTGTTTCTTAAGGTGTATGAATGTTGAGGTGGTATATTTGAAAGCAATAGGTCTTGCAGATATTGGGGAGCAATGTCATGTACTATTTTATAAAATAAAACGAGTTTATGGATTTTTCTACGACATGCTAAGGTGTCCCAACCCAATTCATGATAGAGTGCTGTTCTGGAAGAGTTAATTCTCAGTCCAGTAATGATGCGTGCTGCTGAGACCTGTACATCTTCCAATAAATTTGATTCGCTCATTGTACAGTTGTCCCATACTACATTAGCATACTCTAGTACAGGACGAATAAAAGAGAAGTATATTTTAATTAAGAATTTACGATTAAGTGAATATTTTAGCATGCGCAATATGTTTAATCGGTTAGATGCTTTTTCATGAATATTTAATATGTGAGTTTTCCAACTACCATCTGATTGAAGAAATATTCCTAAATGAGTATGATTGTTGACATTATTAATTATCGAACCACTAGTGCCAAATCTAATTCTTGGATGAGTAACATGCTTTCGTGTAAAGTCTAAATTGGTTGTTTTTTCTGGGTTGAAATCCATAGCCCATTGTTTTGACCATTGATGTATAATCTCTAGGTCATTAGTTAATGAAATTGCCGAACTAATCATATCATTATCAACAATAACAAAAAGCGAGGTGTCGTCTGCAAATAGTCTAACAGGATTTTGTAAATATTTGGAGATGTCATTAATATATAATATGAACAAAAATGGCCCTAGAACAGATCCTTGAGGAACGCCTGAATTTGTAGATCTTGAAGAAGATGTAAAACCATCCAGGACTACACGTTGTGACCTGTTTGTTAAATAGTTTTCAACCCATTTTATAATTTGTCTGGACATACCATAGTTTTGTAACTTATAAAGAATACCATTGTGCCATACTCTGTCAAAAGCTTTTGAAATGTCGCAAAAAATAAACTTTACATCTTTACCTTTGTCCATATTTGAAATAATTGTGTTATAAATTTCAATAAGTTGATTAGTTGTTGAATCATTAGGTTGGAACCCAGATTGATATTTGTAGATGATATTATGATCCAAAACATAATTGTAGAGATGCTTAACTATGATTCTTTCAAGTATTTTACACAGGGTTGATGTAACTGAAATCGGTCTGTAGTTGTTGACTTCTTGTGCACTACCTTTGTTTTTATAAATTGGTGAGATATTAGCTGATTTCCATATGATTGGAAGTTTGCCAAGAGATAGTTACCTGTTAGATAATTTTGTAAGTGGTTTGTATATGGAAGAGGTAATGTTTGTTGTATTAATGGGGATATACCATCTGGACCTGGGGGTTTATTAGTATTCAGTATGAGAAGTTGATCAAGTACTTCCTGATCAGAGATGATAAAATCATCAAGGTGAAAATTAGTAGGTGGCCCTGGTCCATGCAGTGGTAAGTTAGGTTCTTGGTCCATTGTAGAAATATTTGAAAAGAAGGTGTTAAACGCATTTGCTTTTTCTATAGGGTGAAATAGTTTTTTTCCAGATGTTTTGATAGGTGGTAATGGCTTATGATCATTTCGTAATTTTGACAAGGATTTAACAATCCTCCACCATTTACCTGGTGGGATTGATTTTTTAATTTGTTCTGTAAGTTTTTTTTATTATAGTTGTGTCTAGATGATGTAATTTCATCAATAACTTTGTTGCGTAAAAATCTATATTTTTCCCAGTGTAATGAATTATTTGATTTAACCGCTTTATGAAGGATTCTGTTTCGTTTCCTCATCAGGTGTTTAATAGTATTATTCATGAAGACTTTGTCTCTGGGTCTAACAGTGATGATTTTAGTTGGAAGATGATTGTTAATGTATGTTTTAGTGTTTAGTAGAAATTTGGAGTAAACATGATCAATGTCATCATCAATGAACACATTATCCCAATTACAATTGAGTAAAGTGGTTCTCAAACCAGCATAATCTGCTGATTTGAAATCCATAAGCTCACGTTTATAAGCATCTATATTCTTTGTAAGTTTTATACTGTATCTCTATGCCTATAACTGAATGTGAGCTACAAAAGGGAGGGAGAATAATAGTATCTAAAATCATACTTTTGTTATTACTAAGTATCAAATCTATACAAGTTCCCGAATTCACTGGAAAATTTGAAAACTAGTTGGATCATGAATGTAATTATGTAGATTTAGTCGTTGTAACATTAATTTGAAATTAAGACTTTTCTCTGAGAGTATATTAGTGTTAAAATCACCCAACAAAAAAAATGGGTAAATCACTCTCCATTGCTTTTTCAACATTTGAAGAAAGAAATTCCCAGTATTGAGATAACGAACTTGGTGGTCTATATAAGATACCTACCAAGAATTTCTTACTTACATGTAGTGTATGGATTTCGGACCATACAATTTCTAATTCATATGAAAATAGGTCATCACGTACATGATAAGCAATTTTGTTAGGTATATACAATGATACACCACCCCCATGCCTATTTCTATCTTTTCGAATGGGACTATGAAAACCTGCAATTTGTATTGCTTCGTTGCTTATTGTATTATCTAAGTGAGTTTCGCTAATACCAAAAATATCATATTCAGACAGTTCAGCAGCAACAATATCAATCTTTGGATATAAACTACAAACATTATCATGAACAATTCGTATACTTTTCGTATAAACATTTGGAGGACCTGGATTTCGTTCTATACCTGCCAAGTACATTAGCAAGGGAATTCTCATTTGCATAATTATGTCAACTTCCGTCCACCTTTCAGCAATTTTTCGCATTTGAAAAGCAATAGACGATGTTTGACGGTTGATTATAGCCGATAAATGGACTTTATTTCCAGTTCACCATGACGATGCGAGAGGTAAGACCATGACAGAGTTGCTTCTAAACGGTAGGGGTCTAATTATCATATTATATCGAACTTCTCGCCGAACTTTTCAAGCGATGCAGCTTGAAAACCAAGATGGCGGCGTGATATACCTTGTGAATATTATGTTTACAGGAAGACAATTTTTTATTATAGATATATTTTGACATGCTATTTTCATTGTTGTTGCTTCTCACAAGCCCATCCACATGTAATGTATAATCAACATTCATGAAAATGTACTGCTCCTTTATTTTTCTTAATAATTATTATTTTTCCAAACAAATGAGCTGTAATAAGCAACATATACTATATACCCTTTATTTAATGATATGTAATCATTTATCTTATAAAATGGAATATATATTTTATATTATTATACTTTCATGTAAAATACTCGAACCTGATTGGTCGAGAAGCATTTGAAAAAACATATTGTTACCCTCTGAGAACAGAAAACACGCGACTCAGGGTGATAGTATCTAGCAACGGGTAACAGTACTTGACAACGGGTGATATTATAAAAAATTATCACATGCGTCAAATTTATGCGCGTACGGTTCGCCGTAGATTGCTAGACGACGTCGTTTGAGCGTTTGTAATAAACGCGAGTACCCGCATCGAAATACGAAATATCGCACGACAGTGATTGATCAAATGTCAACAGACGTAAGTTTTTCTGCTTCCCAGTTTACATAACATTCAGTATAATAAAACAAATATTGCATGTATTTGAGGGTAACATTGAAATTTTCAATGTTACCCTCAAATACATGCAATATTTATATAATGTACGCTTTCTGAGCCCAAACATGTTAAAAGAAATACTGTTGAAAATACAATTTGATGTCAATATTGGTCTTTTCCCCCCAATTTTTATGGATAAATTTAATAAATTGTTTTTAATTTACAGATTATTATTTTAGAATAAAGATTTGCGTAAGAAAATCCTATGTTGACGTATTATTTTGAAGCTGTAGGCTCTACAACAAGTACACCTCCCTAAAATATTGAAAAATTATACATTATCATATTTCATAAGACCTGTGAAGTTTGAGTATATTTACAACCTTGGATAATAATTTGAATTATATGCTTAGTTATAACTATTGTAAGATACATGTGGTTTGCTATTAAATTTTACATTTATCTGAGGAGAAAAAAATCCTAAAAAAGGCTTTTCATGATGTAAATGTAAAATTTTGATGGTATTGTTTATATGATTAATGCACGTGTGTAATGTGTGATATATATTATATCCTGAGACAATTTTACATGAATATCTACTGGTCGTGATATCATTTACATGGATGAAGCCAAAGTCAAGTCTCTCTCTCTCTCTCTCTCTCTCTCTCTCTCTCTCTCTCTCTCTCTCATATATATATATATATATATTATTACTACAGTAACTTGGTCCGAAGAGTCGGATCACGTCGAGTTGACAGGCGCGGATCATCAGATCACACGAGACGCGAAGCGTCGAGTTTGATCTGATGATCCGCGCCTGTCAACGAGACGTGATCCAACTCTTCGGATCAAGTTACTGTAGTAATAATAAATTTATTATATACCCCCTTTTGCATTTTAAATCCACATTTATAGAATACTAAATGCAATCCAAATTATCAAAAATACAGACATACAGTGAAATTATGTTTTAAATTGTGTACGCAGTTTTGTTTGTGACGCGGTCAACATTTTCCACAAGAAACGTTGCGTTGATGCATTGTGACGTCATTGTGACGGCATCAGTTTCAGAGGATACTGATACGGAATCAGAAAACCACAGTGTGGTGATCCGGAAAACCGGATCACACGCTGTGAAATCCATAGTATCAAAGAACGATACATTGATGGGTATATAATAAATATATATTATTACTACAGTAACTTGATCCGAAGAGTCGGATCACGTCGAGTTGACAGGCGCGGATCATCAGATCACACGAGACGCGAAGCGTCGAGTTTGATCTGATGATCCGCGCCTGTCAACGAGACGTGATCCAACTCTTCGGATCAAGTTACTGTAGTAATGATAAATTTATTATATACCCCCTTGTGCATTTTAAATCCACATTTATAAGATAATAAATGTAATCCAAATGATCAAAAACACAGACATACCATGAAATCATGTTTTGTATACGCAGGTTCGTTTGTGACGCGATCAACATTTTCCACAAATAACGTTGCGTTGTTGCATTGTGACGTCATTGTGACGGCATCAGTTTCAGAGGATACTGATACGGAATCAGAAAACCACAGTGTGGTGATCCGGAAAACCGGATCACACGCTGTGAAATCCACAGTATCAAAGAACGATACATTGATGGGTATATAATAAATATATATATTTAAAAAATATGAAAAGAAAACACAGAAATCCTCCGTAAAGCTTTAGCGCTTTCATTACATCTTCAGAAGCTTTACAAAAATGTATACATAGCAGTATCATAGTAACAGTGATTATGACGTCAAAGTAAGCGGAACGTTAAATGTCTATATTGTGACGTCATGGATAATGTACAACAATGATCTGGAAAAAGTACGGGAAAATCATAGGCAATTATAAAAGACTATTAAGTTACCAATGAAATGTTTTTCTTTTTCCCGTCTCTGAATAGCACTGGCACATCTGAGTTTATAAAATGGGAAAATGTTAAATCGTTTTTTACCACACGTTTCCAGGTGTGCACTTAACTGGATTTGTCTGTATTCAGGTGTACTGATGTGCTGCTTATGTACACGTACACGGGCACGGAGAGTGTTGCCAGTTTCACCAATGTAATATTCCTTGCATCGAGGACATGTGATGGCGTATATGACATCCTTTGTATCGCATGATATGTTAGCATTAAATTAACTTTAAATTCTCGTCCGTTAAAATTATAACTGGTCCCTTCTGTAATGTAGTCACATGTACCGCATCGAGGGTCCGTACACTTTGACACTGTATAAGTACGGTCATCTAATTGGGAGGAACAAAGTATTCTCTTAAGATTTTTGGGCTGGCGTTTACTGCTAATAAAACGACAGTTCTTGTATGTGCCTTTTGTTTGTTCATCTTCCCTAAGTAGCTTGTTTAATTCATAAACAATTGAATTGATGTTTTGATTTCTCGGATTATAAGTGTGTACAAATGGTATTATTTCTCCGTCATTAGCACATCGTGTGTTTGAAAGTAGCTGTATCCTATCGCACTCCTTAGCCTTCATTATTCCATCGTCTACAAGTTGTTCTGGGTATTTTTGGCTTAATAAATACAATTTTAATTCCTCCAAGCGGATATCCATCGTATCGATATTGCTGACAATGGTACAAATCCTTCTTGCGAGATTATATGGTATAGCTGTTTTAGTATGGTGGGGATGCCACGATCCGAAATGCAGGTATTGGTGGGTATCTGTGGGCTTATAATAAATATCCGTATCTAAGCTGGTATTTTCTTTTAATATAAGAACGTCAAGAAATGGCATTTGCGTATCATCTGTTTCCATCGTGAATTTGATATCCGAGTTCATTTGGTTTAGTAGATCGTAAAACTCCGATAGCTTATCGATATCATCATGCCACAAGATAAAACAATCATCTAAATATCTCTTCCATTTAGACTATATTATTTGCAAATTCTGCCCCCCACAACGTACATAGTTGATCATGTAACTTATGTTCTAGATAACCTAGGTATAGGTAGGTGCATAGGTAGGTGCGACTTTTGTCCCTATTGCAGTTCCCTTAGTTTGGAGGTAATGATGGTCGGAAAAAGCAAACGAGTTGTTGTCTAGAACTAATTTTAGTGCTTCTAAAATAAAATCCTGTTGGAATCTGTCATTAAGTACATTGGGATATTTTTCCATCCGGAATTTTACCGCTTCCAATCCTAATTCTGTAGGAATATTAGTATATAAACTAATAACATCCAGAGTGACAAGTTTAGTGTTGGAGGTGACCTGAGTAGGTAAATGATTTATAAAATCCAGATCGTCTCTTACAAAGCTGGGTACTTTTTGGCAATATGATTTTAAAAGTATATCCAATAAATGACTCAGTCTCTGCGTTGAACAGTTTGGTCCTCCTACTATGGGTCTGAAGGATAAGTCAGCTGGATCCAGACAAGTAATACATACACTATTTTGATTTGCTATGGCATCCTTAATAATTTTAGACTTGTGAACTTTAGGTAAACCATAGAATTGACTCTCTCGGAATTCAAAGTTTGTCAGGTAGTCCTGTTCTTTATCTGTTAAACCTTCCGATAGTGGTCCATATACTAGATTTTTAATTTTTGTAATGGTTTTTTTCTCATGACAATTGTGTAGTCTATCATAAAAATTGTTGTCTTGTAACATTTGTAAAATTTTATTTTTGTAGAAATCCTTATTCATTAAGACAACTCCACCTCCTTTATCGGCCTCTTTGATGATGATAGTTGGGTCATCACGGAGGTTTTTAAGAGCATTTTCCTCTTCCGTAGAGAGATTAGATTTAATATTCCTGGGTTTGTTTGGAAAATGAATATTTTCTAATGTGTCGAAAACGGCATCCAAAGTTCTATTTCTTCCTCGTTTTGGATTAAACTCTGATTTATTTCTTACAAGGTTTGTTGGCTCTGCCTCTGTAGACTCGGATTCAGATTCACTGGTCTCACTTTCATGAAAATATTCATATAGTCTGTATTCACCTGAGGATGGATGTTAAAATCCAGAAAGCGCTAGTGATTTAAATATATTTTGGAACTATATATTTTCCTGCTTTTTTATTGAATTATATATATATGTGTGTGTGTGTGTGTGTGTGTGTGTGTGTGTGTGTGTATTAGAAGAAATGAAATAAACAGTACACAAAGTCAAAATCTTAACTCAAGCGCTTTCATTTCATTCCCCAGGCGTTACATTTGGAAAAAAAATTAATTCTACCATCAGTTTTCTTTTATAAAAAATTAATACACCGCATTCCGCATTGATTATCTGTAAAAGAAATCTGATACCATACACCCCGTGTACAACATTAATTTTTTCGTCGATATCTTTGAATACGATTAGTTTTATTCACTGATAGTATATGCATAAACTTATACAGATAACACGTAATTGTTGACCATGTAAAAGTGGTGATGAAACAGAGCGTAGCCATCATAGACATGCGGTAGTATCATACTCGCTCCGATCGTTGTAATTGTGTTGAGGTGTTTGATAACACTAGAAAGTGTACAGTAGAAATATTTGTTTTCATATATTAATGATTTCATCCGTAGCCACAAGCTTTCCTGCGAAATATATCCATAAATTGAATAAACATCATGCGAAAACGTACCACGACCAACTATATTCTCGTTCGGTAGCCTACACCCCGCTTGCCGGGGTATACTCGGTGTATATATAAGAAATAAAGATCGAGTTTTCGTGTATGTTGCAAGAGGTCCGAGGTCGAGAAATATTGTTTTGAAATATAAAAGCTGAGGCGTTAGCGGAGACATTTACATTTCAAACAACGTTTCTCGACCAAAGAGGCTATACTGCATCATCTACAAAAACTAGAACTAGAAAAATATATAGCTGATTGTTTACCTATTCAGCTACGAATTAGGTTACCGTGACGTCATTGACAGTTTCCAAAACGGACTAGGCCTACTTGTCTTTGCTGGCGAAAAAGGATTCTTACAGCTATACTTCTACTATTGCATCCAAACTTTTTAATTATAAACAAACTTTACAGTGCCTAGATATAGACCATCTTATATACGTAATCCACCAGTATGTTCTTGTTCTTCATCTTCTTTCAACTATAGTCCAGCTGGACATGTCATTACTGGTGATGTTGATATAGTTGAAAATCAGGACCTCAAATCACTTATTCTAAAAGGTCCTAAATACAGAGAACCTCGGTCGTTTAATTGGCGACAGAACTTCATCTCTATTATGAATTCTGTCGAAGATTATTCCAGACGATGGGCTAAATATGATAAAGAAGAACTTGATACATTGTCAGAATGGGTTAAAAGCATAAAAGGGATATTAAAATCCCGCATTAGACACATGAAAACAAAAGTACGTACCATCTATCCTGTGTTTAGTAAACCAGAAGCAATAAAAGAATTAAATAGGTTACATGAGGAATATGTTTTGGTTCCAGCTGACAAAGCTAGTAACAACATTGTCTTTGTTTGTAAGGCTCATTATTACAACTGTATTTTAAACGAACTTGGCATTAATTCCACTTTTGGTAATCGTACTTATACTCCAACACCCTTTCAAAAGATGAAATTCTTCAAAACCATGCTTCAGTTTTAGACACATTTAATATCCCAGTCAATGGGTCGAATGAATATGAGTTACCGTACCTATACTGGATTCCTAAACTACATAAAAACCCTTACAAACAAAGATACAATGCTGGATCCAGTAAGTGCTCTACCAAGCCCCTATATCTGCTCCTCACGAAAATATTAACAGCTGTGAAGGAGAAACTTCAAACTTACTGTGCGACTACATATGCCAGAAGTGGTGTTAATCAAATGTGGATTCTAAAAAATTCTAAAGAACTTTTAGTAAACTTGAAATCGCAGAATTTTTCCCAAATCAATAACATTAAAACCTATGACTTTCCAACACTATACACGACCATTTCTCACGATAAATTAAAGACTAGACTTTTTGGCATCATAGACAGTTGCTTCTTCAACAAAAACGGAAAACGGAAATATTCATATCTAGTGATCAGTCATTCAAAAACACACTTTGTTAAACACCACTCGGATTCCACGCACAAGTACTCTGAAGTTGAAATTGAACATATGTTAGAGTTCCTCATTGACAATATCTTCGTAGTCATTGGTGATTAAGTCTTCCAACAGTGTTGAAATTCCCATGGGCACGAATTGTGCTCCTTTGTTAGCTGACCTGTTTCTATATTCATATGAAGCAGAATTTATTCAAAAACTTCTACGCGAGAAGAAAAAATCTCTCGCTGTGGCCTTCAATTCGACATTTAGATATATTGACGACGTTTTGTCTATTAACAATAATAGCTTTCATTCATATGTCGATTTGATATATCCCTGTGAGCTCGAAATAAAGGCACCACAGAGTCGTCCACTTCTGCTTCATACTTAGATATTTTATTGAAAGTAGACATTAACGGCAAACTGACAACTCAACTGTATGACAAACGGGATGATTTCAGCTTCTCCATCGTCAACTTCCCATATTTATGTAGCAATATTCCATTATCTCCTTCATATGGTGTTTATATATCTCAACTGATTCGATAGGCAAGAGCTTGTTCTGCGTATAGTCAGTTTTTAAATCGAGGTAAGCTACTGACAAACAAGTTGATGGTACAGGGGTTTCAATAGTCTCGATTGAAGTCAGCATTTCGCAAATTCTATGGTCGTCATAACAATCTAGTTCGTCAATACAACCTCACATTGGGTCAAATGCTGTCTGACGTGTTTCATACCGATTGTTAAGCCGTTCTTGGCACACTGATTTTGACTGCGGATAACTCCGTTTACCTGATCAGGATATAGGGCTCACGGCGGGTGTGACCGGTCAACAGGGGATGCTTACTCCTCCTAGGCACCTGATCCCACCTCTGGTGTGTCCAGGGGTCCGTGTTTGCCCAACTATCTATTTTGTATTGCTTATAGGAGTTATGAGATTGATCACTATTCGTTATCTTCACCTTGCATAAAAAACAGTACATATACTAAGTTTGATGTTGATGGATTATATAAACCGTTTTGAATACACAGTTCATACGTGGAAGAGGGCCAGCACTTGTCTGTGCATCGACATGTTTGTTTACATGTGTATCGGTATCGGAATGCAGACGAATGGCAAATGTTTTTCAGTCATTTATAAATTTGTTTTGCAACATATATTGATGAATTTTCATGATTATAGAATTGAATTATGAGTTATCGACTTTATTGTTGTATTAGCAATCGAGATGTGTATCAATTTTCTCATAAAATATTACGTATATCGTAGAATAATGACCGCGGCATTTCTTTGATCTTTGCAATAGCCGTGGCAGAATTAATAACGAAGTATCTAACAAGATATCAGTGACATTTTGTCGATTTTACCCCAATCTAAAGAGTTGAAGTACACAAGTTTTGTCAGGTTTCTTGTCATTTGTACATGCAATTTCTTTTCATCAGATATTGACGAGTGTAAAATAAAGAAGAAGTGTTCCCCGCATGTATGTATAAATACCCCAGGCTCCTACCTGTGTCAATGTCGTTCGGGATTCAGAGGAAATGGACTTTCCTGTAAAGGTGAGTGTGTGTGTGTGTGTGTGTGTGTGTGTGTGTGTGTGTGTGTGTGTGTGTGTGCGTGCGTGCGTGCGTGCGTGCGTGCGTGCGCGCGCGCGCGTGTGTCATCCAGAGATAGGTATTAAAAAAATCTACACAAATAGTAGTATAACAAAAAAAATCACAAAGCCAATATAGTATACTCAACTAGTTTCTTCAAGAGTATATGGATATTGTTTAGTGTAAGGTGAAGATAACGAACAGTGATCAATCTTGTTACTTGTGTAACTAAGCAATATTCAACATATACTCCTGAAGAATTTAGTTGAGTATCTATCGGCTTTGTGATAGTTTTTATTATATATATATATATATATATATAATGACTCGAGGTGTCAGTGGTACATGCCCCTTCCTAAAAACAGGACCTTCTATTACTTTTGAATGCGGAAAATATTTTACTGTAAATGATAACATGTCATGCAAGTCAAAGAATGTGGGACGTTTCGACCTCAGGGACGTTTCGACCCAAGACGTTTCGACTTTAAAGACGTTTCGACCCTAGAATATATTGGGTCGAAACGTCTCACCTAATTTTTTTTATTGATAACTGGGACGTTTCGACCCAAAGTTTAATCTTTTAATATTTATGATGTTAAATAAATATGTTTGAATGTTTGCCACTTGCGTTTTTAGTTACATAATGATTTTTATAAAGTTTGAAAACAAATGCTTATTTCTTCATTGGAATTTATTATTATATCAATTAATCGTCGCTGTGACTACAAAGAACAGCGTGCGAGATAACTGCGATCAAACGTGACAAAATTGGCGCTAATGGTGGACTCGAAAGTGAAGCCTTTAAAAAATAATTAAGAGGCAGTGGAGACGATAATGATGAGATCAATGTATACACATCCAAATACATATGAAAGTCACCCCAAACAACCTTCGTTACACCCAAAGAGTCTTTGTAGTCGAAACGTCCTAGTTATATATATAAAACAATAAGTGGGACGCTTTGACCCAAAATGGGGTCGAGACGTCTGAAGTCGAAACGTACTAGGTCGAAATGTCTTTGAGGTCGAAACGTCCCGTTACTCAAGTAAAAAAAGCTTACTTACTGCATTTTTTGCAACAGGTGTGGCGAGTGTTGAGTCCCTTTATGTCCGTCCGCCCAATTTTGGACCAAACTGTCCTTATATGTCCGTCTGCACTATACGTCCGCCCAATTTTTTCCAAAGTGTCACTATATGTCCGCCTGCACACAATAATGTCTTCCTTACTACTTTTTTAACGAACTACCACAATATGTCCATCCACATTTTAAGCCCCCCTTCAAAGAAGAGGGGCATATTGCTTTGGGTATATGGACAGAAAGTCACAGGACAAAAAGCCACAGGTTAAAAAGGCACAAAATCAGTAGGACAAAAAATCACAGGTCACAATGATGACTTTTGATTAGATAGGATAAAAAGTCACTGGACAAAAAGTCACAAAATCGGTAGGATAAAGGTCACAACTGACTTAGCGAATGAGACTCCATATATGCATTTAAGCTAGCAATAACAGGTGGTACCCAAAGCTTTCTAGACGTTCCGTCACATTATCAATTCGTCCCTTAGTCGATTCGTCCCATTACCGATCCGTCCCTAGACTATCCGTCCCCTAGTTAGTACGTCCCCTAGTCGATCCGCCCCAGAAAAAATAATTACTGTTTTTCCAAGCTATTTACAGTACTGAATTGGTTTAATTCATCTGCGTATTTCATCTTCATGGTGTGTGTGCCGCTGATATCTTCTGTCATCAGGTAGGATGACAATAATATGCTGTTTTGATATTTGACAGCTTTTTCAAAGATCATTATACACATCACAATATTCGATAAAATGGGCTTCATTTTCAATACAAAGAATAGTTAGGTTACTGTAAGCTCGTAATTAATGATCAAAGGTTGCACAACAATGCAGTTATAAAACTGTTTTTACTCAGGTGTTTTCACAATGATCAGTGGACAGGGGACACACATTTACATTGATTGCTATACATATTTAAATAACGATATTTCTACAATAGTTAATGAGCACACATTTTCATAACCATCGCACTTCAAACAAAAATTATAAATCCTAAATAAACAATTTTATTTACACGTCTAACTTCGGCAGGGGCCCTACTGGTCAGTCTGCGCTATAAATCTACTGTACACCATCTCCAGTTATCTAATTTTGATAACTAACTGCAATATATATATGCAAAAACGTCCCTTTGTCTTAAGTAATTATTCATTTATTATATCTTTGATAAAAAAAAATTGGAGGGGCCGTATCGACTAAGCAAAATGGGCCGAATCGACCATGGGACGGATCGTCTAGGGACGGATCGACTAGGGACGGACCGAATGTGGGACGGAACGACCTGCTACCGTACCCAAATACTCACTAAAGCCATTGTTCAGACACCAGACATTTCTTACAGTGGATGGGAGGTAGATTGAGGGAATATATGTCTTATTGTTATTTGTTTGCCACATTTAGCACTTTCAGTTCATTATTAGATAATAAGAAACAAAACAAAAAACCATTAACTTGTTTATATAGCAATTATTATATGACAGCTCACTTACTTCTTGTTTTTACAATAATCAGGAGTGAAAGGAAGCCAACCATAATTCTGCCGTCAGCTTTTGTTTTGACTATCATTAATATGTAGTATAGTAAACCAAATGATCAAAAAGCTTATTTTAATCTTATATCAATAAAAAAATCTCTTTAATAATCTAATTGATATTTTACAATGAATGCCAGGTGAAGATAACGAACAGTGATCAATCTCATAACTCCTACAAGCAATACAAAATAGATAGTTGGGCAAACACGGACCCCTGGACACACCAGAGGTGGGATCAGGTGCCTAGGAGGAGTAAGCATCCCCTGTTGACCGGTCACACCCGCCGTGAGCCCTATATCCTGATCAGGTAAACGGAGTTATCCGCAATCAAATCAGTGTGCCAAGAACGGCTTAACAATCGGTATGAAACACGTCAGACAGCATTTGACCCAATGTGAGGTTGTATTGACGAACTAGATCGTTATAACGACCATAGAATTTGCGAAATGCTGACTTCAATCGAGACTGTTGAAATCCCTGTACCATCAACTTGTTTGTCAGTAGCTTACCTCGATTTAAAAACTGACTATACGCAGAACAAGCTCTTGCCTATCGAATCAGTTGAGATATATAAACACCATATGCAGGTGATAATGGAATATTGCTACATAAATGTGGGAAGTTGACGATGGAGAAGCTGAAATTATCCCGTTTGTCATACAGTTGAGTTGTCAGTTTGCCGTTAATGTCTACTTTCAATAAAATATCTAAGTATGAAGCAGAAGTGGACGACTCTGTGGTGTCCTTTATTTCGAGCTCACAGGGATATATATGATAAAAGGAATAACAATCTTATAATAATTATTATCAAAATATTAAGTTTGAAATAAATATAGATTCTCATAGAAAATATGAATTTTGCATATATATATTCTTAAACTTTACAAAAAGAACATATATGCTTTCAAATATATATCAAAATAATTTTTTTTTAATATTCTTATAAACTGTGACATTTTGTCTTGTGACCTTTTGTCTTGTGACATTTTGACCTACTTTCATAAAATTTTTAATTGTGACTTTTTGTCTTATTTTTTTTTTTATATAACTGTGACTTTTTGTCCTGTGATATTTTGTCCTACTTTCATAGAATTTCTTTTTGTGACTTTTTGTCCATGGTCATTTTGTCCGTGACTTTTTGTCCTGTGACTTTCTGTCCTACGTTCATTGCTTTGCACCTGTCGGTCGGTAGACAACATGTTGTCCACTCAATATCTTTAAAACAACTATTCACTTCATGGTAATGATATTTCATATGTAGGTTGGTTATGAGTAGAAGAGGACCTCTATTGTTTCCATGTCAAAGGTCAAGGGTCAATCTACTTTGGACATAGGAATATACTGTCCACTCAATATCTTGAGAATCCTTTGCTTGACAGACATCAAACTTGGTACACTGGTATATCCTAAGAAGTAAATGATCCCTATTGATTTTTAGGTCACATGGTCAAAGGTCAAGGGTTAAACTTATTATTGGAATATACTGTCCACTCAATATCTTGAGAACCCTTTGCTTGACAGATATCAAACTTGATTCACTGGTACATCCTAAGAAATAGATTACTCCTATTGATTTTTAGGTCATATTGTCAAAGGTCAAGGGTCAAACTGGACATTGGAATATACTGTCCACTCAATATCTTGAGAACCCTTTGCTTGACAGATATCAAACTTGGTACACTGGTACATCTTAAGAAATAAATTACCCCTATTGATTTTTAGGTCACATTGTCAAAGGTCAAGGGTCAAACTGGACATTGGAATATACTGTCCACTCAATATCTTGAGAACCCTTTGCTTGACAGATATCAAACTTGGTACACTGGTACATCCTAAGAAATAGATTACCCCTATTGATTTTTAGGTCACATTGTCAAAGGTCAAGGGTCAAACTGGACATTGGAATATACTGTCCACTCAATATCTTGAGAACCCTTTGCTTGACAAACATCAAACTTAGTACACTGGTACATCTTCAGGAGAAGATTACCCCTATTAATTTTGAGATTACATGGTCAAAGATCAATGGTTAAACTGGACATAGTAATATATTGTCTCCTATATTTTAAGAGTTATTTGCTTGATTGACACCAAACTTGGTACACTGGTACACCATAAGGAGTAGATTACCCCTATTGATTTTTAGGTCACATGGTCAATCCGCTTTTGACATAGGAAGATATTGTATGCTCAATATTTTGAATTGATGATACTACTATCAATTAAATGATGTGTGTGTAAAAGCCTTTTCAATTTTGCACCATGGGGGCATATGTGTTTTACAAACATCTCTTGATATAAAATTATTTCACTGTTAAGTTGGGTAATATTTCTTCATAAAACAATTCAAAACGGTATACGGACAGAAAGTCACAGGACAAAGAGTCACAAAATCAGTAGGATAAAAAGTCACAGGACGAAAAGTCGCAATGATGACTTTTGATTAGATAGGATAAAAAGTCACAGGACAAAAAGTCATTCAGTCACAAAATGGGACCCACAAAAGTCACAAAAATGACTTAGCAAATGAGACCCCATATATACTTTTAAGGTAACAATAACAGGTGGTACCCAAATGTTCAGACACCAGGCATTTCTTACAGTGGATGAAAGGGACAAGGGAATCTATGTCATCATTCTTTTTGGTGGGTTTTTTTGGGCCACATTTAGCACTTTCAGTTCATTATTAGGTGATAAGAAACAAAAACTCATTGGGCTAACTTGTTTATATAGCAATTATCATATGACAGTTCACTTACTTCTTGTTTTGACAATAATCTGGAGTGAAAGGAAGCCATCAGATTTTGTTTTGACAATCATTAATTTGTAGTATACTAAACCACAAATCACAAAGCTTATTTTTATTTTATCTCAATAAGAAATCTCTCTTTTTAAAAATCAAAATAATATTTTACAATAAATATGATAATTTAAGGAATAACAATTTTATAATTATTATCAAAATCTAAAGTTTGAAATTAGCATAGATTCTCATAGAAAATATAAATTTTGCATATACATGTATTATATATTTTCTTAAACTTTACAAAAAGAACAGATATGTTTTCAAATATATATAAAAAATCAATATTTTTAAAAATTTCTTATAAACTGTGACTTTTTGTCCTGTGACATTTTGTTCTACTTTCATAAAAATTTTAATTATGACTTTTTGTCTTATTTTCTTATAAAACTGTGACTTTTTGTTCTGTGACATTTTGTCCTACTTTCATAAAATTTCTTGTGACTTTTTGTCCATGGTCATTTTGTCCGTGACTTTTTGTCTATGACTTTTTGTCCTGTGATTTCCTGTCCTACATTCAAAAACGAGACTGCATTATACATGCATATGCATGTGAGCATGAATTAAGTTCGCTTAAAAAAAAAAATCGTTGCAATGTGTCCATTCCCGTAAAAAAAAATGCTCTTTTAATATACATATAGGCACTACTTCGAAAATATTATGAAAAAATTGACCCCCAAAATAATCATAAAATAACTGTTTTATATCTAAAATATCAAATTTATCAATTAATTTATTATTTCGAATTATATCATTTTAAAATTAATAACAGACCATCATACAGTTGGAAGGTTATAGGGGAACATTGAAAGCGTGGGAATATCTATAGATAAAAGAAAATTGTCTTTGATGGCTTCGTTAATAATCCAAATTATCAAGTATCGGAGTGGGGTGTCACGGACAGGTGCGCGTATGTATACTACACAGTGCAGGAACACCGGAAACCGGTGCCTAGAGAGAAAATACTTTGAGGATGCGGCTCCTTTCTCTTCTTTCCCCATTCCGAATTCCATTAATTGCATACTGTGTGGATATTCGACACATGATATCATGTATTCGCCAATGAAATAACGCTAACTTCCATTGATATGCTACAGATGTGATTTTTTTTCCTAAATCGATCATTTTGCTGACCCCCGTCGGTTCAAGATGAAGAGGTGGTGAGTAGCCTAAGTAGGTGTAAGGAAAAAGGGTAGCGGGTCACGGTCCCGTCCCATGGTCGATTCGGCCCATTTTGCTTAGTCGATCCGGCCCCTACAACTTTTTTTTTTTTTATCAAAGATATAATAAAAGATTATTACTTAAGAAAAAGGAAGTTTTTGCATATATATTGCAGTTATAGTTATCAAAATTAGATAACTGCCGAAGTTAGACCTGTAAATAAAATTGTTTATACAACCCTTAACTAGGATTTATAATTTTTGTTTAAAGTGCAATGGTTATGAAAAGGTGTGCTCATTAATTATTGTAAAAACATCGTTATTCAACTATGTATAACAACCAATGTAAATGTGTGTCCTATGTCCACTGATCATTGTGAAAACACCTTAGTGAAAACAGTTTTTATAACTGCATTGTTGTGCAACCTTTGATCATTGATTACGAGCTTACAGTAATCTAACTATTAGAAGTTTTTGGTTTGTTTTTTTAACTCCAGAAGTTCAAAGAATTGCTCATGATTTGGAAATAGAATGTGGCAGGTATAGAAATATTCCAAGAAATGACAGAGTATTTGTCTAAAAACAAAATGTATTCTTTGTATTGAAAATGATGCCCACTTTATCGAATATTGTGATGTGTATAATGATCTTAGAAAAAACTGTCAAATATCAAAACATCTCTTCTATTTGGGAAATACTGAAAGCTTATTTAAATATGGAGGAACACATACCTTAAGGTTGATCGATCCTCTTGTGATGTCATAGGTTTTTGCAAAATCTTTTTCTATTTAAATTTTGTACATGATTGAAATATGTCTTTCAGAGGAACTTTATTCACTGAATAAAATAAAAAAATTGGTAAACTTTTGATACTGAAAAAGTTTTAATTTTCCATAGATAATCAATTATCTATAATTTTAAAAATGTTTTCAAGGGCAATAACTCCTATGCTGGAATTTCCTCTACTGCATGTCTATGACACAATGATTTCCCTAATATCCACAATTAATTTTTATATATCTATGAATTATCAGATTTCTTAAACTGTTGACATTTAAAATTTGTCATTTCAACAAGTTTTTATTAATTTTCATCATTCTGTTCAACGAAAATGTGCAATTTTTTTATGTTGATATATACTTCTGTTTTTGTATGTCTGACATCTTTAAAAGGGTGACAACATACACATTTTCTTTGGTTATTGATTAGATTAAACTATATTGAGTGGAAATTAATACAGTTTTTCCACTTTTAACCATTAATATTGATAAGTCACATGAGGATCGACCCACCTTAAATGCTTTGGCAAAGTATGTTTTTCTTGCTTTTAAAAGAAGAGACATTTGTTATGATAAACAGTCTCAAGAAGATTAATATACATTAAGTGTGATCAAGGTTAATTAGTCTGCAATCAAGCCATAAATACCATAGAGCATATTAAACGATGACTACTTGATGACAGAAGACATCAGCGGCACACACACCATGAAGATGAAATACGCAGATGAATCAAAACAATTCAGTACTGTAAATAGCACTTGGAAATTTTTTTTTTCTGGGCCCGATCGACTAGGGGACGTATTAACTAGGGGACGGATAGTCTAGGGACGAATCGACTAAGGGACGGATTGATTATGGGACGGAACGTCTAGAAAACATTAAAAGTTATTCCTCTAAAAATATTGATTGATTAATATGAATTCCCCATGACAATGTTTACACACATAAGCTGCAAATCTTCCTTTCTACATCTAAACGGTAATAATTATCCCCAAGTAAGTAATTAAGTAAGACATACCCATTTTAATTATGTTTTATCATTAGAGGGGCATAGTCAAGATTTGAGCTGAAAATTTCCAATTCTATTATACGTTTTTAATGTTTACAATGCTTAACTATGGTACATATATTTCTAATTTCGAGTTAGAAAGAGATTCAGAGCTCACAATTCTTTGTGTAATATTTTTGTTTACATAGATCAAATAGGTAACAGGTGGTTTCGTCCCTATTACTTATTCGCACTGAGTAGATTCGCCCTCAGTGGTTTCGTCCCCATTTCAGTGCAGGTAACATTAGGTAGAAGATTAGGTTATCGTCAAGTGGTTTCGCTCCGATATACTAGTCGAGTGGTTTCGGGCCAGTTTACCTGTGCATATCTAGTTACAACAGCTAAGTACTAATAGGTGCACGCCAAATCATGGAACTTGTAAAAATAATAGGTATAGGTTTGGGATAGAATATCCTTGGAAACTGAAATTATAGATTTTTTTCTATATTTAAGTAATCCAAGTTTTTGTATGCGTTCTTCACAATGTTATCAATGTTGTTGTTATCAATGTTGTTGGACGACGCTAGTTTTCACTGCAGCTATCACTATTTAAAAAATTCACAAATCGTTCACTGTTGTTTGATATAAAGCTATAAAATTCATATGAATTTAGATGAACATATTCAACTAAAATTCACATTAAAATATTAGAAAATGAAGTGATGACTTTTATGATACATATCTTAAATTAATTCTACATATCTTGTGAATATATGTATTTCGCATGAGTTATCCGCAGTCAAAATCGGTGTTCCAAGAACGGCTTAACAATCGGTTTGAAACACGTCAGGTGGCAGGGGACAGTTTCTTTGGTTTTGAAACATGTGGATAGGGGGTATACACCAAAGTCAGATTATGACAGACTAATGAAAAATCACATTTCCCTTTTATGTCAATACTTGTATTTCATATTAGTGTAGTTAATAAATTATGACCCTAAATTACATATAATCTATAAATATTGCTTTGATTTTCCCTCATTTGGGCTAATCTGCACCACCCCCACACCATCACAGTACCAAACATGGGGGTTTAGACACTGTGCACAATCAAGAACCCTATCTGCCTTTCTCAAAAATCTACCTCTCATATGGGGCCATCCACCTTCCCTCACAGCTACAGACCTTTTGCTAGACCCTGCATGTTTTCACCGGAATTTCTTCAGCAACTGACCACGTGTCTTAGTTTCGTATTTGCACCCATCTATATGCTAGGAATCGTGGTGACACCTACATGTTGTATATCAACATTTTTATTAAGCACTCAGCTACATTTGACATGCATCCTAAAATTATTATATACATTTTTACACATGTAATATCACTTCAAATATGGGGTATTTCCATTTTTTGAAAAAGTTGAGCAGGCCTATAGTGCGAAACTGTCCCCTGCTACCCCAGACAGCATTTGACCCAATGCGAGGTTGTATTGACGAACTAGATCGTTATAACGACCATAGAATTTGCGAAATGCTGTCTTCAATCGAGACTGTTAAAACCCCTGTACCATCAACTTGTTTGTCAGTAGCTTACCTCGATTTAAAAACTGACTATACGCAGAACAAACTCTTGCATATCGAATCAGTTGAGATATATAAACCCAATGGAATATTGCTACATAAATATGGGAAGTTGACGATGGAGAAGCTGAAATCATCCCGTTTGTCATACAGTTGAGTTGTCAGTCATATGATAAATTTTATTTACTGATTTTCTACAATGAAAGCAACTTGCCATGTCAAAAATTGTTGGTATAATGATAAGAATGGATGTACCTTGGACGTCGGTATATTAATATATAGTATTCATCGTTAAAGAAGAGTATGCACTGATCAATCGTCCCGACCACTCTTGCCGTACTAAACATCCAAAAATTGTTGGTATAATGATAAAAATGAACATATACCTTGGACGTCGGTAAATTAATACGTGTATATAGCATTCATTAATTTCAATTAAATTGTTCATCGTTAAAGGAGAGTATGCACTGATCAATCGTCCCGATCACTGTTGCCGTACTTGGGGCGAAACCACTGAGGACGAATCCACTTAGAGCGAACAGGTAAAGGTGCGAATCCACTCGGTGCGAATAGGTAATCAGGACGAAACCAATATGTGTAATCAAAACCTGGCATTGTTCACCAAAAAAAGTTAGTTCTGTATCTCTCAATAATTGTTATTCAAATTTCTGTTGACCATTAGAAATATCTTAGTTAGGCCTATTAAGCATTGTAAACTTTTAAAATGGGAAAATAAAATTTGAAAATTATCTGTTCAAACCGTAACCATGCCCCTAAAACGTAACGATTACATAATATTGTTGGGAGACTTTAATCAGATATGTGCTACTAGTTGTAATGGTCTTCAATTATCTCATTACATGTATTTACGTCAGAAAACAAACACTAGTGTGCCATAACAACGCCTCACTCTTACACGTTTTTCATTATTTACGTTAGGAAACACAACACAACACAATCGAGTTACAAACTAAAACAGCTGCACATAAAAGTATCACAAAAATAACAACATTTGCTTAAGCTCGATAGACTTTTCTTTTGGGATAAAAATTGTTTGACTAATTGTGTCGATGCCCAAGCCTAAAAATGTTAGTTTAGTGGTTGGACACTCGGATTTTTTGTCATTTATGGGAACACCGATTGCTTGACATGTTTGTCTAAAGACTTGAGCAAGGGTATATTTAGCAATCTCGAGACCTTAGCTTACCAGCAAACAAAAAGTCGTCAAGGTAATGGATGATATTGTTATTGTTTGCCTCTTTTGCTACTATCAAATGAAGTAAAGAAGAAAACTTCTCAAATGTCAAACAAGCGATGGAGCATCCAAATGGCATGCATTTGTCAATGTAGTATTGGTTACTTTATACATGCCTAATAAGGAAAAATCTGTAGGAAGTACAGGTAACAATCTAAAACCGCAATAAAGCCCCCTTCCCTTGGATCATTTGAATAGCCTGGTCAAATGAGGCATATAAAACAGAACACAATTGTGGGTCGATAAACTGGTTTACACCATTTCCTGATGGTGCTGACAGGTTTGTTATTAACCTCCAGCCACCATCTTTTTTAGGCAATACCCCAACTGGGTTACACCTTAGATTTGACAAGGGGCGATGTAGGAACGGACCTGTCATGCGGCCTAATTGAATTTCTTTATGAATAATTTGAAGCAATTCAGTTTGATTTTGAGTAGCAGATTTGTCGTCTGCAGTAGCTACAGATTCCAAAAGAAAGCACCCGTAGTGCGCATGCTCTGGTGATGGGGTAAAACTAGGTACCGAATATCGCGCATCCCACGCGAGTTATCGTTCGTTGTACATGTACATTACTGGTCTCTATAACGGGAGTTAACTCGTAAGGCGTTAACTCTAATTATTACATTTTGCATTAGTACAATTTGCGTCTATTTCAACGCAGAATGTAATAATGCAAAATGGCATAGATATATAAGATCTATTGAGCGCTCTATTAGCATAAAATGATGTAATTGGAAATAACATTATTTAAAGATATGGTAAATTTTTAATTATTGAGTGCTTTAAATGAATCAAATAAATATGTATTATCAATTAATGAGAGCGATATTGAATTACTGTTCTCTTTTTTTGAATTAACGATATCATTTGTCTTACTAAGAGCGCGATTATTACAAGATCATCGTTTAAACCCTCCCTCCCTCCCTCTCTCAATTTATGTACCTAAATGATTTCCTGATTTATAAATCTGCAATACTCTGACTAGTAAATCATACGGTATAAGGATTCATGCACAATACAGGGTAAATGTTATACTCTGATACTTCCCCTGATTGAAGATAGCTGATCGGCACGGGCTTAGTGTGTCGCAGTCTGTATAATGGACAATGGTATTCACTGTTGGAATACATATGGAGTTTATCGTTTTGTTTCATGGGTTATGCAAATACAGGGAGTTTTACTACTACTTAGAGTATTTTCGACAAGTGTATACGTACATCTGCGATATTTTACAGATATTACGAGTAAACCTTTATTCGAAGCTACCCGCACAGGTAAATCGAAGACACTGATGTTAAGTGAAGCGTAGCAAAACTCGTCCCCTTATATACCATGCGAACCATGATACATATAACAATAGAATATCCAGCTAATATGGCGGATTAGCAGAGAAATATGGCGGACATATAGAATTAAACTATATCTATTAATTCATGTCAGCTTTAAACTTATTTTAAAAAATGTTTGAATCTTGGCTTGTATCCATTTGAAAGTCACAATAGGAGATCAAAGTTTTATATACAATTATATCTGGAAAATCTTTAAAACTCTTCTCAAGAACCACTAAGCCAGAAAAACTGAAATTTACATGAAACCTTCCTGACAAAGTGCAAATTCAAGTTTGTAAAAATCATGACCCACAGGGGTATGATGGGGCCACAGTAAGAGATCAAAGTTTTACATACAAATATTTCGGGGAAATCATTCAAATCTTCTTCTGAAGAATCACTGGGCCAAAGAAGTTTACATTTACATGAAAGCTTACCGAGATAATGGATATTCAAGTTTGTAAAAATCATGGCCCCCGGGATTATGTTGGTGCCACAATAGGGGATCAGAGTTTTACATGCAAATATATAGAGAAAATCTTTAAATATGGACCAAGATGACTCAGGTGAACGATGTGGCCCATGGGCCTCTTGTTGAATCGAAGCAGGCTACTGACAAACAAGTTGATGTTACAGGGTTTTCAACAGTTTCGTTTAAAGTCAGTATTTTGCTAATCATATGGTCTTTATAACGATATGGTATGCCAATACAACTTGCCATTCGGTCAAATGCTGTCTGGCGTGGTTCATACCAACTGTTAGGCCACTCTATACACACTGATTTTGACCACGGATTACTCCATTTGCCTGATCAAGATATAGGGCTCATGGCGGGTGTGACCCGCCGACAGGGTTACTTATTCTTCCTAGGCAACTGATCCTACTTCTAGTGTATCCAGGGGTCCGTGTTTCCCCAACTCTTAATTTTGTATTGCTTATAGGAGTAATGAAATCGATCACTGTTCGTTATCTTCACCTTTTCATATCATTTCTTTTTGCTACAATGTTTTTAAAACTCATTTTCAGATATCGATGAATGTTTAAAGGGAGAACGTAACTCATGTCATAAAAGTGCCAAATGTACAAACACGTTTGGCTCCTACTCTTGCAAATGCCAGAAAGGGTTTGAGGGTAATGGATTTCAATGTAAAGGTGAGATATAAATTTTCATTTTAATACAGGTACTAATGATATAGTATGGTTCCGCCCTTGTGTCTATGTTACTGGTGTGAACAGAATATTAAATCTTCACTTCATGATTCTCATCATTGCATGTTACAGTATACCATTGTGTGGTCCTTAAGAGGATGATTTCGCAAAGTATTTTTTCTATTTATTTCGTAATATCCAAAACGTTGATATGGCGATGGAATGAATATTTAAATTGAAATGGCCAAAATTTAAAAATATTGCGATTTTCAAATTTGAACCAAACCCAATTGAAATTATAAACAGTGGAGTAGATAAAAACGACAATCACTTGTAGCTATGAAATAATGAAATGAAATGAAATAAATTCATAAATTAAACTAATTTCTTGATAACAAGTGCATCAAATGAGCAACAATTTGATATTTAGCATTTTCAATTCCATTTGGATCGGGATTGGTATTTTTTCCTCGGGTTTGTTTCAAATTAAAACAAAAATGATATATCTGAATTGGTCAATTTATTTCGATGCCTTTTCAAAATGTTTTTGTCTATCTTTTCTCCGTTTGACATGTTTCTTGAAATTTTAGCCGTCATCGATACCTTTAAGAAATAACGTTCTAATTTTCATAAATATATTCATTTATGCCTCCTCATTCCTCCCCGGAACACATAACACCAACCACAGACTATGTTGAAAATTTGATCCTGTGTTTTAAATTATACACTTTATCAATATCAGGAAGTTGACACTAAACTATTGTCAGTAAAAGACAATTACATAGATTAAATATCAAAATCTATTGTTTTAACAAATATGAAACAGTTTACCACATGTAAGATTTTCAGGACTGTAAGATACCAACGTAAAAACTGAAAAACATCTTTCTGTCATTAAACAATATACAACAATATACAATACAAAATGAATGGGGACATACAAAATAATTAACCAAACACTACATGTAAAGTACATCTATAATCTAGTCTGCAGCAGGTGGGGTCCAAGTAGTGTAGAGGAATGAATTAATCATTCCTCGAAACTACCCCACCAAGGTCATAAAGATGTATATAATATGAAACATCCTATAAAACTATAAGCGCTGAAGTTGAAAACAACATTGGAAGAGCAAAAGTATATTCATTGAATACTGAGAATTAATAAAAAAAAAAATTGCCGGTTCAAGCATGCAACAACTGCCACACCTGAATTGCAAAGTTGCATTGAATCGCATGTATTCTAATCTGGTTTTGTTCAGACAGACTTGCAACTGTATTTTAAACGAACTTGGCATTAATTCCACTTTTGGTAATCGTACTTATACTTTATACTGCCCTTTCAAAAGACGAAATTTTTCAAAACCATGCTTCACTTTTAGACACATTTAATATCCCAATCAATGGGTCGGATGAATATGAGTTACCGTACCTATACTGGATTCCTAAACTTCATAAAAACCCTTACAAACAAAGATACATTGCTGGATCGGGTAAATGTTCTACCAAGACCCTATCTTTGCTGTTCACGAAAATATTAACAGCTGTGAAAGAGAAATTTCGAACTTACTGTGCGACTACATATGCTAGAAGTGGCGTAAATCAAATGTGGATTCTAAAAGAATTCTAAAGAACTTTTGGTAAACTTGAAATCACAAAACTGTTTTCAAATCAACAACATCAAAACGTATGATTCTTCAACACTTTACACGACAATTCCTCACGATGAATTAAAGACTAAACTTTTTGTCATCATAGCCAACTAGTTGATCCTCGGGAACAGGGTAAAGGCATAATAGGATTTTAAATTTGAATATACATATGTATAACAGAATTTTTCAAAGAACAAAGGTATGATTTGTCAAATATGCAAACTTCTCCCTGTATTGTAGATGCATAGTGAAGATTCAACTTAGTTCAAACCATGGCCCCTGAGGTTAGAGTGGAACCACAATAGAAGTCTAAAATTTTACATGAGAGGGTGTAAAAATCTTCGGTCTTCTTGAGAACAATTGTACAAGTCAATTTTATAGTCGTGCATGTCCATGCTTTTCAAAGTTGTCCCCAGATCCCCTACTTTATTTTCCTGATATGGCCCCATTACTTTTTTTATGGCTCCTGACGCCAATGATTTTGAAATTTTAACTTTAGATATTGACGAATGCAGACGCAGATCTACAAACAATTGCCATCACAGGGCTAAATGTACCAACGTAATCGGAACATTCTCTTGTGCATGTCGGAGTGGTTACGAGGGAGATGGGGTTCGAAAATGCGGTCGAAAACGTAAATATCTAACTGAGCATTATGTCACAAATGTAGAACTCAATGCCATGCCCATTAGAAAAAAGCTTACATATATAAAAGAAAAACATGAGAAAAAAAATAAAGTAATTAAGTAATCGAACGGCATTGAGTTCATCAAATTTCAATTTCCTTTTTAACATTACTTAAAAATCGATGGAAAATCTTGTATGATTTTAGAGTGGATTAGCAAAATGCTGTTTTATATTTCAGAAAAATTCAGTTGGAGTTGGTTTGGATAGTCATATGTATACTTTTGGCAATGCTAATACATATTATTCAATGTTATTGTGTATTGTGTTCTTACTTGTAAGTTTGTGTAAGTAAATACTCTTCATAAACTTACTTTTATTTGATAATCTGCTGATAACATGGGAAGATGCAACTGGGAATGGAGAGTGTAGGCGAATCCAGTTATCTCTTTTATAACCAAGCAATGATACAAAAAAGCTTTGCTTCAAGGGATCGTCTTGGATCCCTTATAAACGTAATTTGAATTGAAGAAATAAGTATACATCTTCCAGGGCTTCGTCACCTTTAAACTAAAACAACGCATGTACATGTATATAATTTGATTTATGATGTTTTGCGTGTTTTAAACGGGTTTAGTGACCGTCACTATTGGTTATAGTAGGATTGATCCACACTGCGATGTTAGGTGTGTTTGTCACATCCAGATCCGTGTATTTAGGAATATGTGTGTTTGGTAATTTACGAGAATAAATTTAACGATAATGAAT
The DNA here is from genome assembly GCF_947568905.1 of Ostrea edulis. Lineage (NCBI taxonomy): Eukaryota > Metazoa > Mollusca > Bivalvia > Ostreida > Ostreidae > Ostrea > Ostrea edulis. The sequence goes on along the minus strand of NC_079169.1, from coordinate 40,717,996 downwards.
TACGATATTATGATATTATGATATTATGATGTCAAATTTTGACCTATTAGCTCTCAAGGCCGTAAGTCGCTATAACGCCAACGCTTACCGTGAGACCTCACCAGGTATTTCCGGTAAACTTTCTATCATTATCAAACATTTTATCATATATAGCATTAGCCAGCAAACAGTCTATATATGCATTTTTATGTAAATATTATCAATCCACTTAATCATAACAGAGATGTTAAAAATACATTTGCAGATACAGATTTAAACATATCAAAAGTAATTATAAGTGGCATGGTTATCTAAGTTTTACAAACGATTATATATATTTGCATATCAGTGTTAAGAAAATAATACAAGTTTATAAATATTTCTTAAACTGTAGAGTCATGTCAAAGAAATTGGGAGCATTAGACGTGAATTTGGCAGTAATCTGGGTGAATGAAATTGATTGGTGAATAATTTACAAATTATCATCATAATTTCCTTTCTTTCGGACTTGGAAATGGGTATCTTAAAATGTTTTTGGTATTGCAAGAATATGTGTTCGAATATAGCAGTAACACGACGAATATGACGCAAAAACCTCAATATTTACACCTGTTTTAAATATTCAATGTGCCACGCACAACTAATCAATAAAACGATGCTTCTTGTACCTACTAATATCAATTAAAAGAGAATATCACTCCAAAATTCGATAACAGAAGCACACAACTGTAGTCAACCTACTTTTCGCTGTCATTTGAGCGAACAATTTCTGTCGAGCTTTGTTTTGAGTCACGTGACGTGACTCAAAACATGCAAATCTCGACAGTTTGTTAAAATATTTACAGGAGACTGCTTATGTGATGAAAGAATCCATAAAATCGATATTATTGGCCCGAGAATGCCGCCTCCAGCTGGAGGCGGCGAATTTCCAGTTTACGCAATGACGTTCTGACGTTTTCTTGGCACGGTAAATATCAAAATCATAAAAAAGCCAGGAAAACGTCAGATATTTCGGAAAAATATTCAACGTGCATGCTGCTTACCACAGAGACTATTTTAAATTTTTTTTTATTAAACAAGGAAATCTCTATGCATGCAAGGTGAAGATAACGAACAGTGATCAATCTCATAACTCCTATAAGCAATACAAAATAGATAGTTGGGCAAACACGGAGCCCTAGACATACCAGAGGTGGCATCAGGTGCCTAGGAGGAGTAAGCATCCCCCGTTGACCGGTCACACCCGCCGTGAACCCTATATCCTGATCAGGTAAACGGAGTTATCCGCAGTCAAAATCAGTGTGCCAAGAACAGCTTAACAATCGGTATGAAACACGTCAGACAGCATTTGACCCAATGTGAGGTTGTATTGACGAACTAGATCGTTATAACGACCATAGAATTTGCAAAATGTTGACTTCAATTGAGACTGTTGAAACCCCTGTACCATCAACTTGCTTGTCAGTAGCTTACCTCGATTTAAAAACTGACTATACGCAGAACAAGCTCTTGCATATCGAATCAGTTGAGATATATAAACACCATATGCAGGTGATAATGGAATATTGCTACATAAATATGGGAAGTTGACGATGGAGAAGCTGAAATCATCCCGTTTGTCATACAGTTGAGTTGTCAGTTTGCCGTTAATGTCTACTTTCAATAAAATATCTAAGTATGAAGCAGAAGTGGACAACTCTGTGGTGTCCTTTATTTCGAGCCCATAGGGATATATCAAATCGACATATGAATGAAAGTTATTATTGTTAATAGACAAAACGTCATCGATATATCGAAATGTCGAATTGAAGGCCACAGCGAGAGATTTTTTCTTCTCACGTAGAAGTATTTGAATAAATTCTGCTTCATATGAATATAGAAACAGGTCAGCTAACAAAGGAGCACAATCAGTACCCATGGGAATTCCAATAGACTGTTGGAAGACCTGATCACCAAAGACCACGAAGATATTGTCAATGAGGAACTCTAACATATTTTTTATTTCAACCTCAGAGTACTTGTGCGTGGAATCAGAGTGGTGTTTAACAAAGTAAGTTTTTGAATGACTGATCACTAGATATGAATATTTCTGTTTTCCATTTTTGTTGAAGAAGCAACTGTCTATGATATCAAATGTTTAATTTATCGTGAGGAATGGTCGTGTATAGTGTTGACCATCTATAATGGTTTCCTTCTACAGCTGTTAGATACTACGTGTAATAGGGCTAACAACTTGGTTTATAGAGGAAGCTTGGAACTTTTTTTTTAATGTATGCATATGAACAAAAAGGAAATAACTGTTCAAGTATATTTATGAAGAAATGCATAAATACCAAGAGGTGGTAGCGATGAGGACCGGGATGTCGTCAGATGTTTCTGCAGAAGTCTCTAAATCATCTTCCAGAATTTCTTTAACCAAGAGAATAAGAGCTGATCTGTTGATGTGCGCCATTATTAATTATTACCGAACACAATTTTACACTTGATTCATGAACTGTACGGGGCACGGTTCTTACCCTGTACTGAACTGAGGAATCAAGTGTACCCAGCGTATGGTCATCCCTGCTTACTACTGCCAGAGTGTGTGGTCATCCCTGCTTACTACTGCCAGAATGCAGCGGCGGATCCAGGAATTGTGGTTATGGGGGGCGCCACTTTATGAGGTAGTGGGTCCTGGATTTTACAGATTTTATGGGGCTTGAAATAGTTCTCCTATTAAGTCATTTGTACTATTTTCTATCATTTTAATAAGGTGAAATTAATAAAATGACCCAAATTTTAAGGGTTTTTTGGAAAAAATTAGGTTCTCCCAATAAAGTAATCCAAGAAATCAAAGGATTTTGTCATTTGTTTCTCCGGGAGTGGAAGAAATTATTGATTCTTTTATCGTTTAGTACATTTTCCTAAACAAGATACCGCGATGTACCTTAAATTTGAAAATTTTAGTGGGGGGAGGGGGGGGGCGCCGACTGCGCCCCCCTCTAAATCCGCCAATTGAGTGTGTGGTCATCCTTGCTCTGGATTTGGCATCACACAGCTACAAGTGTGCGGACATCCCTGCTTGTTGCCGTGCAAGATCAGGTGTCTCGAATTAGAGCCGGTAATATAGTGACAGCTGTGCGGTCATCCCTGCTTGTCCTTGTGAAAGTGCGCTGCTGTGTGGACAAATGCACCTTTTTGGGGTGATTCCGGGAGAAAAGAAAACAAGTCTTATAGATTCCTTTAATCATTTGTTTGTGAGTTAGTATATGTGCTTGACTTTCATGTAAACCCACATTCAATATTTGTCTCATTTTTATCTTATTTGATGGGGAGATATATCTGCCGTTATGGCAGTCATTACATAACCCCAAAATTATTCTTGGGGGCATATCTTTTTGGCACCTTGTGTTCGTCTGTCTGTCTTCTATCTATAGGTGTGTCTTACTGCCTGTCATTTTCCCTGTTTTTGTGGTGTTTTCTCCTAGTCCAGTTAAAATTGAGAATTTTAGCATAGATTTAGAGATGTAGTGGGATACAAGAGGCGAGTATGATGACAGTTGTATTTTTAATTAAGATCGGTTCAGGCAACTATAAGCTACGGCGCCCAGGTGTTGCTAAAACGCGAAATGGAAAACGGAACGGAAAATATTTTATGTAAAAATAAATTGAAAACGTCAAAATGACTTCAATTTCAAAACGCTGCAGCTATAGATAACTCATAATTAATACTACAAATTTGTTTTTTGGAGTTCTTCTTACAAAATATTGTGATGTCATTTTTTAGATAAAAGATAGACCCTATGCCTTTAAGATAAAATTGATTTACCGCTTGTGAACAAATTCCTTTAATTTTGATTCTAATCAAAATAAAACTTATTTGTCCGATTTTTTATGTTATCTTAGCTTTAATAAAGCTGTATGACCCGATGTTCATGTATTATTTTTGTACATAATTACTTTAAAGCAGATTAATTACTTTACAACGTTATCAAATTTCCCTTAATTACATGCTTGAAAACATATGCATGTAAAAGAAAACAGTGAGAATATTATTTAGAAAGTAAACATAGTGTGGTACGTATATAAATCATCCGGAAAACCTCGGGGTTTTTAACTGAACGCACGGTGTATTCAGTGAAAGGCCCGATGTATGACATGTCATACAGTTTCATAACTACATACGTGCGATGACTTGATAGCGTTTTTACGAGATGGAAAAAAATGTTGTAATTCGGACCGTACAGCTTTAATTATTCTGATTCTTTTATAAATGTCCGTTCCGTTTTCCGTCCCGTTCCGTTTTCCATCCCGTTCCATTTTCCATCCCGTTACGTTTTCCGTTCCGTTTTCCATCCCGTTACGCTTTCCCTTCCGCGTTGTGTGACGTGTGACAGTCCTCCATTTTGATCATGTCAACAAATTTCCTGAAAGCATATCTGGGAATACAAAAAGAAATAAGTATGAAACAAAAAAGTGAATGTGGTATATTTATTGATTCATTGATTAATCTGATTGATTGATATAGATAGATGAGTAGCTGGATAAATAGATAGATAGATTTACGCTCTTTGGTTGCCTTGACAGAGGGGAGGGGAATTATTCTGTTGTACATAGGATCGATTGATTGAATATTGTTTAACGTCCCTCTTGTGAATATTTCACTCATATGGAGACGTCACCATTGCCGGTGAAGGGCTGGAAAATTTAGGCCTATGATCGGCACTTATGGCCTTTGAGCAAGGAGGAATCTTTATCGTGCCACACCTGCTATGACACGGTGCCTCGGTTTTTGTGGTCTCATCCGAAGGACCACCCCATTTATTCGCCTCTTACGACAAGCAAGGGGTACTGAGGACCTATTGTAACCCAGATCCCGACGAGACTTGTACATAGGAAGAGAGAGAGAGAGTCTGCAGAGAGCGTGTGACAACCAAGTGATATAGATGAAAAGAACGAAGGAAGAGAGAGAGAAGTCGGAGGATTATTGTGCAATTGGCGAGATGCCTGTTATGAACTACCCTAGTGGGTTTTTAAGCATAAACCTCAAAACCTCCACATCCAAGAGGTATCTAAGTGTTTCTGTGGTTTTATTATCGACCTGAACATGTTGAGTGTGGGTCTACATGAACGACACACATACATACCTACTCATAAACACAAGGATCAAAAGGAATCTACAAGACTTTGGATTTCTTTTCCCGAAATCACCCCAAAAGGTGCAGTTCCCGCACGGTATGTAACAATTTGTTACAAAGCGTAGCAGGAATGGCGACGCTATGTAACAAAAATAAAGTTGTTATATAGCGTCGCCCGCGATTCGTGCTACGGTATGTAACAAAATTATTCCATACCGTCTCGTTATTACATACCGTGCCGTATCAGGGCTATCCGTTCCTATCACGGGTACGAGCCCACGGGGGTTCACAGACAGTGACCTCCTTTGCACGTTACATAACATTTGGTGGCAGTGGTGGGATTTCTTGAGATACCGGTAGCTGCACGGTAGCCGACGTAGATACTGTTTCTTATTATTATTTTTGTTTTTACCAAATTTTGTGCAGGAGTTTTCTCGAAAACTATACAGTGGTTTTCAGTGAAACTTTCAGGAAAAATGCATTATATTATGAACTTTGTTTATCACCAAAACAATTGGGAAAATTCCATTTCGATTCCAAGTTATGGACAATTTCCTGATTTTCAAATGGAACTTTGTCCGCGAGTGATCTACAGGAAGGGCTAAAGATATGAACTGGAGACTTATTAGAGATGATAGAATATGACTTATAGATTTGCAGAATCACTATTTCGTACGTCGTCATCACTTCCAGTCGCTACCGGAAGAGAATTTAAAAAATGGATTTTTTCAACGTTTTTGTTTTTTAATGTTTTTCTTTGATAAAGGTAAGATAAATAGAGACTCTTTATAAAATTTTCATGCGGACGGGTTCAATCCCCAGATTACTCGAATATTTTTTTCCCACTTTTTCCAGCTTAAAAATGAGATTTCATTCTTGAAATGATGTCTTGTATTTGTTCCGTGCATTATTTCGATATTTTCTCAATATCAACATTTTATAATTCTTCATGTATGCAGAAGTATGTACAGGGAATGCACAACGTACATGTAATACATGTACATTTGTTATGAGTGAAGAAAAAACTCTTCTGATAACAGAGAAGAACTTAGTATTCCGAAAACATTGATCTACCGTTCACATTCAATCTGCTTATTACTACAAACCATTAATTTTCTCATATTTTATTTCCTCAGGACAAAGGAATAACTGAGATTGTATAACGGTTATATATATTGTGATATCAATATAATTTTTTTTCCTATTTCTTTATCTATATACTTTATAAGTGGCACATTCATATGTACTTCTACATGCATTCAAATTAATATCGATAGTATTAATACTGTCATTTTCTACTTGAGGCAACGGTCCTCGCTAGCCTGATGGTTAGCGTAGTGGATTACTCGAATATTTTTTTCCCACTTTATAACAAATGAAGAATTTAAGGTTATCTACTGGACACGGAAAGAACGGAAGACCTTCTTGTTGCCATGGCAACAAGTTTCTAGTTATTCTTCTTCTTATTATTATTTTCTTCTTATTATTATTATTCTTCTTCTTTAGTGCCGACCAAAAAACGTCAAAAACTCAAGGTTGTCGGATTTCAACCAAATTCTATTTCTAGGGTAATTCAGTGACCCCAAGTCCATTTCCACAATCAAATTTTTTTTTGAGCCGCCATTTTCAAAATGGCCGCCATATACCGAAATATTTCAAAGTGTTAAAATCTCTATAAAATTTGGGTTCTGGGGTGAATTGAGGGTCCACAATTCATTTCTAGCATCAGTATTTCCTTCCAATCAGTTTTCAAATGTTTCAAAATGGCTGCCATTGAAGAAAATGGCGGCCAAAAATCAAGTCCGTCGGATTTCAACTAAATTTAGTTTCTAGGGTTTATGGAGGATCCTGAGTGCATATCTGGCATCAAAATGCATTTCTGACATGGGGAGGTGTTCGGAGACATTTGTGTTGGCATCCCAACACAGTTATAGCTCGTTATTATTAAGGTCTTCCGTTCCAGACGGAAGACCTTATAGTGATTCTACTGTTTATTATTATGTCTCCGAACACAAAGTGTCGGAGACATATTGTTTTTGCTCCGTTTCTTATTATTCTTCTTCTTCTTCTTATTATTATTTTCTTCTTATTTTTCCTCTTCTTTAGTGAGAAATTTGTCCGCTCGATTTTATGAACATGCTTCGACTGATCCACTTCAAACTTTGTGAGCTGATAGAGGGTCATGAGGAGGGGTGCAATCAACTTTTCAAATTTTCAAAATGACGGCCGTTTCAAAATGGCGGCCAAAAAACGTCAAAAACTCAAGGTTGTCGGATTTCAACCAAATTCTATTTCTAGGGTACTTTAGTGACCCAGAGTCCATTTTCACCATCAAAAATTTTTTTGAGCCGCCATTTTCAAAATGGCCGCCATATACTGAAATATTTTAAAGTGTTAAAATCTGTACAACATTTGGGTTCTGGGATAAATGGAGGGTCCACAATTCATTTCTAGCATCAGCATTTCCTTCCAATCTATTTTCAGATTTTCCAAAATGGCCGCCATTGAAGAAAATGGCGGCCAAAAAATCAAGTCCGTCGGATTTCAACCAAACTTAGTTTCTAGGGTTTTTTGAGGATCCTGAGTGCATATCTGGCATCAAAAAGCATTTCTGACATGGGGAGGTGTTCGGAGACATTTGTGTTGGCATCCCAACACAGTTATAGCTCGTTATTATTATTATTTTTTTTCCCCCTTTTTTGTCGACACGATTTCTCAGAGGTGGCTGGATGGATTTTCTTGAAATTTTCAGGGATGATAGAGAATGAAAATACCCCCAGGTGTTTTTTTTTCATTTTTTCAAAATTCACTTCCGGTCGTTAGATATGTCCAATTTCCGTTTTTTTAGAAGAGATTTTGTCCATCGTTTTTCTCAGAAACGGTAAAAGATAGAGTTACCAAATTTTCAGAGTTAATAGATCTCACTTTGTAGGCGTGTAGTTGGGGGTTCAAAATGTCGGCCGTCACTTCCGGTCGTCACCGGAAGTGATAAGAAGAATCGAAAAATTAAAGTTGTAGTTGTTGAATCGAAACCTATACCACTTTATCAGGTATCCTTTGGAGTATTGAAAACCGTTGACCCCACCGGAAGTGGAAACGTCGACTTCCGGTAATTAAGGAAAAACATTTCAAATTCTCCTTTTTCAATGCCTTAAATCTCGTTTACAAAACAAGTGTTTGACTTGTATTTAACATATAATGTAGATACTATAAATGTCTAGAGTAACGTTAATTATTTTTCGAAAATTCACTTCCGGTCGTGAGATAGGGGGTGGACAAATTCAAACATTGCTTTTTCAGTTTCTCAATAACGAAAATATATAGACGCTTGAAACTTATAGGGTTGATCAACTAGCATTAGGCCATTGTACACATACTTTCAATTTTTCCGTCCGTCACTTCCGGTCTATACCGGAAGTATTTGAAAAAAATGACGATTTTCCAATTTCTTCGAGTGATTTCTCAGAGATGGCTGGATAGATTTTCTTGAAATTTTCAGGAATAATGTCTGATGAAATGACATTCCTGTGGTTATTTTTGTTTTTCCAAAATTCACTTCCGGTAGGAAAATATGGCCGATTTTCTGTTTCTCAAACGAGATTTTGTCTAGCATTTTTCTTGGAAAGGGTAAAAGATAGGTTCATCAAATATTCAGGGATGATCAATCTCTGTTTGTAAGCATGCAATAGCGTGTTGAGCATGTCGACCGTCACTTCCTGTCGTCACCGGAAGTGATTGAAATAATCGTAAATTTCAAACTTTTTCTTTTAAATTGAAACTTATACTACTTGATTAAGTCTCTTTAAAAATGTCAAAAGAATATTGACCCCGTCGGTAGTCAAAACAACTACTTCCGGTTTCTTGATAAAATACTTTTTTACTTTTCGTCTCTTTGTCCCCTCAAATCTCGCTTATATTTGAAGTGTTTGATATGATTTTCACAGGTCTTAAGAATAGTATCAACTTCTAGAGTTTTGACAATTTTGTTTTTCAAAATTGACTTCCGGTCGGTAGTTACCTACTACTTTTTCTTTCTTTAGTCTACTTCTTTTTGTTGAGAACTCTTCAGATAGAGACGTGAAATTTTCAGGGAATATAGACAGTAAAGAGTCACTGTCATTCATAGGAAAACACATCTGAATAGTACTTCCGGTCGTCACCGGAAGTTACAAGAAATGAGTAAAAAATTCGATAATACACTTCTCATTTATTGTTAAAGTACATTCTCTGATATATTTGAATGGTTTTTGTAGGATCAGAAACCTCTTTACCGGAAGTGAACAAACGGTTATTTTTCTCTTTACACATTTTGTGCAGACGATTTCTCAGAGATGGCCAGATGGATTTCTTTTAAAATTTAAGGGATGATGTATCATGATCTAAACCTGATACATATCTTTTTATTTTTGAAAATTCACTTCTGGTCGAAAGTTATCCCCCTTTTATAGATTTTCAGATGACCATTTTGTCCAGCCAAAATCTCAAAAACGATAAAAGCTAGAATGCTGAAATTTTCAGTGATGTTAGACGACATTTTGTAGTTGTGCACCTGGGTTTTCAAAATTTCCGGAAGTGCCTAGTATGGAAGCTCGGTAGGGGTCGAAAATGGAGTTTGAAAAAGTGCCCAATTTTTTTCCACGTTTTAAATCATAACTTTTTACTCGTAAATATTTTTGCTTTGACATATATAACAAATGTTGTACAGTTTATTGAGATCTTTCGTGCCATATCAAGAAATGGGCCCATGGGCCTCGAGGCTCGCCTGAACCATTGAATTTCTGTTACAATGATAAACTTTTTTCTCACGAAACTTTTAATAAGACATGTAGAATAAAAGTTGTTCAGTTTTGCAAGATCTATCTAATGATATCAAAAAATAGGCCTCCGGGCGTCATGGCTCGCCTGAATAGTCGAATTTGTATCACAATTAATAACATTAATAACTTTTTTCTCGAGAAACTATTGACAAGACATGTAGAACGAAAGTTGTTCAGTTTTGCAAGATCTTTCGAACAATATCATGAAAAAGGCGAACGGGCCTCATGGTTCGCCTGAACAGTTTGATTAGTGTGACAATCAATAACTTTTTTTTCGAGAAACTTTTGATAAGACATGTAGAACAAATGTTGTTCAGTTTCGCAAGCGTTAACTAACGATGTTAATAAATAGGCCTGCGAGTCCCATGGCTCACCTGAACAGTTGGGTTATTGTTGCAAGCTATAACATTTTTGTCAAGAAACTTTTAATAAAACATCTAGAACAAAAGTTGTTCAGTTTTGCAAGATCTTTCGAACAACATCATGAAAAAGCCGAACGGGCCTCATTACTCGCCTGAACAGTTTGATTAGTGTCACAATCAATAACTTTTTTCTCGAAAAACTTTTGATAAGACATGTAGAACAAAAGTTGTTCAGTTTTGCAAGATCTTTCAATAGATATATATAAAAAAGGCCCACGGTGCTTATGACTCGCCTTAACAGTCTGATAAATGTCGCAATCAATAACTTTTTTCTCAAGAAAATTTTAATAGGACATGTAGAACAAAATTTGTTCAGTTTTGCGAGATATATCTAGAATGATGTAAAAAAAAAAAAAAAAAAAAAAAAAAGTCCTCCGGGCGACATGACTCACCTGATCAGTCGAATTTGTATCGCAGTAAATAACATTATTAACTTTTTTGTCGAAAAAAAGGCTGACCCCTTTAATTAGTGGCCGAGAGCGGCAGAGATTCTTTAATTTATAGCACTTAAATGATCAATATTTGTAAAACATTACCGAAGCTGAATTGTACGTCTAGACAATATATTTGTATCATTATTTATGAACGAAAATCTCAGTCAAATTCTTATCTCATCACATCTAAAATTGGACGGAAGACCCACTCGTTGCTCGCAACGAGATCGCATCTAGTAAGGTCTTCCGTTACCAACGGAAGACCTTCTAGTGATTTTACTGTTTATTGTTATTATTATGTCTCCGAACACAAAGTGTCGGAGACATATTGTTTTTGCTCCGTTTCTTATTATGTCTCCGAACACAAAGTGTCGGAGACATATTGTTTTTGCTCCGTTTCTTATTATTCTTATTTTCTTCTTCTTATTATTATTATTATGTCTCCGAACACAAAGTTTCGGAGACATATTGTTTTTGTTCCGTTTCTTATTATTCTTATTTTCTCCTTCTTCTTCTTCTCATTAAGGTCTTCCGTTCCAGACGGAAGACCTTATAGTGATTATACTGTTTATTATTATTATTAAGGTCTTCCGTTCTTCATGGAAGACCTTATAGTGATTCTACTGTTTCTTTTTCTTCTTCTTCTTCTTATTATTTTTTTGACCAAATTTATCTCGAAAACTATACAGTAGTTTGCAATGAAACTTTCAGGAAAAATGCATTATATTATGAAAGTTGTTAATCACAAAAACAATTTGGAAAATTCCATTTCGGTTCCAAGTTATGGACAATTTCCTGATTTTCAAATGAAACTTTGTCCGCGGGTGATCTACAGGAAGGGCTAAAGATATGAACTGGAGACTTATTAGAGATGATAGAACATGACTTATTGATTTGCGTGAGCACTATTTCGTACGTCGTCATCACTTCCGGTCGCTACCGGAAGGGAATTTAAAAAATGGATTTTTTCAACTTTTTTGTTTTTTAATGTTTTTCTTTGATAAAGGTAAGATAAATAGAGACTCTTTATAGAATGCTGAATATGATATTTGTTTTTAAATTGATCAAACCAAACTCTAGATATTCGTAGTTTGAATTTTGAAGCGAGGTCCTCGCTAGCCTAATGGTTAGCGTGGTGGATTTCCATGCGGGCGACCCGGGTTCAATCCCCCAGATTACTCGAATGTTTTTTTCCCACTTTATAACAAATGAAGAATTTAAGGTGATCTACTGGACACGGAGAGCACGGAAGACCTTCTTGTTGCCATGGCAACAAGTTTCTAGTTATTATTATTTTTTTCCCCTTTTTTGTCGGCACGACTTCTCAGAGATGGCTGGATGGATTTTCTTGAAATTTTCAGGGATGATAGAGAATGAAAATACCCCCAGGTGTTTTTTTTATTTTTTCAAAATTTACTTCCAGTCGTTAGATATATCCAATTTCCGTTTTTTTAGAAGAGATTTTGTCCATCGTTTTTCTCAGAAATGGTAAAAGATAAGGTCTCCAAATTTTCAGAGTTAATAGATCTCACTTTGTAGGCGTGCAGTTGGGGGTTCAGAATGTCGGCCGTCACTTCCGGTCGTCACCGGAAGTGATGAGAAGAATCGAAAAATTAAAGTTGTAGTTGTTGAATCGAAACCTATACCACTTGATCAGGTATCTTTTGGAGTATTGAAAACAGCTGACCCCACCGGAAGTGGAAACGTCGACTTCCGGTAATTAAGGAAAAACTTTTCAAATTCTCCGTTTTCAATGCCTTAAATCTCGTTTACTAAACAAGTGTTTGACTTGTATTTAACATATATTGTAGACACTATAAATCTCTAGAGTAACGTCAAATATTTTTTCGAAAATTCACTTCCGGTCGTGAGATAGGGGGTGGACAAATTCAAACTTTGTTTTTTCAGTTTCTCAATAATGAAAATATATAGACGCTTGAAACTTGTACGGTTGATCAACTAGCATTAGATCATTGTACATATACTTTCAATTTCTTCGTCCGTTACTTCCGCTCTATACCGGAAGTATTTGAAAAAAATGACGATTTTCCGATTTCTTCGAGTGATTTCTCAGAGATGGTTGGATAGATTTTCTTGAAATTTTCAGGAATAATGTCTTATGAAATGACTTTCCTGTGGTTATTTTTGTTTTTCCAAAATTCACTTCCGGTAGGAAAATATGGCCAATTTTCTGTTTCTCAAACGAGATTTTGTCCAGCATATTTCTTGGAAAGAGTAAAAGATAGGTTCATCAAATATTCAGGGATGATCAATCTCTGTTTGTAAGCATGCAATAGCGTGTTGATCATGTCGACCGTCACTTCCTGTCGTCACCGGAAGTGATTGAAATAATTGTAAATTTCAAACTTTTTCTTTTAAATTGAAACGTATACTACTTTATTAAATCTTTTTCAAAATGTCAAAAGAATATTGACCCCGTCGGTAGTCAAAACGACTACTTCCGGTTTTTTGATAAAATACTTTTTTACTTTTCGTCTCTTTGTCCCCACAAATCTCGCTTATATTTGAAGTGTTTGATATGATTTTCACATGTCTTAAGAATAGTATCAACTTCTAGAGTTTTGACTATTTTGTTTTTCAAAATTGACTTCCGGTCGGTAGTTACCTACTACTTTTTCTATCTTTAGTCTACTTCTTTTTGTTGAGAACTCTTTCAAATAGAGACGTGAAATTTTCAGGGAATATAGACAGTAAAGAGTCGCTGTCATTTATAGGAAAACACATCTGAATAGTACTTCCGGTCGTCACCGGAAGTTACAAGAAATGATTAAAAAATTGGATAATACATTTCTCATTTATTGTTAAAGTACATTCTCTGATATATTTGAATGGTTTTCGTAGGATCAGAAAACTCTTTACCGGAAGTGAACCAACGGAAGACCTACTCATTACTAGTAATGAGTGTCTAGTTCTTATTATTCCTCTTCATTCCTGAGAAATTTGTCCGCTCAATTGTATGAAAGTGCTTCGACAGATCCACTTCAAACTTTGTGAACTGATAGGGGGTCATGAGGAGGGGTGCAATCAACTTTCGAAATTTTCAAAATGGCCAAAGTTTCAAAATGGCGGCCAAAAAACGTCAAAAAGTCAAGGTTGTCGGATTTCAACCAAATTCTATTTCTAGGGTAATTTAGTGACCCCGAGTCCATTTTCACCATCAAAATTTTTTTTGAGCCGCCATTTTCAAAATGGCCGCCATATACCGAAATATTTGAAAATGTTAAAATCTCTACAACATTTGGGTTCTGGGGTCAATTGAGCATTCACAGTTCATTTCTAGCATTAGTATTTCCTTCCAATCAATTTTCAAATGTTTCAAAATGGCCGCCATTGAAGAAAATGGCGGCCAAACTTCAAGTCCGTCGGATTTCAACCTAATTTACTCTCTAGGTTATAGCTCGTTATTATTATTATGTCTCCGAACACAAAGTGTCTGAGACATATTCTTTTTGCTCCGTTTCTTATTATGTCTCCGAACACAAAGTGTCGGAGACATATTGTTTTTGCTCCGTTTCTTATTATTCTTCTTATTATTATTATTAAGGTCTTCCGTTTCCAACGGAAGACCTTATAGTGATTCTACTGTTTATTATTATGTCTCCGAACACAAAGTGTCGGAGACATATTGTTTTTGCTCCGTTTCTTATTATTTTTGCTCCGTTTCTTATTATTCTTATTATTATTTTCTTCTTATTCTTATTATTCCTCTTCTTTAGTGAGAAATTTGTCCGACCGATTTTGTGAAAGTGCTTTGACACATCCACTTCAAACTTTGTGAGCTGATAGGTGGTCACTAGGAGGGGTGCATTCAACTTTTCAAATTTTCAAAATAGCCGCCGTTTCAAGATGGCGGCCAAAAAACGTAAAAAAAATCAAGGTTGTCGGATTTCAACCAAATTTTATTTCTAGGGTAATTTAGTGACCCCGAGTCAATTTCCACCATCAAAAATTTTTTTTGAGCCGCCATTTTCAAAATGGCCGCCATATACCGAAATATTTCAAAGTGTTAAAATCTCTACAAAATTTGGGTTCTGGGGTCAATTGAGGGTCCACAATTCATTTCTAGCATCAGTATTTCCTTCCAATCAGTTTTCAAATGTTTCAAAATGGCCGCCATTGAAGAAAATGGCGGCCAAAAATCAAGTCCGTCGGATTTCAACCAAATTCAGTTTCTAAGGTTCTTTGAGAATCCTGAGTGCATATCTGGCATCAAGAACCATTTCTGACATGGGGAGGTGTTCGGAGACATTTGTGTTGGCATCCCAACACAGTTATAGTTCTTATTATTATTTTCTTCTTATTCTTATTATTCCTCTTCTTTAGTGAGAAATTTGTCCGACCGATTTTGTGAAAGTGCTTCGACAGATCCAATTCAAACTTTGTGAACTGATAGGGGGTCACTAGGAGGGGTGCATTCAACTTTTCAAATTTTCAAAATGGCCGCTGTTTCAAGATGGCTCCCAAAAAACGTCAAAAACTCAAGGTTGTCGGATTTCAACCAAATTCTATTTCTAGGGTAATCTAGTGACCCCAAGTCCATTTCCACGATCAAAATTTTTTTTTCAGCTCCCATTTTCAAAATGGCCGCCATATACCGAAATATTTGAAAGTGTTAAAATCTTTACAACATTTGGGTTGTGGGGTAAATGGAGGGTCCACAATTCATTTCTAGCATCAGTATTTCCTTCTAAGCAATTTTCAAATGTTTCAAAATGGCCGCCATTGAAGAAAATGGCGGCCAAAAATCAAGTCCGTCAGATTTCAAACAAATTCAATTTTTAGGGTTTTTTGAGAATCCTGAGTTCATATCTGGCATCAAAAAGCATTTCTGACATGGGGAGGTGTTCGGAGACATTTGTGTTGGCATCCCAACACAGTTATAGCTCGTTATTAAGGTCTTCCGTTTCCAACGGAAGACCTTCTAGTGATTCTACTGTTTATTATTAAGGTCTTCCGTTTCCAACGGAAGACCTTCTAGTGATTCTACTGTTTATTATTATTATTATTATTATGTTCCCCAAACAAAGTTTGGGAACATATTGGTTTTCCTCTGTTTCTTATTATTATTATGTTCCCCAAACGAAGTTTGGGAACATATTGGTTTTACTCTGTTTCTTATTAGGGTCTTCTGTCTTCAGCGGAAGAACCTTCTATTATTCTATTGTTGATTTTTCACTTTTCTTATTATTATTATTATTTTTATTCTTTTTTTTTTCCTTACCGATTTTATGCAGAGGATTTCTCAGAGATGGCTGGATCGATATACTTCAAATTTTTAGGGTTGATGCATTGCTTTCTGAAGTTTATATCTTTTTTTGGATTTTTGAAAATTCACTTTTGGTTGGAAGTTATCCCCCTTTTATCGATTTTCAGATGACCATTTTGTCCGGCCAAAATCTCGAAAACGATAAAAGCTAGAGTGCTGAAATTTTCAGTGATGTTAGACGACATGTTGTAGTTGTGCACATTGGTTTTAAAAATTTCCGGAAGTGCCTAGTATGGAAGCTCGGTAGGGGTCGAAAATGGAGTTTTAAAAAGTGTCCCATTTTTTTCCACGTTTTAAATCAGAACTTTTTACTCGTAAATATTTTGCTTAGACATATATAACAAAAGTTATACAGTTTATTGAGATATTTCGTGTCATGTCAAGAAATGGGCCCATAGGCCTCATGGCTCGCCTGAACCATTGAATTTCTGTTACAATGATTAACTTTTTTCTCACGAAAGTTTTGATAATACATGTAGAATAAAAGTTGTTCAGTTTTGCAAGATCTATCTAATGATATAAAACAATAGGCCTCAGGGCGTCATGGCTCGCTTGAGCAGTCGAATTTGTACCACAATTAATAACATTAATAACTTTTTTCTCGAGAAACTTTTTACAAGACATGTAGAACAAAAGTTGTTCAGTTTCGCAAGGGTTAACTAACGATGTTAAGAAATAGGCCTGCAGGTCTCATGGCTCACCTGAACAGTTGGTTTATTGTTGCAATCTATAACATTTTGGTCAAGAAACTTTTAATAAGACATCTAGAACAGAAGTTGTTCAGTTTTGCAAGATCTTTCGAACAACATCATGAAAAAGCGAACGGGCCTCATGGCTCGCCTGAACAGTTTGATTAGTGTCACAATCAATAACTTTTTTCTCGAAAAACTTTTGATAAGACATGTAGAACAAAAGTTGCTCAGTTTTGCAAGATTTTTCAAACGATATCAAGAAAAAGGCCCACGGGCCATATGACTCGCCTTAACAGTCTGATAAATGTCGCAATCAATAACTTTTTTCTCAAGAAAATTTTAATGGGACATGTAGAACAAAATTTGTTCAGTTTTGCGAGATATATCTAGAATGATATTTAAAAAAAATAGCCCTCCGGGCGACATGACTCGCCTGATCAGTCTCGAATTTGTATCGCAGTAAATAACATTATTAACTTTTTTGTCGAAAAAAAGGCTGACCCCTTTAATTAGTGGCCGAGAGCGGCAGAGATTCTTTAATTTATAGCACTTAAATGATCAATATTTGTAAAACATTACCGAAGCTAAATTGTACGTCTAGACAATATATTTGTATCATTATTTATGAACGAAAATCTCAGTCAAATTCTTATCTCATCACATCTAAAATTGGACGGAAGACCCACTCGTTGCTCGCAACGAGATCGCATCTAGTTAAGTTCCCCAAACGAAGTTTGGGAACATATTGGTTTTACTCTGTTTCTTATTATTATGTTCCCCAAACGAAGTTTGGGAACATATTGGTTTTACTCTGTTTCTTATTATTATTAAGGTCTTCCGTCTCCTGCGGAAGACCTTACTATTATTGTTCGCGTTCTTCTTCTTCATTATTATTATTATCATTATTATTTTCCTTGGTAGTACACGCGTTTTTCTCAGCCATTTCTCGATCGATTTTCACGAAATTTTCAGGAAAGATGTCTTTTGGTGACGAGACTTTGCTTGCAAACTTTCGTGCTTGACGTCTATTCCGGTCAGGAGTTATCTCTCTTTTAGTGACTTTTTGAAGGGCCTTGTTGTCCACACATCTCCTCCGTTGGTTTTGAAGCTAGAGTCTTGAAATTTCTACACAAGAGTAAACATTTTAGAAGATTTGTGGGGGATTCGATTTTACCGGAGGCGATTTGCCTAAACGCTCGCCTGGACCTGAAAAAATGGATGCCAAAATTTTTCGCCGATTTCGGCGATTTTTGACCTTTGATCTCCAATATCTTTTTTCTTGCAAATATTTTGTTAAGACATGTAGAACAAAAGTTGTGCACATTTACGAGATCTTTTCAAAAATATCAAGATTTAGGGCCTAGCCCCTTAAATTAGGGATCTAGAAGGGCTCAAAGTCTAGATCAAATATCTCAAAAATCGTTAATATTTTGGTATAAGTCAAAGAACAAAAAATGTTCATCTCAACAATCCAAATCTATTCATATAAAAATTTAGGTCATATGTTACGTAATAAGGGATTTTAAGGGCCAAAACCATAAATTTTTTACCCCTTGTATCTCGAAAACGACAAATATTTTGAAAAGCAATAAAGAACAAAAGTTGTTCAGAATGATGATCTGAACAATATGCATATTTCGTTTTTACCCTATGTGGCCCCGTTAGGGAGCTACAGTTTGGCCCCTAAAAATTACTTCTAGAAATAACTCGAGAACGGTCAAGAATTTCTAAATACTTGTTGAACAAAAAATGTTTGAAATGTCATGACCTTTCTTACGATATCAAGCAAAAGGGGCTGACCCTTTAAATTAGGGGCCCAGAAGGGTCCAAAGGTTTATGAGAATATCTCAGAAACTATTAATATTTTGTAATAAGTCATTGAAGCGGAAATGTTCATCTAAACGAGCTTGTTCTTATCAAATCCAAAAGTAGGTCATATGTTACGCAATAAGGGATTTTAAGGGCCAAAATCATAAATAATTGACGCCTCATCTCTTGAAAACGACAAATATTTTGAAAAGCATTATTGAACAAAAGTTGTTCAGAATGATAATCTAAACAATATGTACATTTCGTTTTTTCCCTATGTGGCCCCGTTAGGGAGCTACAGTTTGGCCCCTAAATATTTCTTGTAGAGATAACTCGAGAACGGTAAAGAATTTCTAAATACTTGTTGAGCAAAAAATGTTTAAAATGACAAGGCCTTTCTTACGATATCAAGCAAAACGGGCTGGCCCTTTAAATTAGGGGTTCAGAAGGGTCCAAATGTTTTTGAGAATATCTCAGAAACTATTAATATTTTATAATAAGTTGTAGAAGCGGAAATGTTCATCTCAACGAGCTTGATCTTATCAAATCAAAAAGTAGGTCATATGTTACGTAATAAGAGATTTTAAGGGCCAAAATCGTAAATATTTGACGCCTCATATCTTTAAAACGACATATTTTTTGAAAAGCATTATTGAACAAAAGTTGTTCAATGTGTCATAACCTATCGATCAATATCAAAAAATGGGTCTGTGGGCCTCATGGCTCGCCTGTAGAGTCGATTTTTGTCGATATCAGTCGATTTCCAAAACTTGTAACTGGTAAATATTTTGTAAGGACATATTGAACAAAAGTTGTTCAGTTTATCGAGATCTATCGATTGATATCAAGAAATAGGCCTATGGTCCTAATGGCTCGCCTGTAAAGTCGATTTTTTGTCGATATCGGTCGATCTCAATAACTTTTTACAGGTAAATATTTTGTAAAGACATATAGAACTAAAGTTGTTGAGTCTATAGAGGGCTAACAAATGACATCAAGAAATAGGCCCGCGGGCCTTATGGCTCGCCTGGAGAGTCGAATTTCAAACGAATTTCACCGCAACTTTGCTTCAGAAGCTTATGATATGAAAAATTGATTATATCTAAAGTGTCTTAAAGTCGGAAACTAAATTGGGACTCATTTGTCTTTTTTTTTTTTTTTTTTTTAACTCCGAGTGCATCAACAAATCGGACGGAAGACCTACTCGTTGCTCGCAACGAGATCGTGTCTAGTTATTATTATTATTCTTTCTTTCTTCTTGGGACTTTTTTGTCCACGAGTGTTCTCAGAAACTACTCAAGGGATCAATATGAAACCTTTTTAGGATGATAGTATAGCATATGTAGATGTGCGGAACGAATGTCATTTTGTCTGAAAATGCATGCATGTGCATGCACGTGCATTGGATTTTTTGTTTACAAACTTTGGAATGCGTCTAACTTTTTTATTTTTCAATGAAATCGTTTGATATTTATTTTCCATTTATAACTTGAGACCCTTAACCGTTTGGCATCGTAAAAATTTCAATTCTGCACGCGCATGCACGTGTGCTTCAATTTGATTGGATAAGACAAAATCGTTTATAACTTTCATGTAAATTGAGATAATTTAATGATATTTGCAGGATATGTAAAGATTATAAATATCTACAAATCTATGTTATAAAATTTGAAAACGCGCATGCGCACGCACGTGCATTGACATTTGAATATTCAATTCTTTCAATGACCATAACTTTTTTGTTTTTTGTCAAAATCTTTTCAAACTTGTATTGTATATGTATCTTGATATTCTTAACAAACGAAATTAGTCAAAATAACTATCCGGCACGTGCATGCACGTGTACTTAATTCTGATTGGACGATTTTCAAATCGCCATAACTTTCTTATAAATGATGGAAACAATATGAAATTCAGACTGTAAGTATATCTTTCAAATGTCTATTGAATGACATCAACATTGATGCTGAGTCATACTCACGTGCCCGTGTATGCACGTGCATATCTTTTCTTTCATTTTTCGGGTACTAAAATGGTCATAAATATTGAATTAAAAACGGAAATGGATTCAAATTTACCCTGAGGATCTATGATATGAATGTCTCAAACTTCCACCAGAGTTCGTTTGCTCACAAACCAAACTCTTCCACTTAGGCATTATGGGATAGCGATTTCTTAGGCCGTGTATACTGTGACGTCACTGTAGAATGACGAAAAAACATAACGTCAAACGTAAACAACTTTCAAAACAAGAACGTAAACATCAAGTTCATTACTTTACACAATAATTTGAACAGAGTCTCCCTACTTTTTAATGATCTTTTGATCATTTTATGTTTAAAATAAAATCCATACTTTTATATTAATGCTCTTAATATTAATATCTTCAAACTTTTAACTGCGAACTACTTCTTTAGTGTAATTTGTCTGCGTGATAATCGCGGACTCACAATATACAAATCTGTATATTGTGGTGCGTCACATAGGAGAGGTCTATTCGTAGGTGACGTAATGAGGCCTCGACGGGGAGTTTGATGAATGTCTATGAAATGGTGTCAACAAATTCTCCATTATCAAAATGGCGTGCGCGTGAATGCGTGTGCATTGTAATTTTTGACGTCTAAATTTAATTATTGGTCTATAACATTTTTAGATTGCATGAATAGGTTTGAAAATTAGGTTGCAGGTATGTTTCGGGCCTCTCAGTTTATTAATAGTCTCAAAATCACTATCCTGCACGCGCATGCACGTGCGCTTAATTCTGATTGGACGATTTTGAAATCCCAATAACTTTCTTATGAGTGAAGCAATCGATACCAAATTCATATAGTAAGTATATTGTTCAAATGTCTATTGAATAGCATCAACAAAATTCCTGTGTGGTACTCACACGCACGTGTATGCACGTGCATTGATTTCGGTCTTTGTAGTTTTGAGTTGCCGTTAATTTCTCGTTTTTCATTGAACAGTTGTAAAACTTCTCTTGTACTCATATAGTAAGACTTCTAATGTATCGAGATGGTCGAATTATTCATATGCACGTACGTGCACGTGCACAAAACTCTCAGATCTTTATAACTGATTTGAACTAGTATGAAATGGACTGAACGTTATAAGATAGTTATATATTCACATGTTTCACAGTTTGCAATGGTCAAAACCACTTGTTCTGTAATAAATGACACCACTTCCTAAATGGGGGAATGTTTGGGGAACATCTGTAACGGTCCCCGTTACAATAAGTACTAGTTATGTTCCCCAAACAAAGTTTGGGAACATATTGTTTTTACTCTGTTTCTTATTATTAAGGTCTTCCGTCTCCTGCGGAAGACCTTACTATTATTGTTCGCGTTCTTCTTCTTCATTATTATTATTATTATTTTCCTTGGTAGTACACGCGTTTTTCTCAGCCATTTCTCGATCGATTTTCACGAAATTTTCAGGAAAGATGTCGTTTGGTGACGAGACTTTGCTTGCAAAATTTCGTGCTTGACGTCACTTCCGGTCAGGAGTTATCTCTCTTTTAGTGACTTTTTGAAGGGCCTTGTTGTCCACGCATCTCCTCCGTTAGTTTTGAAGCTAGAGTCTTGAAATTTCTACACAAGATAGAGTAAACATTTTAGAAGATTTGTGGGGGATTCGATTTTACCGGAGGCGATTTGCCTAAACGCTCGCCTGGACCTGAAAAAATGGATGCCAAAATTTTTCGCCGATTTCGGCGATTTTTGACCTTTGATCTCCAATATCTTTTTTCTTGCAAATATTTTGTTAAGACATGTAGAACAAAAGTTGTGCACATTTACGAGATCTTTTCGAAAATATCAAGATTTAGGGGCTAGCCCCTTCAATTAGGGATCTAGAAGGGCTCAAAGTCTAGATCAAATATCTCAAAAATCGTTAATATTTTGGTATAAGTCAAAGAACACAAAATGTTCATCTTAACAATCCAAATCTATTCATATAAAAATTTAGGTCATATGTTACGTAATAAGGGATTTTAAGGGCCAAAACCATAAATTTTTTACCCCTTGTATCTCGAAAACGACAAATATTTTGAAAAGCAATAACGAACAAAAGTTGTTCAGAATGATGATCTGAACAATATGCATATTTCGTTTTTACCCTATGTGGCCCCGTTAGGGATCTACAGTTTGGCCCCTAAAAATTACTTCTAGAAATAACTCCAGAACGGTAAAGAATTTCTAAATACTTGTTGAACAAAAAATGTTTGAAATGTCATGACCTTTCTTACGATATCAAGCAAAAGGGGCTGACCCTTTAAATTAGGGGCCCAGAAGGGTCCAAAGGTTTTTGAGAATATCTCAGAAACTATTAATATTTTGTAATAAGTCATTGAAGCGGAAATGTTCATCTAAACGAGCTTGTTCTTACCAAATCCAAAAGTAGGTCATATGTTACGTAATAAGGGATTTTAAGGGCCAAAATCATAAATAATTGACGCCTCATATCTTGAAAACGACAAATATTTTGAAAAGCATTATTGAACAAAAGTTGTTCAGAATGATAATCTAAACAATATGTACATTTCGTTTTTTCCCTATGTGGCCCCGTTAGGGAGCTACAGTTTGGCCCCTAAATATTTCTTGTAGAGATAATTCGAGAACGGTAAAGAATTTCTAAATACTTGTTGAGCAAAAAATGTTTAAAATGACAAGGCCTTTTTTACGATATCAAGCAAAACGGGCTGGCCCTTTAAATTAGGGGTTCAGAAGGGTCCAAATGTTTTTGAGAATATCTCAGAAACTATTAATATTTTATAATAAGTTGTAGAAGCGGAAATGTTCATCTCAACGAGCTTGATCTTATCAAATCAAAAAGTAGGTCATATGTTACGTAATTAGAGATTTTAAGGGCCAAAATCGTAAATATTTGACGCCTCATATCTTTAAAACGACATATCTTTTGAAAAGCATTATTGAACAAAAGTTGTTCAATGTGTCATAACCTATCGATCAATATCAAAAAATGGGTCTGTGGGCCTCATGGCTCGCCTGTAGAGTCGATTTTTGTCGACATCAGTCGATTTCCAAAACTTGTAACTGGTAAATATTTTGTAAGGACATATTGAACAAAAGTTGTTCAGTTTATCGAGATCTATCGATTGATATCAAGAAATAGGCCTATGGTCCTAATGGCTCGCCTGTAGAGTCGATTTTTTGTCGATATCGGTCGATCTCAATAACTTTTTACAGGTAAATATTTTGTAAAGACATATAGAACTGAAGTTGTTGAGTCTATAGAGGGCTAACAAATGACATCAAGAAATAGGCCTGGAGAGTCGAATTTCAAACGAATTTCACCGCAACTTTGCTTCAGAAGCTTATGATATGAAAAATTGATTATATCTAAAGTGTCTTAAAGTCGGAAACTAAATTGGGACTCATTTGTCTTTTTTTTTTTTTTTTTTTTAACTCCGAGTGCATCAACAAATCGGACGGAAGACCTACTCGTTGCTCGCAACGAGATCGTGTCTAGTTATTATTATTATTATTTCCCTTTCGTCTCCGAGACGGTTGGATGCATTTTCATGAAACTTTCACAGATTATGGAGAACGATGGTACCTCGAGGTATTTTATTCATTTTTTCAAAATTCACTTCCGTTCGTGAGATACGTCCGATTTTCCGGTTTTTGAAAGCAACTTTGTCCGGGGGTAAACTTGAAAACGACTAAAGATAATCAAATGAAACTTTCAGGGATGATAGATCTATCTTTTCTATAGTGCATGCACGTAATATTTTTTGTCGCCGTCACTTCCAGTCGTCACCGGAAGTGATTAAATGAATCATCAATTTCAAACTTTTTTTTTCAAATTGAAACCTATATCGGTTTACTAGGTCTCTTTCTAATTCTCGGAAAATGTTGACACCACCGGAACTTGAATCTCCAACTTCCGGTTATATCAAAGAAAGACTATTCATTCTCTCATTTTTCAGTGCCATAAATTTCGGTCCTGAAGCAAGTTAATGAGTTGAGTTTTACATATATTATAGTCACTATAAATGTCTAGAGTAACGTCAATTTTTTTGGTAAAATTCACTTCCGGTCGTTAGATATGGTGTGGACAAATTCAAACTTTGTTTCCATGATATCTCCGGAACGAGTATAGATATACACTTGAAACTTGCAGAGGTTATAGATTAGCAATAGTCCATCTTAAATATATTTTTATATGAGTGTACGTTACTTCCGGTTTCAACAGAAAGTGGTTGAAAAATTTACTATATACAAATGTTTTCAAGACGATTTTTCAGAGATAGCTCAATGGATTTTCTTGCCAATTATGAAGATGATAGAGAATTGTAGTACCCTTAGACACGATCTTTCATTTTTCCAAAATCTACTTCCGTTCGTAAGATATGTCCGATTTCCATTTTTCAAAAAATCATCTTGTCCGGGGGTAATCTCAAAAACGACTAAAGAGGAACAAATGAAACTTTCAGGCATTATAGATCTCTCGATTGTATAGTGCATGCACATTAATTTGTGTTTTGTTATCACTTCCGGTCGTAACCGGAAGGGATTGAAAGAATCACTAATTTCAAACTTTTTCTTTTAAATTGAAACCTACACTAGTGTATTAAGTCTCTTTCAAAGTATTCAAAGAATGTTGACCCCGTCGGTAGTCAAAACGGCTACTTCCGGTTTCTCGATAAAATACTCTTATACCTTTCGTCTTTGTGCCCCCCCCCCCTAAATCTCGTTTATATTTCAAGTGTTTGATATGATTTTCAAATATCTTAAGAACAGTATCAACATCTAGAGTTAAGACAATCTTATTTTTCAAAATTCACTTCCTGTCGGTAGTTAGCCACTACTTTTTCTTTCTTTAGTCTGGAGAACTCTTTCAAATAGAGACGTGAAACTTTCAGGGAATATAGACAATAGAGAGTCGCTGTGGTTTATGGGAAAACACACCTGAATATTACTTCCGGTCGTCACCGGAAGTTACGAGAAATGGGTGGCAACTTCATTAACACACCTCTCATGTCTTGAAAAGGCACATTCTCTGATATATTTGAATGATTCTCGTAAGAACAGAAAGCTGTGTACCGGAAGTGTTCAAACTGAAGACCTACTCATTACTAGTAATGAACGTCTAGTTATTCTTTTTGTCCGGTACTTTTTTGACCGGTAGTGTTCTCAGAAACTACAAAAGGGATCGATATGAAACTTTCCAGGATGATAGTATAACGTTTGTAGATGTGCATAGTGATAGTCATTTTGTCTGCACGTGCATGCATGCGCACGCACGTGCACTGCAATTTTGGTACAAAAAATGGAACATCAGAATATTAAAGGGATTGATATGAAACCTAAATAGGATGGTAGTATATCATTTGTAGATATGAAAAATAAGAGTTATTTTGTCTGCATTATAAAATTTGTACACTAACTTTGGAATCAGTCTAACTTTTTTGTTGTTCATTGAAATGGCTTGATATTCATATCATAGGTAGATATTGAGACCCTTAATTGATTTGCATGGTCAAAATTACAAATTTCCATGCGCATGCACGTGCGCTTCATTTTGATTGGATAATACTAAAACGTTTGTAACCATCTTATTTATGAAGCGAATGAGATGATATTCACAGCATACGTAGACAATATGTGTATCTATATATTGGTGTAACAAAAAAATGCCAAAGCACACGCGCATGCGCTTGCAACATTTTTCAAATGTTCGATTTTTAAAGGACGATAACGTTTTTGTTTTTCATCAAATTCTATTGATATTTGGGGTTTAAATGTGTCTTGGTACTCCTTACAAATTGCTGTGGTTAGAATTACTGCTCAGCACGTGCATGACGTGTACTGAATTCTGATTGGACGATTTTAAAATCGCTATATAACTTCCTTATATTTGGTGGAAACGTTATAAAATTCATACTGTGGATATATGATACAAATGCCAGTTGAACGACGTCAACAAAAACTCGGAATCACACACGCGTGCGCGTGTACGCACGTGCAACGCTTTCTTTCATTTGTTGGTACTGAAATGACCATATTAAACATACTACATGTAATTAAAGGCTAAAATAAAATGATTTTTTGCTATAGATTCACAAGAACATAGCTTTTTAATTGGACGAGGTTTGGGGAACATATGTAACGGTCCCCGTTACAATTAGAACAAGTTGTGTGTTGGTTTAGGACGGTTCATTATGCACTGGTTTCTGAGTACTATTCATTGTGTGCTAGTTTCTGAGTACTGTTCATTGTGTGTTGGTTTCTGATTACTGTTCATTATCTGCGCCTTTCTCATTGCTGCTTATTGTGTGCTGGTTTCCGAGTTCTGTTTATTGTGTGCTGCTTTCTGAGTTATGTTCATAGTGTGCTGCTTTCTGATTACTGTTTAGTATGTGTTAGTATACGGAGACAGAAACCAGCACACAATAAATACTACTCACAAGGAGAAATACAATAAACAGTACTCAGAAAGCAACAAACAATAAAAACTACTCAATACACAATAAACAGTGATCAGAAACCAGCAAACAGTAAACAGTACTCTGAAATCATCAAACTATAAACAGTACTCAGCAAACAGCACACAATAGGTAGCACTTAGAAACCAGCACATATGATCAGTACTTAGAAACCAGCATCCAATAAGCAACACTCAGAAAGCAGTACATAATGAACAGTACTCAGAAACCAGAACACAATAAACAGTACTCCGAAACCATCACACGATAAACTACTCAGCAATCAGCACACATTAAATAGTACTCAGATTGACAAATACAATAAACAGTATTCAGAAACAAGCACAGGATAGAGAATACTCAGAAAGCAGCACACAATAAACAGTATTCAGCAACAAACAGAGAGAAAAGAGTACTCAGAATCCAACAAATATTAAACAGTATTCAGCTACCAGCAAACAATAATAACTACTTAGAAACCAGCACACAACAAGCAGCACTCAGAAACCAGCATATAATCAACAGTACTCAGAAACCAGCACACAATGGACAGTACTCAGAAACCAGCACACAATGAACAGTACTTAGAAACCAGCACACAATAAACAGTACTCAGAAACCAGCACACAATCACAGTACTCAGAAACGCGCACAGAATAAACAGTATTCAGAAACCAGCACATAACAAATAGTATTAGGAAACCAGCACACAATAAATACAATAAACAGTACTTAAAAACCGCAAACTATAAACAATACTCAGAAATGAGCATACAATATACAGGACTCAGAAACCAGAACACAATAAAGAGTACTCAAAAACCAGTTCAAACTAAACAGTACTCCGAAACGTACTGTTTATTGTGGCTGGTTTCTGAGTGCTGTTTAATATGTGCTGATTTCTGAGTACTGTCTATAGTTTTTTGTGTTCTGAGTACTCTTTATTGTATGCTGGTTTTTGAGTACTATTTATTGTGTTGTATGTGTTGTTTTCTGAGTGAGTACTGTATATTGTGTGCTTGTTTTTGAGTACTGTTTATAGTTTGCTGGTTTCTGAGTACTGTTTATTGTGTGCTGGTTTTTGAGTACTATTCATTGTATTCTGTTCCTCAATACACTGTTTATTCTATGTATACTGTTTATTGTTTGCTGGCTTCTGGGTTTGTTGTGTTCCGATTTCTGATGACTAATAATAATTGGTACAATTTCTTGGATTTGTCGTTCTGAGTACCATCTATTGTGTGCTGGTTCTGAGTACTGCATATTTTGTGCTGGTTTCTGAGTACTTGTTTTAATGGTGTGCTGGTTTCTAAGTACTGTTTATTCTATTTGTCCTTTTGAGTACTATTTATCTTGTGCTTGTTTCTGAGTACTGTTTATTGTTTGCTCGTTTCTGAATACTGTTCATTGTGTGTTGGTTTCTGAGTACTGTTCATTATGTGCTGGTTTCTCAGTGTTTTTTTATTGTCTGCTGGTTTCTAGATACTATATATTTTGTGCTAGTTTCTAAGTGCTGCTTATTATGTGCTTGTTTCTGAGTACTGTTTATTCTATTTGTCCTTTTGAGTACTATTTATCTTGTGCTTGTTTCTGAGTACTGCTTTTTGTCTGCTGGTTTCTGAGTAATGTTCATTGCGTGCTGGTTTCTTAGTACTGTTCATTGTGTGCTGGGTTTTTTTAGTATTGTTTATTGTGTGCTGGTTTCTGAGTGCTGATTATTGTGTGGTGCTTTTCAGTACTTTTCGTTATGTGCTGATTTCTCAGTGCTGCTTATTGTGTGCTGATTTCTGAGTACTGTTCATGGTGTGCTGGTATCTGAGTACTGTTTATTATTTTTGAGTACTATTTATCTTGTGCTTGTAGCTGAGTACGGTTTAATGTTTGCTGGTTTCTGAGTGCTGTTTATTGTGTGATACTTTCTGAGTACTGTTTATTGTGTGTTGGTTTCTGAGTACTGTTCATTGTGTGTTGGTTTCTGAGTACTGTTCATTATATACTGGTTTCTGAGTGCTGCTTATTTTGTGCTGGATTCAGTGTACGGTTTTTTGAGTGCTGCTCATGGTGTGCTGGTTTCCAAGTACTGATTATTGTGGTTTGGGTTCTGAGTACTGTTCATTATATGCTCCTTATTGTGTGCTGCTTTCTGAACACTCTTTATAGTGTACTTGTTTGTGAGTACTATTCATTGTGTGTTGATTTCTGAGTACTGTTTATTGTGTGCTTTTTTCTTAGTACTGTTCATTATGTGTTGGTTTCAGAGTACTGTTCATTGTGTGCTGGTTTCTGAGTATTATTCATTGTGTGCTGGTTTCTGAGTACGGTTCATTGTATGCTGTTTTCAGAGTGTTGTTCATTATTTGCTGGTTTCTGAGTACTCCTGGTCATTTATGTGGTTTGTGACTGCTGTTTATTGTTTGTTGGTTTCTATGTTCTATTTATTTTGTGCACGTTTCTGAGTGCTGCTTATTCTGTGCTTGTTTCTGAGTACTGTTCATAGTGTGCTGGTTGCTGAGTACTGTTTATTCTATTTATCCTTTTGAGTACTATTTATCTTGTGCTTATTTCTGAATACTGTTCATTCTGGGCTGGTTTCTGAATGCTGCGTATTATGTGCTGGCTTCTGAGTACTCTTCTATGTGCTTGTTTCTGAGTGTCGCTTATTGTGTGGTGTTTTCTGAGTACTGTTCGTTATCTGGTTTCTGAGAACTGTTTATTGTGTGCTAGTTTCTAAGTACTGTTCATTGTGTGCTGGTTTCTGAGTACTGTTCATTGTGTGCTGTGTAATGAACCGTCCGAAACCTTTAGTGTCTGCTGGTAGCTGAATACTTTTCATTGTGTTCTGGTTTTTGAGTATTGTACATGAAGTGCTGGTTTCTGTGTATTGTTTATTCTATTTGTCCTTTTGAGTACTATTTATCTTGTGCTTGTATTTGAGTACTGTTTATTGTTAGCTGGTTTCTGAGTGCTGTTTATTGTCTGCTAGTTTCTGAATAGTGTTCATTGTGTGTTGATTTCTGAGTACTGTTCATTATATGCTGGTTTCCGTGTGCTGCTTATTGTGTGCTGGTTTAGGACGGTTCATTTTGCACTGCTTTCTGAGTACTGTTCATTGTGTGCTGGTTTCTGAGTACTGTTCATTATCTGCTCCTTTCTCATTGCTGCTTATTGTTTGCTTGTTTCTGAGTACAGTTCTGGTTTCTGATTACTGTTTACTATATGTTGCATTCGGAGTACAGAAACCAGCACACAATACATAGTACTCACAAGGAGAAATACAATAAACAGTACTCAGAAAGCAACAAACAATAAAAACTATTCAGACCCAACACACAATAAACAGTGATCAAAAACCAGCAAACAAGTAAACAGTACTCTGAAACCATCAAACTATAAAAAGTACTCAGCAGGCAGCAGAAAATAGACAAATACAAAAATAATACACTGAAACCAGCGCACAATAAACAGTATCAAGAAACCAGAACTCATTAAACAGTAATCAGAAACTAGCAGACAATAAATAGTACTCAGAAACCAGCACGCAATAAACAGTAATCAGAACAAATCTAACAATAAATAGTTATCAGAAACCAGCAGACGATAAACAGTCTCAGAAACCAGAATACAATAAACAATATCCTGAAACAATAAACAGTCCTCAGAATGACAAATACGATAAACAGTACCAAGAAACCATGAATACAAACCAGCACACAATGAACATTCCCCAGAAACTAGCAAACTATAAAAACAAATCAGAATAAAAAGTACTCAGTACTTGGTTTCTGAATACTACTTATAGTTTGCTGGCTTCTGGTTTTGTTGTGTTCTGATTTCTAATAATAATTGGTACGATTTATTGGATTTGTCGTTCTGAGTATATCTATTGTGTGCAGGTTCTGAGTATTTGTGTTTAGGGTGTACCGGTTTCTGAGTACTGTTTTTTCTATTTGTCCTTTTGAGTGCTATT
Source organism: Ostrea edulis (assembly GCF_947568905.1). Classification (NCBI taxonomy): domain Eukaryota; kingdom Metazoa; phylum Mollusca; class Bivalvia; order Ostreida; family Ostreidae; genus Ostrea; species Ostrea edulis. The sequence continues at coordinate 40,687,017 of NC_079169.1, read as the reverse complement.
TATCTTGTGCATAATGAAAATATTCTGCTCCCAGCAGACAATAAAGGGTAATCAGAAACCAGCACACAATCAGGAGCACTCAGACAATAAGCAAAACTCAGAATCCAGCAGAGTACTCAGAAACCAGCACACAATGAACAGTACTCAGAAACCAGAACAAAATAAACAGTACTCAGAAACCAGCACACAATAACCAGTACTCAGCACACAGTACAGGCACTGTTCAATGTGTGTTGGTTTCTGAGTACTCTTCATTATGTGCTTGTTTCTGAGTGCTGTTTATTATATGCTGCTTTCTGAATACTCTTTATAGTCTACTGGTAGCTGAATACTTTTTATTGTGTTCTTGTTTCTGAGTGCTGCTTATTGTGTCCTTGTTTCTGAGTAATATTCATTGTGTGCTGGTTTGTGAGTACAATTTATTGTGTGCTGGTTTCTGAGTACTGTTGATTGTGCGCTGGTCTCTGAGTACTGTTCATTGTGTGCTGGTTTCAGAGTGTTGTTCATTATGGGCTTGGTTTCTGAGTACTCCTGGTCATTATGTACTGGTTTCTGATTGCTGTTTATTATTGGTTTCTAGGTATTATTTATTTTGTTTCTGAGTGCTGCTTATTCTGTGCTTGTTTCTGACTACTGTTCATGGTGTGCTGGTTGCTGAGTACTGTTTATTTTATTTTTCCCTTTGAGTACTTATTTCTGAATACTATTCATTATGGGCTGGTTTCTGAATGCTGCTTATTATGTGCTGGCTTCTGAGTACTCTTCTATGTGCTTGTTTCTGAGTGTCGCTTATTGTGTGGTGCTTTCTGAGTACTGTTCGTTATGTGCTGGTTTCTGAGTGCTGCTAAATGTGTGCTGGTTTTTGAGTAATCTTTAGTGTCTGCTGGTAGCTGAATACTTTTCTTTGTCTTGTGGTTTCTGAGTGCTGCTTATTGTTATTTGCTTCTGAGTACTGTTCATGGTGTGCTGGTTTTGGTTACTCAGAAACCAGCAAAAAATAAGCAACACTCAGAAATCAGCACATAATGAACTGTACTCGGAAACCAGCACACAATTAACAGCATGAGAACCAGCACATAATAAACAGTACTAAGAAACCAGCAGGCAATGAACAGTACTCAAAAAGGAGCAAACAATAAACAGTACTCTAAAACCAGCAAACAATGAACAGTACTCGGAAAACAGAACCTCAATTAATAGTATTCTGAAATAAGAAAACAATAAATAGTACTCAAAATGACAAATACTACTTAGAAACCAGCACAGAATGAAAATTATCCAGCTACTAGGAGACAATAAAGAGTACTCAGAAACAAACACAAAATAAACAGTACTCCGAAATGAGCACACAATAATCAACACTCAGAAACCAGTACATAATGAACAGTACTCTTAAAACATCACACAATAAGAAGCATAAGAACCAGCACATAATAAACAGTACTATGAAACTAACACGCAATGAACATTACTCAGAAACCAACAGACAATAAGCAACACTCAGAAATCAGCACACAATGAACAGTTCTCCGAAAGCAGCACACAATAAACAGTACTTAGAAACCAGCACACTATGAACGATACTCAGAAACCAGCACACAATGAACAGTACTCAGAAACCAACACACAGTGAATAGAACTCAGAAATCAGGGAAAAATAAGCAGCACTTACAAACCAGCACACAATGAACAGTACTCAGAAACCACCACACAATGAAGAGTACTAAGAAACTAGCACACAATACACAGTAATCAGAAACCACCACGCAATGAAGAATACTCAGAAACCAGCCAACAATCAACAGAAAGCAGCACACAATAAGTAGAACTAAAAAACCAGCACACAATGAACAGTACTTAAAAACCAGCATCAAATAAGTAACACTCAAAAAGCAGCACATAATGAAAAGTACTCAGAAACCAACAAACAATAAGCAGCACTCAGAAATCAACACACAATGAACATAACTCAGAAAGCAGCACATAATGAACAGTACTCAGAAATCATCACACGATAAATCACTTAGCAATCAGCACACATTAAATAGTACTCAGACTGACAAATCCAATAAACAGTACTCAGAAACAAGCATAAGATAGTGAGTACTCAGAAAGCAGCACACAATAAAGACTACTCAGAATTCAGCACACAATAAACAGTAATCAGCAAGAAACAGAAAAGAGTACTCAGAATCCAACAAATATTAAACAGTATTCAGCTACCAGCAGACATTAATGACTACTCACAAACCAGCACACAAGAAGCAGCGCTCAGAAACCAACATATAATGAACAGTACTCAGAAACCAGCACACATAGCAGCACTCAAAAACCAGTATATAATGAACACTACTTAGAATAGAGTACACAATCAACAGTACTCAAACCAGCACACAATAAACAGTACTCAGAAACCAGCACACAATCAACAGTACTCAGAAACCAGTACACAATTAGCAGCACTCAATGAAAAATATTAAGCTACTCAGAAAGCAACACAAAATTAGGAGCACTCAGAAAGCAGCACATAATCAGCAGTACTCAGAAAGCAGCACAACATAAGCAGCACTCGGAAACCAGCACATAATAAAATGTACTCAGAAACCAGCACACAATGAACAGTACTCAGAAACCAACACACAATAAACAGTACTCATAAACCATCTCACAACAACAAACCAGTACATAACGAACAGAACTCAGAAACCAGCACATAATCAACAGAACTCAGAAACCAGCACATAATGAACAGTATTCAGAAACCAGCACGCAATAAACAGTACTCAGAAACAAGAAAAAGATAAATAGCACTCAAAGGGACAAATAGAATTAAACAGTACTCAGAAACAAGCACACCATGACTAAGTACTCAGAAACAAGCACACAATAAGGAGCACTCAGAAACCATCACACAATGTTAAGTATTCAGCTACAGCAGACAATAAAGAGTATTCAGAAACCTGCACACAATTAGCAGCACTCAGAAACTAACAAAACAAACAGTACTCAAAAAGCCTCACACGATAAGCAGCACTCAGAAATCAACACATAATGAACAGTACTCTTAAAACAGCACATATTAAAGCAGAAATCAGAAAACAGCACAAAATGAACAGAACTCAGAAACCAGCACAAAATAAGCAGCACTCAGAAACCAGCACATAATGAACTGTAATCGGAAACCAGCACACAATAAACAGCATGGAACCAGCACATAATAAACAGTACCAAGAAACCAGCAGACAATGAACAGAAAGGAGCACGCAAAAAACAGTACTCTAAAACCAGCACACAATGAGCAGTACTAAGAGACTAGCACGCAATGAACATTACTCAGAAACCAGCAGACAATAAGCAGCACTCAGAAACTAGCACACAATGAACAATACTCGAAAACAGAACATCAATTAATAGTATTCTAAAATAAGGAAACACTAAATAGTACTCAAAATGACAAATACTACTCAGAAACCAGAACACAATACGCAGCACTCAGAAAGTAGTAGACAATGAACAGTATTCCGAAACCAGCACACAATGAATATTACTCACAAACTAGCACACAATAAACAATACTCAGAAACCAGCACATATTGAACAGTCCTCAGAAACAACCACACAATAAGAGGCACTCAGAAACCTACACACAATAAACAGTTCTCAGAAACCAAGAAAAAATAAGCAGCACTTAGAAACCAGCACACAATGAACAGTATTAAGAAACTAGCACACAATGTACAGTAATCAGAAACCACCACACAATCAACAGAAAGCAGCACACAATAAGTAGAACTAAAAAACCAGCATACAATGAACAGTACTTAGAAACCAGCATCCAATAAACAACACTCAAAAAGCAGCACACAATGAACAGTACTCAGAAAGCAGAACATAATGAACAGTACTCAGAAATCATCACACGATAAATCACTTAGCAATCAGCACACATTAAATAGTACTCAGACTGACAAATCCAATAAACAGTACTCAGAAACAAGCATACGATAAAGAGTACTCAGAAAGCAACACACAATAAAGACTACTCAGAATCCAGCAGACAATAAACAGTAATCAGCAAGAAACAGAAAAGAGTACTCAGAATCCAACAAATATTAAACAGTATTCAGCTACCAGCAGACAATAATGACTACTCACAAATCAGCACACAACAAGCAGCGCTCAGAAACCAACATATAATGAACAGTACTCAGAAACCAGCACACATAGCAGCACTCAAAACCAGTATATAATGAACAGTACTTAGAATAGAGTACACAATCAACAGTACTCAAACCAGCACACAATAAACAGTACTCAGAAACCAGCACACAATAAATAGTTCTCAGAAACCAGCACACAATGAACAGTACTTAGAAACCAGCACACAATAAACAGTACTCAGAAACTAGTATACAATTAGCAGCACTCAATGAAAAGGATTAAGCTACTCAGAAAGCAGCACAAAATTAGGAGCACTCAGAAACCAGTACATAATCAGCAGTACTCAGAAAGCAGCACAACATAAGCAGCACTCAGAAAACAGCATATAATGAAATGAACTCAGAAACCAGCACACAATGAAGAGAACTCAGAAACCAACACACAATAAGAAGCACTCAGAATAAAGCACACAATGTACAGAACTCAGAAACCAACACAAAATAAGCAGCACTCAGAAACCAGCACATAATGAACAGTTCTCCGAAAGCAGCACACAATAAACAGTACTTAGAAACCAGCACACTATGAACGATACTAAGAAACTAGCACACAATGAATAGTACTCAGAAACCAGCACACAATAAGCAGCACTCAGAAAGTAGTAGACAATGAACAGTATTCAGAAACCAGCACACAATGAATATTACTCACAAACTAGCACACAATAAACAACACTCAGAAACCAGTACATAATGAACAGTACTCTTAAAACATCATACAATAAGCAGCATAAGAACCAGCACATAATAAACAGTACTATGAAACTAACACGCAATGAACATTACTCAGAAACCAACAGCACTCAGAATTCAGCACACAATGAACAGTTCTCCGAAAGCAGCACACAATAAACAGTACTTAAAAACCAGCACACTATGAACGATACTCAGAAATCAGCACACAATGAATAGTTCTCAGAAACCACCACACAATGAATAGTACTCACAAACTAGCACACAATAAACAATACTCAGAAACCAGCACGCAATGAACAGTACTCGTCAACCAGCACGCAATAAACAGTACTCAAAAACCAGCACACAATGAACAGTACTAAGAAAACAGCACGCAATGAACATTACTCAGAAACCTTCAGACAATAAGCAGCACTCAGAATTCAGCACACAATAAAAAGTATTCAGCTACTAGCAGACATTAAAAGATTACTCAGAAACCAGCACATGATGAACAGCACTCTGAAACCAACATTTAATGAACAATACTCAGAAACCAGTACACGATGATCAGTACTCAGAAACAAGCACACAATAAACAGTATTAAGAAACCAACACATAATGAACAGCACTTTGAGATTAACACAAAATGAACAGTACTCAGAAACCAGCACACCATAAACAGAACTCAAAAACAAGCACATAGAACAGCACTCAGAAACCAGCACAAAATAAGCAGCACTCAGAAATCAGCAAATAATGAACTGTTCTCGGAAACCAGCACATAATAAACAGCATGAGAACCAGCACATAATAAACAGTACTAAGAAACCAGCAGGCAATGAACAGAAAGGAGCACGCAATACACAGTACTCTAAAACCAGCACACAGTGAACAGTACTAAGAGACTAGTACGCAATGAACATTACTCAGAAACCAGCAGACAATAAGCAGCACTCAGAAACTAGCACACAATGAACAGTACTCGGAAAACAGAACATCAATTAATAGTATTCTGAAATAAGGAAACACTAAAGAGTACTCAAAATGACAAATACTACTCAGAAACCTGCACAGAATGAAAAGTATTCAGCTACGAGCAGACAATAAAGAGTACTCAGAAACCAACACAAAATAAACATCACTCCCAAACCAGCAAACAATGAAGAGTACTCAGCTACAAGCACAAGATAAATAGTACAAATAGAATAGAATAAACAGTACTCGGAAACCAGAGCACCATGAATAGTACTCAGAAACCAGCACATAATAAGCATCACACAGAAACAAGCACATATTGAACAGTACTCCGAAATGAGCACACAATAAACAGTACTTAGAAACCAGCACACTATGAACGATACTCAGAAATCAGCACACAATGAATAGTTCTCAGAAACCACCACACAATGAATAGTACTCACAAACTAGCACACAATAAACAATACTCAGAAACCAGCACACAATGAACCAGCACACAATAAGAGGCACTCAGAAACCAGCACACAATAAACAGTACTCAGAACCTACACACAGTGAATAGTACTCAGAAATCAGGAAAAAATAAGCAGCACTTACAAACCAGCACACAATGAACAGTACTAAGAAACTAGCATACAATAAACAGTAATCAGAAACCACCACACAATGAAGAATACTCAGAAACCAGCCCACAATAAGTAGCATTAAAAAACCAGCACACAATGAACAGTACTTAGAAACCAGCATCCAATAAGCAACACTCAAAAAGCAGCACATCATGAACAGTACTCAGAAAACAGCAATGAATGAACAGTACTCAGAAATCAACACACAATGAACAGAACTCACAAAGCAGCACATAATGAACAGTACTCAGAAATCATCACACGATAAATCACTTAGCAATCAGCACACATTAAATAGTACTCAGACTGACAAATCCAATAAACAGTACCCAGAAACAAGCAATCAATATTATGGAACATAATAGCATTTATGTTTAAAGCGTATATATGTGTCATTTGCCCTATTGGGGACCTCGTATAACTTTACCCCGTTGGGGGTCTCAAGTTTGTTAGCCAATCAATGGCTTGGATAGGCACGCGATAGCTTGTGTTTTGCACACGTTAGCCTTTTCATATACATGGGATTCAGTGAATACAAATTGTAAAGCGGATCAAAGTTTTTTCATTTTATTCAAATCGAAGGATCCAAATTTAATTTCTATAACAACAAGTAAGTTGAATGTCTGTGCGGATTCGTTAACTTCAGTTACGTATCTATTCGCTCGGTTTGAGCTGGTATTTTCGGTGAACTTTCCTACAGTGTTGGCGTTGGAGTGGCGTGCGTTTTGTAAACAATGGCTAATGGTCATATCATGGATGTTGTGATTTTGGGACATTCCTTCATCAGGCGATTGGATGAATTCACAATCAGAAATAAAATTTCTAATCTGAATTTGGATGCGGGTGCATATTCCGTAACAATGAGGGGTAAAGGAGGTCTACGTTTATCGCATCTATCCCAGGATGCTACAATACTTAGTTTCCCCTCCGCCATCCCAGATATTTGCTTATTCAAATCGGGGAAAATGACATTAAAGTGAATTCAGACCCTCTTAAGATTGCCACGGACATTGTCGCTGTTGCAAAATTTTTACACGAAGGAGTTGGGGTTAAACATGTGTTAATTGGTCAACTGCTGCGTCATTTACCATACGTTGCGGGTCAGCGTTTCAATTCCCAAGTCATCGCCATTAATAACCATCTACGGGTAATGACAGATAATTTACAGGGGTTGATATTTTGGCCCCATCGAAGATTTTTGCAGTATCTGTCTTTCCTCGGACCTGACGGAGTTCACTTATTATCAACGCCCTCCAATTGCCAACCTATGAGAAAGTTCCTTGAGAAGCATCAGGAATGCTGTTATAATAACAGCTAAAAAAAAAAAAAAAAAAAAAAAAAAAAAAAATATATCAGCTGATGATATATATCTGATACATTCATGTAATGTTTGACTTAAATCTCATACTTAACCATTCAGTATAATGTTCACTGGAATCTCATAGAGTATTGAAACATTCAGTATAATGTTCACTTAAATCTCATAGAGTATTGAAACATTCAGTATAATGTTCACTTAAATCTCATGGTGAAGCATTCAGTATAATGTTCACTTGAATCTCAGAATTTTATATTATTGAAACATTCAGTATAATGTTCATCGGGATCTCATTTTGAAGCATCCAGTATAATGCTCACTTAAATCCTATATTGAAGTATTCAGTATAATGTTCACTTGAATCTCATAGAGTATTGAAACATTCAGTATAATGTTCAGGGGAATCTAATTTGAAGCATTCAGTATAATGCTCACTTAAATCCTATATTGAAGTATTCAGTATAATGTTCACTTGAATCTCATAGATTATTGAAACTTTCAGTATAATGTTCATCGGGATCTCATTTTGAAGCATCCAGTATAATGCTCACTTAAATCCTATATTGAAGTATTCAGTATAATGTTCACTTGAATCTCATAGAGTATTGAAACATTCAGTATAATGTTCAGGGGAATCTAATTTGAAGCATTCAGTATAATGCTCACTTAAATCCTATATTGAAGTATTCAGTATAATGTTCACTTGAATCTCATAGATTATTGAAACTTTCAGTATAATGTTCATCGGGATCTCATTTTGAAGCATTCAGTATAAATGCTCACTTAAATCATATATTGAGGTATTCAGTATAATGTTCACTTGAATCTCATAGATTATTGAAACATTCAGTATAATGTTCAGGGGAATCTAATTTGAAGCATTCAGTATAATGCTCACTTAAATCCTATATTGAAGTATTCAGTATAATGTTCACTTGAATCTCATATATTATTGAAACATTCAGTATATCTTCAGTTGTTCACCTAAATCTCATTGGAGGTATTCGGTATAATGTTGTCTTAAATCTCACATTGAAGCATTCATATATGATTATTAGTCTATCGTCTGTTGCTGCATTACCCCTGGCAATCATACTAAGTTTGTAAACATTCAGTGTCATGTTTACTAGTAAATGCATTATACTGTTGATATATGTTACCCTGGTGCTATCCTCAACCGAGCAGTGCATTTAAGTGTTAGACATTTAGTATGTGAATAATGAAATGTACTCAGAAACCAGCACACAATGAACAGTACTCAGAAACCAACACACAATAAGCAGCACTCAGAATAAAGCACACAATGTACAGAACTCAGAAACCAATACAAAATAAACAGCACTCAGAAACCAGCACATAATGAACAGTATTCTAAAACCAGCACACAATAAACAGTACTCATAAACCATCTCACAACAACAAACCAGTACATAACGAACAGCACTCAGAAACCAACACATAATCAACAGAACTCAGAGACCAGCACATAATGAACAGTATCCAGAAACCAGCGAACAATAAACAGTACTCAGAAACAAGAACAAGATAAATAGCCCTCAAAAGGACAAATAAAATTAAACAGTACTCAGAAACAAGCACACAATAAGCAGTACTCAGAAACCATCACACAATGTTAAGTATTCAGCTACAGCAGACAATAAAGAGTATTCAGAAACCTGCACACAATTAGCAGCACTCAGAAACCAACAAAACAAACAGTACTCAAAAAGCCGCACACGATAAGCAGCAGTCAGAAATCAACACATAATGAACAGTACTCTTAACACAGCACACATTAAAACAGCAATCAGAAAACAGCACAAAATGAACAGAACTCAGAAACCAGCACACAATAAGCAGCACTCAGAAACCAGCACATAATCAGCAGAACTCAGAAACCAGCACATAATGAACAGTATTCAGAAACCAGCGAACAATAAACAGTACTCAGAGACAAGATAAATAGCACTAAAAAGGACAATTAAAATTAAACAGTACTCAGAAACCAGCACACCATGAATAAGTATTCAGAAACCTGCAGACAATTAGCAGCACTCAGAAACCAACAAAACAAACAGTACTCAAAAAGTCGCACACCATAAGCAGCACTCAGAAATCAACACATAATGAACAGTACTCTTAAAACAGCACACATTAAAGCAGCAATCAGAAAACAGTACACAATGAACAGAAATCAGAAACAAGCACAAAATAAGCAGCACTCAGAAACCAGAACATGCTCAACTGTACTCGGAAACAAGCACACAATATGCAGCATGAGAAGAAGCACATGATAAACAGTATTAAGAAACCAGCACGCAATGAATAGTACTCA
>NC_079169.1:40256861-40371861 GCF_947568905.1 Ostrea edulis | reverse complement strand
TATAGTCATTATAGATGTCTAGAGTAACGTCAAATATTTTTGTAAAATTCACTTCCGGTCGGCAAATACGGCTTATTAGCTGTTTTCGTTGTTCAGCGATTTTTTCAAAAACGGTAAAAGATAGAGTCATCAAATTTTCAGAGTTAATGGATCTCACTTTGTAGGCGTGCAATAGGGGGTTAAGAATTTCGGCCGTCACTTCCGGTGGTCACTGGAAGTGATTAAATGAATAATAAATTTCAAACTTTTTTCTTTCAAATTAAAACCTATATTGGTTTACTAGGTCTCGTTCTAATTCTCAAAAAATGTTAACTCCACCGGAAGTTGAATCTCCGACTTCCGGTTATTTCAAAGAAAGACTATTCATTCTCTCATTTTTCAGTACCATAAATCTCGGTCATAAAACAAGTTAATGATTTGAATTTTACATATGTTATAGACATTATAAATGTCTAGAATATATTTAAATATTTTTGTAAAATTGACTTCCGGTCGTGAGATATGGGGTGGATATATTCAAACCTTGTTTTTTCAGTTTCTCAATAATGAATATAGATAGACGCTTGAAACTTGTAGAGTTGATTTCAGAGTTAATAGATCTCACTTTGTAGGTGTGCAGTACGGGGTTAAGAATGTTGGCCGTCACTTCCGGTGGTCACTGGAAGTGATTAAATGAATCATAAATTTTAAAACTTTTTTCTTTCAAATTGAAACCTATATCGGTTTACTAGGTCTCGTTCTAATTCTCAAAAAATATTGACCCCACCGGAAGTTGAATCTCCAACTTCCGGTTATATCAAAGAAAGACTATTCATTCTCTCATTATCTCGGGCATAAAACAAGTTAATGATTTGAATTTTACATATGTTATAAACACTATAAATGTCTAGAGTATATTTAAATATTTTTGTAAACTTCACTTCCGGTCGTGAGATATGGGGTGGACATATTCAAACCTTGTTTTTTCAGTTTCTCAATAATGAATATAGATAGACGCTTGAAGCTTGTAGAGTTGATCAACTGACATTAGTCCATTGTACACATACATTCAATTTTTATGTCCGTCACTTCCGGTCTATACCGGTAGTATTTGAAAAAATGTCGATTTTCCGATTTTTTCGAGTGATTTCACAGAGATAGCTGGATATATTTTCTTGAAATTTTCAGGAATAATGTCTTATGAAATGACCTTGCTACAATTATTTTTGTTTTTACAAAATTCACTTCCGATCGGAAAATATGGCCGATTTTCTGATTCTCAAAAGGAAATTTGTTCAGCATTTTTCTTGGAAAAGGTAAAATATAGGTTCATCAAATATTTAGGGATGATCAATCTCCGTTTGTAAGCGTGCAGTAGGGGGTTGAACATGTCGACGCTCACTTCCTGTCGTCACCGGAAGTGATGGAAAGAATCACAAATTTCAAACTTTTTCTTTTAAATTGAAACCTATCCAAGTTTATTAACTCTCTTTCAAAGTGTCAAAAGATTATTGACTCTGTCGGTAGTCAAAACTACTACTTCCGGTTTCTTGATAAAAAACCTTTTTACTTTTCGTCTCTTTCTCCCCATAAATCTCGCTTATATTTGAAGTCTTTCATATGATTTTCACATGTCTTAATAAAAAATCTCAACTTCTAAAGTTTTGATCATTTTGTTTTTCAAAATTGACTTCCGGTCCGTAGTAACCTACTACTTTTTCTTTCTTTAGTCTACTTCTTTTTGTTGAGAACTCTTTCAGATAGAGACGTGAAATTTTCAGGGAATATAGACAGTAAAGAGTCGCTGTCATTTATAGGAAAACGCATCTGAATAGTACTTCTGGTCGTCACCGGAAGTTACGACAAAGGAGTAAAAAATTCGATAATACATTTCTCATTCATTGTTAAGGCACATTTTCTGATACATTTAAATGGTTTTCGTAGGAATAGAAAGCTCTTTACCGGAACTGGTCTAACGGAATACCTACTCATTACTAGTAATGAGTGTCTAGTTAAGGTCTTCCGTTCCAGATGGAAGACCTTATAGTGATTCTACTGTTTATTAAGGTCTTCCGTCTCCTGCGGAAGACCTTACTATTATTGTTCGCGTTCTTCTTCTTCATTATTATTAAGGTCTTCCGTCTCCTGCGGAAGACCTTACTATTATTGTTCGCGTTCTTCTTCTTCATTATTAAGGTCTTCCGTCTCCTGCGGAAGACCTTACTATTATTGTTCGCGTTCTTCTTCTTCATTATTATTATTATTATTTTCCTTGGTAGTACACGCGTTTTTCTCAGCCATTTCTCGATCGATTTTCACGAAATTTTCAGGAAAGATGTCTTTTGGTGACGAGACTTTGCTTGCAAAATTTTGTGCTTGACGTCACTTCCGGTCAGGAGTTATCTCTCTTTTAGTGACTTTTTGAAGGGCCTTGTTGTCCACACATCTCCTCCGTTAGTTTTGAAGCTAGAGTCTTGAAATTTCTACACAAGATAGAGTAAACATTTTAGAAGATTTGTGGGGGATTCGATTTTACCGGAGGCGATTTGCCTAAACGCTCGCCTGGACCTGAAAAAATGGATGCCAAAATTTTTCGCCGATTTCGGCGATTTTTGACCTTTGATCTCCAATATCTTTTTTCTTGCAAATATTTTGTTAAGACATGTAGAACAAAAGTTGTGCACATTTACAAGATCTTTTCGAAAATATCAAGATTTAGGGGCTAGCCCCTTAAATTAGGGATCTAGAAGGGCTCAAAGTCTAGATCAAATATCTCAAAAATCGTTAATATTTTGGCATAAATCAAAGAACAAAAAATTTTCATCTCAACAATCCAAATCTATTCATATAAAAATTTAGGTCATATGTTACGTAATAAGGGATTTTAAGGGCCAAAACCATAAATTTTTTACCCCTTGTATCTCGAAAACGACAAATATTTTGAAAAGCAATAAAGAACAAAAGTTGTTCAGAATGATGATCTGAACAATATGCATATTTCGTTTTTACCCTATGTGGCCCCGTTAGGGAGCTACAGTTTGGCCCCTAAAAATTACTTCTAGAAATAACTCCAGAACGGTAAAGAATTTCTAAATACTTGTTGAACAAAAAATGTTTGAAATGTCATGACCTTTCTTACGATTTCAAGCAAAAGGGGCTGACCCTTTAAATTAGGGGCCCATAAGGGTCCAAAGGTTTATGAGAATATCTCAGAAACTATTCATATTTTGTAATAAGTCATTGAAGCGGAAATGTTCATCTCAACGAGCTTGTTCTTATCAAATCAAAAAGTAGGTCATATGTTACGTAATAAGGGATTTTAAGGGCCAAAATCATAAATAATTGACGCCTCATATCTTGAAAACGACAAATATTTTGAAAAGCATTATTGAACAAAAGTTGTTCAGAATGATAATCTAAACAATATGTACATTTCGTTTTTTCCCTATGTGGCCCCGTTAGGGAGCTACAGTTTGGCCCCTAAATATTTCTTGTAGAGATAACTCGAGAACGGTAAAGAATTTCTAAATACTTGTTGAGCAAAAAATGTTTCAAATGACAAGGCCTTTCTTACGATATCAAGCAAAACGGGCTGGCCCTTTAAATTAGGGGTTCAGAAGGGTCCAATGTTTTGGAGAATATCTCAGAAACTATTAATAGTTTATAATAAGTTGTAGAAGCGGAAATGTTCATCTCAACGAGCTTGATCTTATCAAATCAAAAAGTAGGTCATATGTTACGTAATTAGAGATTTTAAGGGCCAAAATCGTAAATAGTTGACGCCTCATATCTTTAAAACGACATATTTTTTGAAAAGCATTATTGAACAAATGTTGTTCAATGTGTCATAACCTATCGATCAATATCAAAAAATGGGTCTGTGGGCCTCATGGCTCGCCTGTAGAGTCGATTTTTGTCGATATCAGTCGATTTCAAAAACTTGTAACTGGTAAATATTTTGTAAGGACATATTGAACAAAAGTTGTTCAGTTTATCGAGATCTATCGATTGATATCAAGAAATAGGCTTATGGTCCTAATGGCTCGCCTGTAGAGTCGATTTTTTGTCGATATCGGTCGATCTCAATAACTTTTTACAGGTAAATATTTTGTAAAGACATATAGAACTAAAGTTGTTGAGTCTATAGAGGGCTAGCAAATGACATCAAGAAATAGGCCCGCGGGCCTTATGGCTCGCCTGGAGAGTCGAATTTCAAACGAATTTCACCGCAACTTTGCTTCAGAAGCTTATGATATGAAAAATTGATTATATCTAAAGTGTCTTAAAGTCGGAAACTAAATTGGGACTCATTTGTCTTTTTTTTTTTTTTTTTAACTCCGAGTGCATCAACAAATCGGACGGAAGACCTACTCGTTGCTCGCAACGAGATCGTGTCTAGTTATTATTATTATTCTTTCTTTCTTCTTGGGACTTTTTTGTCCACAAGTGTTCTCAGAAACTACTCAAGGGATCAATATGAAACCTTTTTAGGATGATAGTATAGCATATGTAGATGTGTGGAACGAATGTCATTTTGTCTGAAAATGCATGCATGTGCATGCACGTGCATTGGATTTTTTGTTTACAAACTTTGGAATGCGTCTAACTTCTTTATTTTTCAATGAAATCGTTTGATATTTATATCGTAGGTATAACTTGGGCCCTTAACTGTTTGGCATCGTCAAAATTTCAATTCTGCACGCGCATGCACGTGTGCTTCAATTTGATTGGATAATACAAAACCGTTTATAACATTCATGCCAATTAAGGAAATTTTATGATATTTACAGGATAGGTAGACATGCAAAATATCTACAGATCAATGAAATAAAAATTGCAAACGCGCATGCGCACGCACATGCATTATCTTTTGAAGGTTCAATTCTTTGAATGACCATAACTTTTTTGTTTTTTGTCAAAATCTTTTCAAACTTGTATAGTATATGTATCTTGATATTCTTAACAAAAGTGTACAGTCATAATTACCATCCGGCATGTGCATGCACGTGTGCTAAATTCTGATTGGACGATTTTCAAATCGCCATAACTTTCTTATAAATGATGGAAACAATATGAAATTTATACTGTAAGTATATTTATCAAATGTCTATTGAATGACATCAACATTGATGCTGAGTGATACTCACGTGCCCCGTGTATGCACGTGCATAGCTTTTCTTTCATTTTTCGGGTACTAAAATGGTTATAACTATTGAATTAAAAACTCAAATGAATTCAAATTTACCCTGAGGATCTATCATATGAATGTCTATGAAATGGTGTCAACAAATTTTCCATTATCAAAATCACGTGCGGGTGAATGCGCGTGCATTGTAATTTTTGACGTCTAAATTTAAGTATTGGTCTATAACATTTTGAGATTGCAATGAATAGGTTTGAAAATTAGGTTGCAGGTATGTTTTGGGCCTCTCAATCTATTAATAGTCTCAAAATCACTTCCCTGCACGCGCATGCACGTGCGCTTAATTCTGATTGGACGATTTTGAAATCCCAATAACTTTCTTATGAGTGAAGCGATCGATACCAAATTCATATAGTAAGTATATTTTTCAAATGTCTATTGAATAGCATCAACAAAATTGTTGTGTGGTACTCATGCGCACGTGTATGCACGTGCATTGATTTCGGTCTTTGTAGTGTTGAGTTGCCGTTAATTTCTCGTTTTTCATTGAACAGTTGTGAAACTTCTCTTGTACTCATATAGTAAGAATTCTAATGTATCGAGATGGTGGAATTATTTATATGCACGTGCATGCACGTACGTGCACAAAACTCTCAGATCTTTATAACTGATTTGAACTAGTATGAAATGGACTGAACGTTATAAGATAGTTATATATTCACATGCTACACAGTTTGCAATGGTCAAAACAACTTGTACTGAAATAAATGTCACCACTTACTAAATTGGGGAATGTTTGGGGAACATCTGTAACGGTCCCCGTTACAATAAGTACTAGTTAAGGTCTTCCGTTACCAACGGAAGACCTTCTAGTGATTCTACTGTTTATTATTATTATTTTTTTTCCCTTTCGTCTCCGAGACCGTTGGATGGATTTTCCTGAAACTTTCACAGGTTATAGAGAACGATGATACCTCCAGGCATTTTTTTCATTTTTTCAAAATTCACTTCCGTTCGTCAGATACGTCCGATTTTCCGGTTTTTGAAAGCAACCTTGTCCGGGGGTAAACTTGAAAACCACTAAAGATAATCTAATGGAACTTTCAGGGATGATAGATCTATTTTCTCTATGGCGCATGCACTTAATATTTTTTGTTGCCGTCACTTCCGGTCGTCACCGGAAGTGCTTAAATGAATCATCAATTTCAAACTTTTTTATTTCAAATTGAAACTTATATCGGTTTACAAGGTCTCTTACTAATTCTCAAACAATGTTGACCCCACCGGAAGTTGAATCTCCAACTTCCGGTTATATCAAAGAAAGTCTATTTATTCGCTTATTTTTCAGTGCCATAAATCTCAGTCATGAAACAAGTTAATAAGTTGAGTTTTACATATATTATAGTCACTATATATGTCGACAGTAACATCAAATATTTTTGTAAAATTCACTTCTGGTCGTTAGATATGGTGTGGACAAATTCAGACTTTGTTTCCCTGATATCTCCGGAATGAGTATAGATATACCCTTGAAACTTGCAGGGGTTATAGATTTGCAGTAGTCCATCTTCAACCTATTTTATATATGAGTGTACGTCACTTCCAGTTTCAACAGGAAGTGGTTGAAAAATTTACTATATTCAAATTTTTTCAACACGATTCCTCAGAGATTGTTAAATGGATATTCTTGTTAATTATGAAGATGATAGAGAATTGTAGTACCCTTAGACAGGATCTTTCATTTTTATAAAATCTACTTCCGTTCGTAAGATATTTCCGATTTCCATTTTTCAAAAAATCATCTTTTCCGGGGGTAATCTAAAAAACGACTCAAGAGGAACAAATGAAACTTTCAGGTATTATAGATCTCTCGATTGTATAGTGCATGCACATTAATTTGTTTTTCGTTATCACTTCCGGTCGTAACCGGAAGTGATTGAAAGAATAACTAATTTCAAACTTTTTCTTTTAAATTGAAACCTACACTAGTTTATTAAGTCTCTTTCAAAGTATTTAAAGAATGTTGACCCCGTCGGTAGTCAAAACGACTACTTCCGGTTTCTCGAGAAAATACTCTGATACCTTTCGTCTTTTTGTCCCCCATCAATCTCGTTTATATTTCAAGTGTTTGATATGATTTTCAAATATCTTCAGAACAGTATCAACATCTTGATTTAAGACTATTTTATTTTTCAAAATTCACTTCCGGTCGGTAGTAAGCCACTACTATTTCTTTCTTTAGTCTGCTTCTTTTTCTTGAGAACTCTTTCAAATAGAGACGTGAAACTTTCAAGGTATATAGAGAATAGGGAGTCGCTGTGGTTTATGGGAAAACACATCTGAATATTAATTCCGGTCGTCACCGGAAGTTACGAGAAATTGGTAAAAACTTCATTAACACACCTCTCATGTCTTGAAAAGGCACATTTTCTGATATATTTGAAGGATTCTCGTAAGAACAGAAAGCTATGTACCGGAAGTATTCAAACGGAAGACCTACTCATTACCAGTAATGAGTGTCTAGTTATTATTATTATTATTATTTCCCCTTTTTTGTCGGCATGATTTCTCAGAGATGGCTGGATGGATTTTTTTGAAATTTTCAGGGATGATAGAGAATGAAAATACCCCCAGGTATTTTTTTTCATTTTTTCAAAATTTACTTCCGGTCGTTAGATATGTCCAATTTCCGTTTTTTTAGAAGAGATTTTGTCCATCGTTTTTCTCAGAAACGGTAAAAGATAGAGTCACCAAAATTTCAGAGTTAATAGATCTCACTTTGTAGGCGTGCAGTTGGGGGTTCAGAATGTCGGCCGTCACTTCCGGTCGTCAACGGAAGTGATAAGAAGAATCGAAAAATTAAAGTTGTAGTTGTTGAATCGAAACCTATACCACTTTATCAGATACCTTTTGGAGTATTGAAAACCGTTGACCCCACCGGAAGTGGAAACGTCGACTTCCGGTAATTAAGGAAAAACTTTTCAAATTCTCCTTTTTCAATGCCTTAAATCTCGTTTACTAAACAAGTGTTTGACTTGTATTTAACATATATTGTAGACACTATAAATGTCTAGAGTAACGTCAAATATTTTTCGAAAATTCACTTCCGGTTGTGAGATAGGGGGTGGACAAATTGAAACTTTGTTTTTTCAGTTTCTCAATAACGAAAATATATAGACGCTTGAAACTTGTAGGGTTGATCAACTAGCATTAGGTCATTGTACACATACTTTCAATTTCTTCGTCCGTCACTTCCGCTCTATACCGGAAGTATTTGAAAAAAATGACGATTTTCCGATTTCTTCGAGTGATTTCTCAGAGATGGCTGGATAGATTTTTTTGAAATTTTCAGGAATAATGTCTTATGAAATGACTTTCCTGTGGTTATTTTTGTTTTTCCAAAATTCACTTCCGGTAGGAAAATATGGCCAATTTTCTGTTTCTGAAACGAGATTTTATCCAGCATTTTTCTTGGAAAGGGTAAAAGATAGGTTCATCAATTATTCAGGGATAATCAATCTCCGTTTGTAAGCATGCAATAGGGTGTTGAGCATGTCGACCGTCACTTCCTGTCGTCACCGGAAGTGATTGAAATAATTGTAAATTTCAAACTTTTTCTTTTAAATTGAAACTTATACTAGTTTATTAAGTCTCTTTCAAAATGTCAAAAGAATATTGACCCCGTCGATAGTCAAAACGACTACTTCCAGTTTCTTGATAAAATACTTTTTTACTTTTTGTCTCTTTGTCCCCACAAATCTCGCTTATATTTGAAGTCTTTGATATGATTTTCACATGTCTTAAGAATAGTATCAACTTCTAGCGTTTTGACAATTTCGTTTTTCAAAATCGACTTCCGGTCGGTAGTTACGTACTACTTTTTCTTTCTTTAGTCTACTTCTTTTTGTTGAGAACTCTTCAGATAAAGACGTGAAATTTTCAGGGAATATAGACAGTAAAGAGTGGCTGTCATTTATAGGAAAACACATCTGAATAGTACTTCAGGTCATCACCGGAAGTTACGAGAAAGGAGTAAAAAATTCGATAATACATTTCTCATTCATTGTTAAGGCACATTTTCTGATATATTTAAATGGTTTTCGTAGGAACAGAAAGCTCTTTACCGGAAGTGGTCTAACGGAAGACCTACTCATTACTAGTAATGAGTCTCTAGTTATTATTATGTCTCCGAACACAAAGTGTCGGAGACATATTGTTTTTGCTCCGTTTCTTATTATTATTATTATTTTCTTCTTATTCTTATTATTCCTCTTCTTTAGTGAGAAATTTGTCCGACCGATTTTGTGAAAGTGCTTCAACAGATCCACTTCAAACTTTGTGAGCTGATAGGGGGTCACTAGGAGGGGTGCATTCAACTTTTCAAATTTTCAAAATGGCCGCCGTTTCAAGATGGCGGCCAAAAAACGTCAAAAACTCAAGGTTGTCGGATTTCAACCAAATTCTATTTCTAGGGTAATTTTATGACCCCAAGTCCATTTCCACCATCAATTTTTTTTTTGAGCCGCCATTTTCAAAATGGCCAACATATACCAAAATATTTGAAAGTGTTAAAATCTCAACAACATTTGGGTTCTGGGGTAAATGGAGGGTCCACAATTCATTTCTAGCATCAGTATTTCCTTCCAATCAATTTTCAAATGTTTCAAAATGGCCGCCATTGAAGAAAATGACGGCCAAAAAATCAAGTCCGTCGGATTTCAACCAAATTTAGTTTCTAGGGTTATTTGAGAATCCTGATCTGGCATCAAATATCATTTCTGACAAGGGGAGGTGTTCGGAGACATTTGTGTTGGCATCCCAACACAGTTATAGCTCGTTATTAGGGCTTTCCACCTTTCAGTGGAAAGTCCTATTGTTATTGTTCTGTTTATTAGGGCTTTCCACCTTTCAGTGGAAAGTCCTATTGTTATTGTTCTGTTTATTATTATTATTATTATTATTATTTTCCTGCCGTCAAAAAAAATCTTCGTCTTAAGACTTATCGAAAAACTTTATAGTCCATCATATAGTACTTCTTGAGAAACGAATACAGTTCACCCTGCGTAATTGAACTTTGACCCCTTACGGAGTTATTTGACCTTTCGCAGAAATCATTGTTAGCACTTCTACTTTGTAACCGTAAATGATAGGAGGATGAAACCTTTTCTAAAACACAGAGGGTAATTAGTAGAAGCGAAGAATTTCAAATGAAGGGATTCGGTGTCCCTTAAAGGGAGTTAATGCCCCCTCATGTTTTGCGATTTGTCCCCTACAAATTGACGACTC
Source organism: Ostrea edulis (assembly GCF_947568905.1). Lineage (NCBI taxonomy): Eukaryota > Metazoa > Mollusca > Bivalvia > Ostreida > Ostreidae > Ostrea > Ostrea edulis. The sequence goes on along the minus strand of NC_079169.1, from coordinate 40,361,453 downwards.
CTAAAGTCTTCGTCGTAAAGAGACGGAACCCACTGGGACGGGTTGGGTGACCTTGACCTTGAAAAAGTAGGTCAAGGTCAAAGGTCATCCAGAATGGCCAGAAAATGGCACTTTTTATATGCTCTTTCACGCTTCAGATAGCATCGAAATATCACACGGGTCAGCAAGGAATTTTGGACCGGTCTCGGCATCACGAATGTCAACTCTGAACTTTGACCACTCTGCGAATGGCGGCGACTTAACGTCGAAAACCCCGTTATTGCTACTCTCACTAGACCGCAAGTCGTGGAGAGGCGAGACCTTCGCCGACGAATTCCAGATGAAACGGTCTCGCACAGAAAAGTTGACCGAGGGAAACCGAGAACCCCGAAGCACGGTTCTCGCCCCCGAAAGTCTCCGACGTCGTCGTTCGAGCCCACAACTTCTTCACGGATGTAGATAGGGATGCGGGACCACTTAAACGAATCCCCGTGACCTCTCTGACCTTCAAAATCAGGTCAAGGTCAAAGTCACACTTTCTCCCCCATGGGTTTTTGAGGTTTGACCTTGAAAGTGGGTCAAGGTCAAAGGTCAAGGTCACGCATCCAGGGGCCAGTCTCCACGAGTAAGGCCAACCCACCCATCACGCCTGTCGTCCCCAAGGAAGAAACCCCCCACCCTTCAAGTGATCTGTCTGTCCTCAGCTGTTTATAATACACTATTTTGACCGGTTTCATGCCCAACAACAGGATTTTTGAGGTTTGACCTTGAAAGTGGGTCAAGGTCAAAGGTCAAGGTCACGCATCCAGGGGCCAGTCTCCACGAGTAAGGCCAACACACCCATCACGCCTGTCGTCCCCAAGGAAGAAACCCCCCACCCTTCAAGTGATCTGATTGTGATCAGCTGTTTCAATACACTATTTTGACCGGTCTCATGCCATGCAACAATTACAGGATTCTAGCTAATCTGACCTACACCTACACATCTGACCTACACCCACTTCTTCCATTTCTTGACTGTCTTGTCAATCAAACATGAATTCCATTTACATTCATGAAAAGACATAGGCCAGATTCAATTGTCTGCCTGCATCAACATAAAGACTAAGTTTTTTTTTTATAATGATGATGCAACTTTACTTGACAGTTGAACTCATTGACATTCCATCCCGACTGTCATTGTAAACAAATAAACACTTACCTGCAGGATCAGATGGGATGCAGTACTCCTATTCTCCGTTCAGATATCCTACATGCACTCAGACACTTTCTAATTCACCGGCCGCCATTTTGGTTGTTTGTTGTCAAAGCCTATCAATCCGTATATGCATGCCTCCTTGGGTGAAATGACTGAAAGACATTGTCTCCGTGAATTAGAACACATAGGATGAGCCATTACAAACTGTATATTCAATTCCACAATCCACAACACACACGGTCAAATCCAGTGCATCTTCACAACATCTGACAACATGAGGCTTGTATAGACTCCCAGCATGCACCAGCAGTTACTACAATCTAGGAAAATGGCACATCCGGTTTCTTTGCACCTCCAAATATCACATCTAACAGGTCTAAAGTCACCCCAAACACCTGCACAAGTCCCATTACACTTTTACCTGATATGTGCATATGTGCTGGCTACCCAACACCCACACCCCTTTTCTCCCTCAAATTTGACGGGTACTTAATGCGAAACCAAGCATTGAACACACCTCAACACTCAAATTTAGGCGGCAAATTTGAATTTCTTTTCTAGCCAAATCCATTTTTTTTTTCCGTGAGGGTGGGGTGGGGTAGGGTAGGGGGGGGGGGGGCTTTTAGCATTTCAACACTACTGAAAAACCGCTAGAAGGTGGGAAGCCCTCTAATTGTTCGCGAACAATTAGGATCACTAGTTATTATTATTATTATTATTATTTTCCTGCCGTCAAAAAAAATTTTCGTCTTAAGACTTATCGAAAAACTTTATAGTCCATCATATAGTACTTCTTGAGAAACGAATACAGTTCACCCTGCGTAATTGAACTTTGACCCCTTACGGAGTTATTTGACCTTTCGCAGAAATCATTGTGAGCACTTCTACTTTGTAACCGTAAATGATAGGAGGATGAAACCTTTTCTAAAACATAGAGGGTAATTAGTAGAAGCGAAGAGTTTAAAATGAAGGGATTCGGTGTCCATTAAGGGGAGTTAATGCCTCTTTATGTTTTGTGATTTATTCGTAAAACATGTCGAGCTTGAGCACGGTTTGTCGTAGAAAGATGAGACCAACTGGAATAGGATCGATGACCTTTGACCTAGAAAATTAGGACAAGGTCAAAGGTCAAGGTCATCAGAAAAGAGGAAAAAATAGCACTTTTTATACTCTCTTTCCTGCTTAAGATAGCGTTGAAATATTATATGGGTAAGTATTGACTTCTTGATTGGTTTTGATAGTATGCATTACAACTTTGAACTCTGACCCTTCTGTGAATTTAGGAGACTCGCGTCGAAAACCTTGTTATCGCTACTCCTACTTAACGGAAAGTCATAGAGACACGAAACCTTCGCTAATGAATTCACAGTAAAACCCTCTTGCAAAGAAAAAATAATCACAGGGATACAAAAACCCTTAAGCATAGTTATTGCCCCTGAAAGTCTCCAATGAGGTCAAGGTCAAAGGTCAAGGTCATCATCAAAATTAATTTTTATCCATTTTCAAGGTCTTTCAAAGTATTTTTAGCATTGATAAGCTAACCGAAAGTAACCGAAAACCCATAAAAAAAATTATTGCCCCTGAATGTCTTGATTAACTTTTTTTAAGCTTATACCTTTTACATTATTATAGATAGAGACATGGGATCACTTGCATTAAGACCGATGACCTTTGACCTTCAAAATGAGGTCAAGGTCAAAGGTCAAGATCATCGTGAAAATTATTAATGAAATTTTCTTGGTCATTTTGAGTTTCGTACATCATCTTAAATATTCTTAAATATCTTTTTTTAAATCATTGTAGGTGGAAAGCCCTCTAATTGTTCGCGAACAATTAGGATCACTAGTTATTATTATTATTATTTTCCTGCCGTCCAAAAAAATTTTCGTCTTAAGACTTATCGAAAAACTTTAGAGTCCATCCTATAGCACTTCTTGAGAAACGAATACATTTCACCCTGCGTCATGGAACTTTGACCCCTTACAGAGTTATCGGACCTTTTAGCAGAAATCATTGTTATCGCTACTCCTTTTCAACCGTAAAGGATAAGAGGATGAAACCTTTGCTGAAGCATAGAGGTCATTAGTAGAAGCAAAGAATTTCAAATGAAGGGATTCGGTGTCCCCTAAAGGGAGTTAATGCCCCCTCATGTTTTGCGATTTGTCCCTTACAAATTGACGACTCCTAAAGTATTCGTCGTAGAGAGACGGAACCCAGTGGAACGGGTTGGGTGACCTTGACCTTGAAAAAGTAGGTCAAGGTCAAAGGTCAAGGTCACCCAGAATGGCCAGAAAATGGCACTTTTTATACGCTCTTTCATGCTTCAGATAGCATCGAAATATCACATGAGTCAGCAAGGAATTCTGGACCGGTCTCGGCATCACGAATGTCAACTCTGAACTTTGACCACTCTGTGAATGGCGGCGACTGAAGGTCGAAAATCCCGTTATCGCTACTCCTGCTAGACCGCAAGTCGTGAAGACCCAAGACCTTGACCGACGAATTCAAGATAAAACACTCTCGCACAGAGAAGTTGACCGAGGGAAACCGAGAACCCTGAAGCACGGTTCTCGCCCCCGAAAGTCTCCGACGTCGTCGTTCGAGCCCACAACTTTTTCACGGATGGAGATAGGGATGCGGGACCACTGGCACGAAGCCCCATGACCTCTCTGACCTTCAAAATGAGGTCAAGGTCAAAGGTCAAGGTCACACTTTCTCTCCCATGGGTTTTTAAAGTTTGACCTTGAAAGTGGGTCAAGGTCAAAGGTCAAGGTCACGCATCCAGGGGCCAGGAAGAAATCCCCCACCCTTTAAGTGATCTGTCTGTGATCAGCTGTTTCAATACACTATTTTGACCGGTCTCATGCCATGCAACAATTACAGGATTCTTTCTAGCTAATCTGACCTACACCTACACATCTGACCTACACCCATTTCTTCCATTTCTTGACTGTCTTGTCAATCAAACATGAATTCCATTTACATTCATGAAAAGACATAGGCCAGATTCAATTGTCTGCCTGCATCAACATAAAGACTAAGTTGTTTTTTTTATAATGATGATGCAACTTTACTTGACAGTTGAACTCATTGACATTCCATCCTGACTGTCATTGTAAACAAATAAACACTTACCTGCAGGATCAGATGGGATGCAGTACTCCTATTCTCCGTTCAGATATCCGACATGCACTCAGACGCTTTCTAATTCACCGGCCGCCATTTTGGTTGTTTGTTGTCAAAGCCTATCAATCCGTATATGCATGCCTCCTTGGGTGAAATGACTGAAAGACATTGTCTCCGTGAATTAGAACACATAGGATGAGCCATTACAAACTGTATATTCAATTCCACAATCCACAACACACACGGTCAAATCCAGTGCATCTTCACAACATCTGACAACATGAGGCTTGTAGACTCCCAGCATGTACCAGCAGTTACTACAATCTAGGAAAATGTTACATCCGGTTTCTTTGCAGTTACTACAATCTAGGAAAATGTTACATCCGGTTTCTTTGCACCTCCAAATATCCTATCTAACAGGTCCAAAGTCACCCCAAACACCTGCACAAGTCCCATTACACTTTTACCTGATATGTGCATACGTGCTGGCTACCCGACACCCACACCCCTTTTCTCCCTCAAATTTGAACACACCTCAACACTCAAATTTAGGCGGCAAATTTGAATTTCTTTTCTAGCCAAATCAAATTTTTTTTTCTTATTTTTTTTTTTATTTTTTTTTTGTGAGGGTGGGGTGGGGGAAGGGGGGGGGGCTTCTAGCATTTCAACACTACTGAAAAACCGCTAGAAGGTGGAAAGCCCTCTAATTGTTCGAGAACAATTAGGATCACTAGTTATTATTATTATTATTTTTTTTTTCCTTTCGTCTCCGAGACCGTTGGATGGATTTTCCTGAAACTTTCACAGATTATAGAGAACGATGGTACCTCGAGGCTTTTTTTTTCATTTTTTCAAAATTCGTTTCCGGTCGCAAGATATGTCCAATTTTCGTCTTTTTACAAGATATCTTGTCCAGCGTTTTTCTCAGAAACGGTAAAAGATAGAGTCACCAAATTTTCAGAGATAATAGATCTTACTTTGTAGGCGTGCAGTAGGGGGTTAAGAATGTCGGCCGTCACTTCCGGTCGTCACCGGAAGTGATTAAAGGAAACATGAATTTCAAACTTTTTTCTTTCAAATTGAAACCTATTTCGGTTTACTATTTCTCGTTCTAATTCTCAAAAAATGTTGACCCCACCGGAAGTTGAATCTTCAACTTCCGGTTATATCAAAGAAAGCCTATTCATTCTCTCATTTTTCAGTGCCATAAATCTCGGTCATGAAACTAGTTAATGAGTTGAGTTTTACATACGTTATAGTAACTATAAATGTCTAGAGTAACGTCAAATATTTTTGTAAAATATACTTCCGGTCGGCAAATACGGCTTATTAGCTGTTTTCGGTGTCCAGCGTTTTTCTCAGAAACGGTAAAAGATAGAGTCACCAAATTTTCAGAGTTAATAGATCTCACTTTGTAGGCGTGCAGTAGGGGGTTAAGAATGTCGGCCATCACTTCCGGTCGTCACCGGAAGTGATTAAATGAATCATATATTTCAAACTTTTTTCTTTCAAACTGAAACCTATATCGGTTTACTAGGTCTGGTTCTAATTCTTAAAAAAATGTTGACCCCATCCGAAGTTGAATCTCCAACTTCCGGTTATATCAAAGAAAGACTATTCATTCTCTCATTTTTCAGTGCCATAAATCTCGGTCATAAAACAAGTTAATGATTTGAATTTTGCATATGTTATAGACACTATAAATGTCTAAAGTAATTTTAAATATTTTTGCAAAATTCAATTCCGGTCGTGAGATATAAGGTGGACATATTAAAACCTTGTTTTTTCAGTTTCTCAATAATGAATGTAGATAGAAGCTTGAAACTTGTAGAGTTGATCAATTAACATTAGCTCATTGTACACATACATTCAAATTTTTTGTCCGTCACTTCCGGTCTATACCGGAAGTATTTGAAAAAATGTCGATTTTCCGATTTCTTCGAGTGATTTCTCAGAGATGGCTGAAATTTTCAGGAATAATGTCTTATGAAATGACCTTGCTATAATTATTTTTGTTTTTACAAAATTCACTTCCGGTCGGAAAATAGGGCCGATTTTCTGTTTCTCAAAAGGAATTTTGTCCAGCATTTTTCTTGGAAAAGGTAAAATATAGGTTCATCAAATATTCAGGGATGACCAATCTCCGTTTGTAGGCGTGCAGTAGGGGGTTGAACATGTCGACCGTCACTTCCTGTCGTCACCGGAAGTGATGGAAAAAATCGCAAATTTCAAACTTTTTCCTTTAAATTGAAACCTATACTAGTTTATTAAGTCTCTTTCAAAGTGTCAAAAGAATATTGAATCTGTCGGTAGTCAAAACGACTAATTCCGGTTTCTTGATAAAATACCTTTTTAATTTTCGTCTCTTTGTCCCCATAAATCTCGCTTATATTTGAAGTCTTTCATATGATTTTCACATGTCTTAATAAAAGTATCAACTTCTAAAGTTTTGATAATTTTGTTTTTCAAAATTGACTTCCGGTCGGTAGTAACCTACTACTTTTTCTTTCTTAGGTTTACTTCTTTTTTTGAGAACTCTTTCAGATAGAGACGTGAAATTTTCAGGGAATATAGACAGTAAAGAGTCGCTGTCATTTATAGGAAAACGCATCTGAATAATACTTCCGGTCGTCACCGGAAGTTACGAGAAAGGAGTAAAAAATTTGATAATACATTTTTCATTCATTGTTAAGTCACATTTTCTGATATATTTAAATGGTTTTTGTAGGAACCGAAAGCTCTTTACCGGAAGTGGTCTAACGGAAGACCTACTCATTACTAGTAATGAGTATCTAGTTAAGGTCTTCCGTCTCCTGCGGAAGACCTTACTATTATTGTTCGCGTTCTTCTTCATTATTAAGGTCTTCCGTCTCCTGCGGAAGACCTTACTATTATTGTTCGCGTTCTTCTTCTTCATTATTATTATTATTATTTTCCTTGGTAGTACACGCGTTTTTCTCAGCCATTTCTCGATCGATTTTCACGAAATTTTCAGGAAAGATGTCTTTTGGTGACGAGACTTTGCTTGCAAAATTTCGTGCTTGACGTCACTTCCGGTCAGGAGTTATCTCTCTTTTAGTGACTTTTTGAAGGGCCTTGTTGTCCACGCATCTCCTCCGTTAGTTTTGAAGCTAGAGTCTTGAAATTTCTACACAACATAGAGTAAACATTTTAGAAGGTTTGTGGGGGATTCGATTTTACCAGAGGCGATTTGCCTAAACGCTCGCCTGGACCTGAAAAAATGGATGCCAAAATTTTTCGCCGATTTCGGCGATTTTTGACATTTGATCTCCAATATCTTTTTTCTTGCAAATATTTTGTTAAGACATGTAGAACAAAAGTTGTGCACATTTACGAGATCTTTTCGAAAATATCAAGATTTAGGGGCTAGCCCCTTCAATTAGGGATCTAGAAGGGCTCAAAGTCTAGATCAAATATCTCAAAAATCGTTAATATTTTGGTATAAGTCAAAGAACAAAAAATGTTCATCTCAACAATCCAAATCTATTCATATAAAAATTTAGGTCATATGTTACGTAATAAGGGATTTTAAGGGCCAAAACCATAAATTTTTTACCCCTTGTATCTCGAAAACGACAAATATTTTGAAAAGCAATAAAGAACAAAAGTTGTTCAGAATGATGATCTGAACAATATGCATATTTCGTTTTTACCCTATGTGGCCCCGTTAGGGAGCTACAGTTTGGCCCCTAAAAGTTACTTCTAGCCCTTAAATTAGGGATCTAGAAGGGCTCAAAGTCTAGATCAAATATCTCAAAAATCGTTAATATTTTGGTATAAGTCAAAGAACAATAAATGTTCATCTCAACAATCCAAATCTATTCATATAAAAATTTAGGTCATATGTTACGTAATAAGGGATTTTAAGGGCCAAAACCATAAATTTTTTACCCCTTGTATCTCGAAAACGACAAATATTTTGAAAAGCAATAAAGAACAAAAGTTGTTCAGAATGATGATCTGAACAATATGCATATTTCGTTTTTACCCTATGTGGCCCCGTTAGGGAGCTACAGTTTGGCCCCTAAAAATTACTTCTAGAAATAACTCGAGAACGGTAAAGAATTTCTAAATACTTGTTGAACAAAAAATGTTTGAAATGTCATGACCTTTCTTACGATATCAAGCAAAAGGGGCTGACCCTTTAAATTAGGGGCCCAGAAGGGTCCAAAGATTTATGAGAATATCTCAGAAACTATTCATATTTTGTAATAAGTCATTGAAGCGGAAATGTTCATCTAAACGAGCTTGTTCTTATCAAATCAAAAAGTAGGTCATATGTAACGTAATAAGGGATTTTAAGGGCCAAAATCATAAATAATTGACGCCTCATATCTTGAAAACGACAACTATTTTGAAAAGCATTATTGAACAAAAGTTGTTCAGAATGATAATCTAAACAATATGTACATTTCGTTTTTTCCCTATGTGGCCCCGTTAGGGAGCTACAGTTTGGTCCCTAAATATTTCTTGTAGAGATAACTCGAGAACGGTAAAGAATTTCTAAATACTTGTTGAGCAAAAAATATTTCAAATGACAAGGCCTTTCTTACGATATCAAGCAAAACGGGCTGGCCCTTTAAATTAGGGGTTCAGAAGGGTCCAAATGTTTTTGAGAATATCTCAGAAACTATTAATATTTTATAATAAGTTGTAGAAGCGGAAATGTTCATCTCAACGAGCTTGATCTTATCAAATCAAAAAGTAGGTCATATGTTACGTAATTAGAGATTTTAAGGGCCAAAATCGTAAATATTTCACGCCTCATATCTTTAAAACGACATCTTTTTTGAAAAGCATTATTGAACAAAAGTTGTTCAATGTGTCATAACCTATCGATCAATATCAAAAAATGGGTCTGTGGGCCTCATGGCTCGCCTGTAGAGTCGATTTTTGTCGATATCAGTCGATTTCAAAAACTTGTAACTGGTAAATATTTTGTAAGGACATATTGAACAAAAATTGTTCAGTTTATCGAGATCTATCGATTGATATCAAGAAATAGGCCTATGGTCCTAATGGCTCGCCTGTAGAGTCGATTTTTTGTCGATATCGGTCGATCTCAATAACTTTTTACAGGTAAATATTTTGTAAAGACATATAGAACTAAAGTTGTTGAGTCTATAGAGGGCTAACAAATGACATCAAGAAATAGGCCCGCGGGCCTTATGGCTCGCCTGGAGAGTCGAATTTCAAACGAATTTCACCGCAACTTTGCTTCAGAAGCTTATGATATGAAAAATTGATTATATCTATAGTGTCTTAAAGTCGGAAACTAAATTGGGACTCATTTGTCTTTTCTTTTTTTTTTTAACTCCGAGTGCATCAACAAATCGGACGGAAGACCTACTCGTTGCTCGCAACGAGATCGTGTCTAGTTATTATTATTATCATTATTTTCCCCCCTTCGATGGCTGGATAGATTTTCTTGAAATTTTCAGGGATGATAGAGAATGAAAATACCCCCAGGATTTTTTTTCATTTTTTCAAAATTCACTTCCGGTCGTTAGATATGTCCAATTTTCGTTTTTTTACAAGATATTTTTTCCATCGTTTTTCTCAGAAACGGTAAAAGATAGAGTCACCAAATTTTCAGAGTTGATAGACCTCACTTTGTAGGCGTGCAGTTGGGGGTTCAAAATTTCGGCCGTCACTTCCGGTCGTCACCGGAAGTGATAAGAAGAATCGAAAAATTAAAGTTGTAGTTGTTGAATCGAAACCTATACCACTTTATCAGATATCTTTTGGAGTATTGAAAACCGTTGACCCCACCGGAAGTGGAAACGTCAACTTCCGGTAATTAAGGAAAAACATTTCAAATTCTCCTTTTTCAATGCCTTAAATCTCGTTTACAAAATAAGCGTTTGACTTGTATTTAACATATATTGTAGACACTATAAATGTCTAGAGTAACGTCAAATATTTTTCGAAAATTTACTTCCGGTCGTGAGATAGGGGGTGGACAAATTCAAACTTTGCTTTTTCAGTTTCTCAATAACGAAAATATATAGACGCTTGAAACTTGTAGGGTTAATGAACTAGCATTAGGCCATTGTACACATACTTTCAATATTTTCGTCCGTCTTTTCTGCTCTATACCGGAAGTATTTGAAAAAAATGACGATTTGCCGATTTCTTCGAGTGATTTCTCAGAGATGGCTGGATGGATTTTTTTGAAGTTTTCAGGGATGGTAGAGAATGAAGATACCGAGAACACATTTTTTTCATTTTTTGAAAATTCACTTCTGGTCATCAGATATGTCCAATTTCCGTTTTTTTAGAAGAGATCTTGTCCGCGAGAGATCTCGGAAACGGTTAAAGATTAAGGCACCAATCTTTCAGAAATGATACATCATGACAAGTAGGTTTGTCCAATATGGTTAACTCCCTCAGCCGTCACTTCCAGTCGTCACCGGAAGTGATCAAAGAAATCGAAAATTTCAGATTTTTTCTTTTGACGCAAAACGAGCATTAGTTTATTGTTTCATTTTTGTAGTTTTGAAAAATGTTGATCCTAGCGGAAGCAAAAGCGGCAACTTCCGGTTTTAAGAGAAAAACTGGAAAAATTATGTTTTTGACTTTGCCTTAAATCTCGCTTGTATATGGGATATTACAAATGATTTTCTTGTATGTTATAGATATTGCAAATGTCTAAATCAACTTAAAATATTTTGGTGAAATCTACTTCCGGTCGCGAGATTTGCAGTCTTCAAAATGAGAATTTGTTCAAGCGAATACTCTGCAAATGTGAACGACTGAAGTCTCAAGTTTTCAAGACTGATAGTCAGTCATCAGTGTGTTTGCATCATGTGAGAATCGTACGTAACAGTCACTTCCGGTCGTGACAGGAAGCGATATGAAAAATGTCATTTTTTGAAGTTTTTTTTTTTGTTTTGACAGATATCGGGACTAATATGGATGATGATTAGGTCTTGTTCATGTAAAATATGTCCATCGGAAGTGCCGACTAAAAAACCGGAAGTTGTCTCAAACATGGGTATTTTTGTCGAAAGTTAAAAGTATGATTAGTTGAAAATTATTAAGGTGTAGAATGGAATATTTATGCGATTGGAGATCTTCGATCTCGACAGGAAGTAGTATAACGGAAGACCTACTCATTACTAGTAATGAGTTTCTAGTTATTAAGGTCTTCCGTTTCCAACGGAAGACCTTCTAGTGATTCTACTGTTTATTATTATTATTATTTTTTTTTCCCCTTTCGTCTCCGAGACCGCTGGATGGATTTTCCTGAAACTTTCACAGGTTATAGACAACGATGGTACCTCGAGGCATTTTTTTCATTTTTTCAAAATTCACTTCCGTTCGTCAGATACGTCCGATTTTCCGGTTTTTGAAAGAAACTTTGTCCGGGGGTAAACTTGAAAACCACTAAAGATAATCGAATGAAACTTTCAGGGATGATAGATCTATTTTCTCTATGGTGCATGCACGTATTATTTTTCGTCGCCGTCACTTCCGGTCGTCACCGGAAGTGATTAAATAAATCATCAATTTCAAACTTTTTTCTTTCAAATTGAAACCTACTTTGGTTTATTATATCTCATTCTAATTCTCAAAAAATGTTGACCCCACCGGAAGTTGAATCTTCAACTTCCGGTTATATCAAAGAAAGCCCACTCATTCTCTCATTTTTCAGTGCCATAAATCTCGGTCATGAAACTAGTTAATGAGTTGAGTTTTACCTATATTATAGTCACTATAAATGTGTAGAGTAACGTCAAATATTTTTGGAGAATTCACTTCCGGTCGGCAAATACGGCTTATTAGCTGTTTTCGTTGTCTAGCGTTTTTCTCAGAAACGGTAAAAGATAGAGTCACCAAATTTTCAGAGTGAATAGATCTCACTTTGTAGGCGTGCAGGAGGGGGTTAAGAATGTCGGCCGTCACTTCCGGTCGTCACCGGAAGTGATTAATGAATCATAAATTTCAAACTTTTTTCTTTCAAATTGAAACCTATATCGGTTTTCTAGGTCTCGTTCTAATTCTCAAAATATGTTGACCCCACCGGAAGTTGAATTTTCAACTTCCGGTTATATCAAATAAAGACTATTCATTCTCTCATTTTTCAGTGCCATAAATCTCGGTCATGAAACAAGTTAATGATTTGAATTTTATATATGTTATAAATACTATAAATGTCTAGAGTATATTTAAATATTTTTGTAAAATTCATTTCCGGTCGTGAGATATGGGGTGGACATATTCAAACCTTGTCTTTTCACTTTCTCAATAATGAATATAGATAGACGCTTGAAACTTCTAGAGTTGATCAACTAACATTAGTCCAATGTACACATACATTCAATTTTTTCATCCGTCGCTTCCGGTCTCTACCGGAAGTATTTGAAAAAATGTCGATTTTCCGATTTCTTCGAGTCTGGATATATTTTCTTGATATTTTCAGGAATAATGTCTGATGAAATGACCTTGCTATAATTATTTTTGTTTTTACAAAATTCACTTCCGGTCGGAAAATATGGCCGATTTTCTGTTTCTCAAAAGGAATTTTGTCCAGCATTTTACTTCGAAAAGGTAAAATATAGGTTCATCAAATATTCAGGGATGATCAATCTCCGTTTGTAAGCGTGCAGTAGGGGGTTGAACATGTCGACCCTCACTTCCTGTCGTCACCGGAAGTGAGGGAAAGAATCGCAAATTTCAAACTTTTTCCTTTAAATTGAAACCTATACTAGTTTATTAACTCTCTTTCAAAGTGTCAAAAGAATATTGACTCTGTCGGTAGTCAAAACGACTACTTCCGGTTTCTTGATAAAATACCTTTTTACTTTTCGTCTTTTTGTCCCCATAAATCTCGCTTATATTTGAAGTCTTTCATATGATTTTCACATGTCTTAATAAAAGTATCAACTTCTAAAGTTTTGATAATTTTGTTTTTCAAAATTGACTTCCGGTCGGTAGTAACCTATTACTTTTTCTTTCTTTAGTCTACTTCTTTTTGTTGAGAACTCTTTCAGATAGAGACGTGAAATTCTCAGGGAATATCAATAGTAAAGGGTCACTCTCATTTATAGGAAAACGCATCTGAATAGTACTTCCGGTCGTCACCGGAAGTTACGAGAAAGGAGTAAAAATTTCGATAATACATTTCTCATTCATTGTTAAGGCACATTTTCTGATACATTTAAATGGTTTTTGTAGGAATAGAAAGCTCTTAACCGGAAGTGGTCTAACGGAAGACCTACTCATTACTAGTAATGAGTGTCTAGTTATTATTATTATTATTATTTTGACCAAATTTTGTGCAGGAGTTTTCTCGAAAACTATACAGTGGTTTTCAGTCAAACTTTCAGGAAAAATGCATTATATTATGAACTTTGTTTATCACAAAGAAAATTGGGAAAATTCCATTTCGGTTCCAAGTTATGGACAATTTCCTGATTTTCAAATGGAACTTTGTCCGCGAGTGATCTCAGGAACGGCTGAAGATATGAACTGGAGAGTTATTAGAGATGATAGAACATGACTTATAAATTTGTAGAATCACTATTTCGTACGTCGTCATCACTTTCGGTCGCTACCGGAAGCGAATTTAAAAAATGGATTTTTTCAACTTTTTTGTTTTTTAATGTTTTTCTTTGATAAGGGTAAGATAAATAGAGACCCTTTATAGAATGCTGAATATGATATTTGTTTTTAAATTGATCAAACCAAACTCTAGATATTCGTAATTTTCTTTTTGAAGCGAGGTCCTCGATAGCCTAATGGTTAGCGTAGTGGATTTTCATGCGGGCGACCCGGGTTCAATCCCCCAGATTACTCGAATATTTTTTCCCCACTTTATAACAAATGAAGAATTTAATGTTATCTACTGGACACGGAAAGAACGGAAGACCTTCTTGTTGCCATGGCAACAAGTTTCTAGTTATTATTATTTTTTTTTTCCCTTTCGTCTCCGAGACCTTTGGATGGATTTTCCTGAAACTTTCACAGATTATAGAAAACGATGGTAGTTCGAGGCAATTTTTTCACTTTTTCAAAATTCACTTCCGGTGGCAAGATATGTCCAATTTCCGTCTTTTTACAAGACATCTTGTCCAGCGTTTTTCTCAGAAACGGTAAAAGATAGAGTCACCAAATTTTCAGAGTTAATAGATCTCAATTTGTAGGCATGCAGTAGGGGGTTAAAAATGTCGGCCGTCACTTCCGGTCGTCACCGGAAGTGATTAAAGGAAACATGAATTTCAAATTTTTTCTTTCAAATTGAAACCTATTTCGGTCTACTATATCTCGTTCTAATTCTCAAAAAATGTTGACCCCACCGGAAGTCTAATCTCCAACTTCCGGTTATATCAAAGAAAGCCTATTCATTCTCTCATTTTTCAGTGCCATAAATCTCGGTCATGAAACTAGTTAATGAGTTGAGTTTTACATATTTTATAGACACTATAAATGTCTAGAATATCATCAAATATTTTTGTAAAATTTACTTCCGGTCCGCAAATACGGCTTATTAGCTGTTTTCGTTGTCCAGCGTTTTTCTCAGAAACGGTAAAAGATAGAGTCACCAAATTTTCAGAGTTAAAAGATCTCACTTTGTAGGCGTGCAGTAGGGGTTTAAGAATGTCGGCCGTCACTTCCGGTCGTCACCGGAAGTGATTAATGAATAATAAATGTTATAGACACTATAAATGTGTAGAGTTGATTTAAATATTTTTGTAGAATTCACTTCCGGTCGTGAGATATGGGGTGGACATATTCAAACCTTGTTTTTTCAGTTTTTCAATAATGAATATAGATAGACGCTTGAAACTTGTAGAGTTGATCAACTAACATTAGTCCATTGTACGCATACATTCAATTTTTTTGTCCGTCACTTCCGGTCTATACCGGAAGTATCTGAAAAAATGTCGATTTTCCAATTTCTTCGAGTGATTTCTCAGAGATGGCTGGATATATTTTGTTGAATTTTTCAGGAATAATGTCTTATGAAATGACCTTGCTATAAATATTTTTGTTTTTACAAACTTCACTTCCGGTAGGAAAATATGGCCGATTTTCTGTTTCTCAAAAGGAATTTTGTCCAGTATTTTTTTTGGAAAAGGTAAAATATAGGTTCATCAATTATTCAGGGATGATAAATCTCCGTTTGCAGGCGTGCAGTAGAGGGTTGAACATGTCGACCGTCACTTCCAGTCGTCACCGGAAGTGATTGAAAGAATGGCAAATTTCAAACTTTTTTTTTTAAATTGAAACCTATACTAGTTTATTAAGTCTCTTTCATCGTGTCAAAAGAATATTGTCTCCGTCGGTAGTCAAAACGACTAATTCCGGTATTTTGATAAAATACCTTTTTACTTTTCGTCTCTTTGTCCCAATAAAATTGGCTTATATTTTAAGTCTTTCATATGATTTTCACATGTCTTAATAACAGTATCAACTTCTAAAGTTTTGATAATTTTGTTTTTCAAAATTGACTTCCGGTCGGTAGTAACCTACTACTTTTTCTTTCTTTAGTCTACCTCTTTTTGTTGAGAACTCTTTTAGATAGAGACGTGAAATTTTCAGGGAATATAGACAGTAAAACGTCGCTGTCATTTATGGGAAAACGCATCTGAATAGTACTTCCGGTCGTCACCGGAAGTTACAAGAAATTAGTAAAAAATTCGATAATACATTTCTCATTCATTGTTAAGGCACATTTTCTAATATATTTAAATGGGTTTCGTAGGAACTGAAAGCTCTTTACCGGAAGTGGTCTAACGGAAGACCTACTCATTACTAGTAATGAGTGTCTAGTTAAGGTCTTCCGTTACCAACGGAAGACCTTCTAGTGATTGTACTGTTTATTATTAAGGTCTTCCGTCTCAACGGAAGACCTAATAATGATTCTTATGTTTCTTTTCCTCTATTATTAGGGTCTTCCATCTTCATCGGAAGAATCTTCTATTATTCTATTGTTGATTTTTCACTTTTCTTTTTATTATTAGGTCTTTCCACCTTTCTGTGGAAAGACCTTTTGATATTGTTCTGTTTATTAGGTCTTTCCACCTTTCTGTGGAAAGACCTTTTGTTATTGTTCTGTTTATTAGGTCTTTCCATCTTTCTGTGGAAAGACCTATTGATATTCTTCTGTTTATTATTATTATTATTATTATTATTATTTTTCCTCCCCGTGATTTTGAGTTTCAACATTTATCGAAAAGATTTATAGTCCATAAGAATGTACTCCTTAAAAGATTTTGGCAGTTCACCCTGCGTATATGAACTTTGACCCCTCAAGGAGTTATTGCCCCTTTTGCAATAAAAGGTTGTTATCGCTACTCCTCCGAAACCGAACACCGTAAAGATACCAAACCTTCACTAATGTCTTCGACTAGTCAAGGAGACTCTTCAATCTATTCATTGCGAAATGATTCTTCGACCCCTTTTATGAGTTATTGCCCCTGAAAATTTTTGATTTTTACAAATAATTGAAAAAATTTAAAACCATTTATCCTAGAGACATGGGACTAACTGCATTAGAATCTTCATCCTTTGACCTTTTGATTTATATCAAGGTCAAAGGTCAAGGTCATTCAAAATATGAGAAATTTAGCTCTTTTTATATCTCTTTTGTCTTTCAACATATACTACATATCATTGCATCTTTAGTATGTCCTTTTAAATCTATTTTAAAGATTTAATTTCTGTACCTTAAGACTGACCCTTTTAAAAGTTATTGCCCCTTAGAGTATTAACCTTGTTATCGCTACTCCTCCGAAACCGTACACCGTAAAGATACCAAACCTTCACCAATGTCTTCGACTAGTGAAGGAGACTCTTCAATCTGTCATTGCAAAAGGATTCTTCGACCCCTTTTATGAGTTATTGCCCCTGAAAGTTTTTAATTTTTACAAATAATTGAAAAAAATTAAAACCATTTATCCTAGAGACATGGGACCAACTGCATTAGAATCTTCATCCTTTGACCTTTTAATTTATGTCAAGGTCAAAGGTCAAGGTCATTCAAAATATGAGAAATTTAGCTCTTTTTAGATCTCTTTTGTCTTTCAACATATACTACATATCATTGCATCTTTAGTATGTCCTTTTAAATCTATTTTAAAGATTTAATTCCTGTACCCTAAGATTGACCCTTTTAAAAGTTATTGCCCTTTACAGTATTAACCTTGTTATCGCTACTCCTCTGAAACCATAGACCGTAGATACACCAAACCTTCACCAATGTCTTCAACTATTCAAGGAGACTCTTCAATCTATTCATTGCAAAAAGATTCTTCGACCCCTTTTATGAGTTATTGCCCCTGAAAATTTTTGATTTTTACAAATAATTGAAAAAATTTAAAACCATTTATCCTAGAGACATGGGACCAACTGCATTAGAATCTTCATCCTTTGACCTCTTAATTTATGTCAAGGTCAAAGGTCAAGGTCATTCAAAATATGAGAAATTTAGCTCTTTTTATATCTCTTTTGTCTTTCAACATATACTACATATCATTGCATCTTTAGGATGTCGTTTTAAATCTATTTTAAAGATTTAATTCCTGTAACCTAAGACTGACCCTTTTAAAAGTTATTGCCCTTTACAGTATTAACCTTGTTATCGCTACTCCTCTGAAACCATAGACCGTAGAGACACCAAACCTTCACCAATGTCTTCAACTATTCAAGGAGACTCTTCAATCTATTCATTGCAAAAAGATTCTTCGACCCCTTTTATGAGTTATTGCCCCTGAAAGTTTTTGATTTTTACAAATAATTAAAAAAAATTAAAACCATTTATCCTAGAGACATGGGACCAACTGCATTAGAATCTCCATTCTTTGACCTTTTAATTTATGTCAAGGTCAAGGTCATTCAAAATATGAGAAATTTAGCTCTTTTTAGATCTCTTTTGTCTTTCAACATATACTACATATAATTGAATCTTTAGTATGTCCTTTTAAATCCATTTTAAAGATTTGATACCTGTACCCTAAGACTGACCCCTTTAAAAGTTATTGCCCCTTACATTATTAACCTTGTTATCGCTACCCCTTTGAAACCATAGACCATAGAGACACCAAACCTTCACCAATGTCTTCAGTTTCTCAAAGCACAACTTCAACATATTCAGTGTGAAATGATCCGCTGACCCCTTATATGAGTTATTGCCCTTTTATGTGTTTGTGCCAATCGTTAACTTTTAAACGGATAATCATAGAAACATGGGACCAACTGCAATGTGATCATTGACCTTTGACCCTGAATATTAGGTAAAGGTCAAAGGTCAAAGTTACTTCAAATATTGAGAATTTAGCTCTTTTTATATCTCTTTTGTCTTTCAACACACATCATTTTTCATTGCATCATTAGTATGTTCTTTTAAAACCAATTAAAACATCTTTCTTGGCCCTTAAGCCGGGCTCCTTTAAAAATTATTGCCCATCTTACAAATAAAGCTTGTTATCACTAGTCCTTCGAAACCGTTAACCCTGGAGATACCAAACCTTAATCATTAATGTTTTGTAATGATTTAGTAGACTCTTCAATCTATTCAGTGCGAAAAGATTCACCAACCCCTTTAAATAGTTATGGCCCCTGAAAGTTTTCCAAGTTTACATTGACTTGAAAGTTTTTTGGCCTCATTTGACCTACTGAAGAATGGATCAAGATTGAAGGTCAAGAAACAAATCCAGAAAAGGTGGAAAGACCTCTAATTGTTCACGAACAATTAGGATTACTAGTTATTATTATTATTTGTCTTCTTTTCTTTCCGCCGCGAGAAGCTCTTGACGTTTTAAGACTTATCGAAAAACAATTTAGACCATCATATTTGAAATCTCGAAACATGCTCAGATCTCACCCTGCGTATTTGATCTTTGACCCCTAACGAACTTATGGGACTTTACGCAAAAAACCCTTGTTATCGGATCACCTCGAAAACCGTAAATGATAAGAGCATGAAACTTTCACTAAATTCTTTAGTCTATCAAGCTGAAGCGTTGTAATGTTTACTTTTAAGTTTTCGGTGATCCCTAAAGGGAGTTAATGGCCCTGAAAGTTTACGATTTTTACGGAAAAATTCAAAACTCCTAAAATATAAGTCGTAGAAAGACGGAACCAACTGGAATGGAATACTTGACCTTTGACCTTGAACATCAGGTCAAGGTCAAAGGTCAAGGTCATCTGGAAACTTTAAAAATAAGCACTTTTCATACAGTTAAAAGCATAGAAAGTACAGAAAAAGTGTTGTATGCACAAGTAGTCACAAACCAACTTATTCCAACGCATTGCATTACGACTCTGAACTTTGACCTTTCTTCAATTTACAGCGACTTGCGTAAAAACCATTGTTATCACTACAGTATGGAAACCGTAAATGGGACTAACACGAAATGTTCACTAAACTTATTGCCTGACCAATTGTACAAGATGACTTCCGTTTTTGATGGTTTCTCGATCCGTAACGGGAATGAATGCCCTTGAAAGTTTTCGATTTCGCATAGAAATTTACAACTCCTAAAGTATTTGTCGTAGGAAGACAGGACCAACTGAAGTGACATCCCTGACCTTTGACCTTGAAAATTAGGTCAAGGTCAAAGGTCAAGATCATCTAGAAACTTTGAAAATAAGCAATTTTCACACCGTCTAAAGCATATAAAGTACAGATTAGGTATAATATGCACAATAAGTCAAGAACCAACTTAAGTCAATGCATTGCATTACGACTCTGAACTTTGACCTTTGTTCGATTTACAGCGACTTGCGTAAAAACCATTGTTATCACTACAGTATGGAAACCGTAAATGGGACGAACACGAAATGTTCACTAAACTCATTGCCTGATCAATTGTAAAAGATGACTTCCTGTTTTTGATGATTCGTTGATCCCTAACTGGAATTAATGCCGTTAAAAATTTTAAATTTAGCGTAGAAATTTACAACTCCTAAAGTATTTGCTGTAGGAAGACAGGACCAACTGAAGTGACATCCTTGACCTTTGAACTTGAAAATTAGGTCAAGATCAAAGGTCAAGGTCATCTAGAAACTTTGAAAATAAGCAATTTTTATACCATCTAAAGCATATAAAGTACACATTTTTTTGTATTCAGAGACATTGTTTGAATGTCTGAAAAGGTGGAAAGACCTCTAATTGTTCGCGAACAATTAGGATTACTAGTTATTATTATTATTATTATTATTATTTGTCTTCTTTTCTTTCCGCCGCGAGAAGCTCTTGACGTTTTAAGACTTATCGAAAAACAATTTAGACCATCATATTTGACATCTCGAAACATGCTCAGATCTCACCCTGCGTATTTGATCTTTGACCCCTAACGAACTTATGGGACTTTACGCAAAAAACCCTTGTTATCGGATCACCTCGATAACCGTAAATGATAAGAGCATGAAACTTTCACTAAATTCTTTAGTCCATCAAGCTGAAGCGTTGTAGTGTTTACTTTTAAGTTTTCGGTGATCCCTAAAGGGAGTTAATGGCCCCGAAAGTTTACGATTTTTACGGAAAAATTCAAAACTCCTAAAATATAAGTCGTATAAAGACGGAACCAACTGGAATGGAATACTTGACCTTTGACCTTAAAAACCAGGTCAAGGTCAAAGGTCAAGGTCATCTGGAAACTTTAAAAATAAACACTTTTCATACAGTCTAAAGCATAGAAAGTACAGATAAAGTGTTGTATGCACAAGTAGTCACAAACCAATTTATTCCAACGCATTGCATTACGACTCTGAACTTTGACCTTTATTCGATTTACAGCGACTTGCGTAAAAACCATTGTTATCACTACAGTATGGAAACCGTAAATGGTACGAACACGAAATGTTCACTAAACTTATTGCCTGATCAATTGTAAAATTGTAAAAGATGACTTCCTGTTTTTGATGGTTTCTCGATCCGTAACGGGAATTAATGCCCTTGAAAGTTTTCGATTTCGCGTAGAAATTTACAACTCCTAAAGTATTTGTCGTAGGAAGACAGGACCAACTGAAGTGACATCACTGACCGTTGACCTTGAAAATTATGTCAAGGTCAAAGGTCAAGGTCATCTAGAAACTTTGAAAATAAGCAATTTTCACACCGTCTAAAGCATATAAAGTACAGATAAGGTATACTATGCACAAGTAGTCAAGAACAAACTTAAGTCAACGCATATCATTACCATTCTGAACTTTGACCTTTGTTCGATTTACAGCGACTTGCGTAAAAATCATTGTTATCACTACAGTATGGAAACCGTAAATGGTACGAACACGAAATGTTCACTAAACTTATTGCCTGATCAATTGTAAAAGATGACTTCCGTTTTTGATGGTTTGTCGATCCGTAACGGGAATTACTGCCCTTGAAAGTTTTCGATTTCGCATAGAAATTTACAACTCCTAAAGTATTTGTCGTAAGAAGACAGGACCAACTGAAGTAACATCCCTGACCTTTGACCTTGAAAATTAGGTCAAGGTCAAAGGTCAGGGTCATCTAGAAACTTTGAAAATAAGCAATTTTCACACAATCTAAAGCATATAAAGTGCAGATTAGGTATAATATACACAATATGTCAAGAAGCAACTTAAGTCAATGCATTGCATTACGACTCTGAACTTTGACCTTTGTTCGATTTACAGCGACTTGCGTAAAAACCATTGTTATCACTACAGTATTGAAACCGTAAATGGTACGAACACGAAATGTTCACTAAACTTATTGCCTGATCAATTGTAAAATTGTAAAAGATGACTTCCTGTTTTTGATGATTCGTTGATCCCTAACGGGAATTAATGCCCTTAAAAATTTTAAATTTAGCGTAGAAATTTACAACTCCTAAAGATTTTGTTGTAGGAAGACAGGACCAACTGAAATGACATCCCTGACCTTTGACCTTGAAAATTAGGTCAAGGTCAAAGGTCAAGGTCATCTAGAAACTTTGAAAATAAGCAATTTTTATACCATCTAAAGCATATAAAGTACATTTTTTTTGTATTCAGAGACATTGTTTGAATGTCTGAAAAGGTGGAAAGACCTCTAATTGTTCGCGAACAATTAGGATTACTAGTTATTATTATTATTATTTTCCTGCCGTCCAAAAAAATTTTCGTCTTAAGACTTATCGAAAAACTTTAGAGTCCATCCTATAGCACTTCTTGAGAAACGAATACATTTCACCCTGCGTCATGGAACTTTGACCCCTTACAGAGTTATCGGACCTTTTAGCAGAAATCATTGTTATCGCTACTCCTTTTCAACCGTAAAGGATAAGAGGATGAAACCTTTGCTGAAGCATAGAGGTCATTAGTAGAAGCAAAGAATTTCAAATGAAGGGATTCGGTGTCCCCTAAAGGGAGTTAATGCCCCCTCATGTTTTGCGATTTGTCCCTTACAAATTGACGACTCTTAAAGTCTTCGTCGTAGAGAGACGGAACCCACTGGAACGGGTTGGGTGACCTTGACCTTTGACCTTGACCTACTTTTTCAAACTGAGGTCAAGGTCAAAGGTCAAGATCACACTTTCTCTCCCATGGGTTCTAAAGTTTGACCTTGAAAGTGGGTCAAGGTCAAAGGTCAAGCATCCAGGGGCCAGTCTCCACGAGTAAGGCCAACCCACCCATCACGCCTGTCGTCCCCAAGGAAGAAATCCCCCACCCTTCAAGTGATCTGTCTGTGATCAGCTGTTTCAATACACTATTTTGACCGGTCTCATGCCATGCAACAATTACAGGATTCTTTCTAGCTAATCTGACCTACACCTACACATCTGACCTACACCCATTTCTTCCATTTCTTGACTGTCTTGTCAATCAAACATGAATTCCATTTACATTCATGAAAAGACATAGGCCAGATTCAATTGTCTGCCTGCATCAACATAAAGACTAAGTTTTTTTTTTATAATGATGATGCAACTTTACTTGACAGTTGAACTCATTGACATTCCATCCTGACTGTCATTGTAAACAAATAAACACTTACCTGCAGGATCAGATGGGATGCAGTACTCCTATTCTCCGTTCAGATATCCTTCATGCACTCAGACACTTTCTAATTCACCGGCCGCCATTTTGGTTGTTTGTTGTCAAAGCCTATAAATCCGTATATGCATGCCTCCTTGGGTGAATTGACTGAAAGACATTGTCTCCGTGAATTAGAACACATAGGATGAGCCATTACAAACTGTATATTCAATTCCACAATCCACAACACACACGGTCAAATCCAGTGCATCTTCACAACATCTGACAACATGAGGCTTGTAGACTCCCAGCATGCACCAGCAGTTACTACAATCTAGGAAAATGGCACATCCGGTTTCTTTGCACCTCCAAATATCCTATATAACAGGTCCAAAGTCACCCCAAACACCTGCACAAGTCCCATTACACTTTTACCTGATATGTGCATATGTGCTGGCTACCCAACACCCACACCCCTTTTCTCCCTCAAATTTGACGGGTACTTAATGCGAAACCAAGCATTGAACACACCTCAACACTCAAATTTAGGCGGCAAATTTGAATTTCTTTTCTAGCCAAATCAAATTTTTTTTTTTATTTTTTTTTTTTTTTGTGAGGGTGGGGTGGGGGTAGAGGGGGGGGGGGGGCTTCTAGCATTTCAACACTACTGAAAAACCGCTAGAAGGTGGAAAGCCCTCTAATTGTTCGCGAACAATTAGGATCACTAGTTATTATTATTTTCCTGCCGTCAAAAAAAAATTTCATCTTAAGACTTATCGAAAAACTTTAGAGTCCATCATATAGCACTTTTTGAGAAACGAATACATTTCACCCTGCGTCATGGAACTTTGACCCCTTACGGAGTTATCGGACCTTTTAGCAGAAATCATTGTTATCGCTACTCCTTTTTAACCGTAAAGGATAGGAGGATGAAACCTTTGTTGAAGCATAGAGGTCAATTAGTAGAAGCGAAGAATTTCAAATGAAGGGATTCGGTGTCCCCTAAAGTGAGTTAATGCCCCCTCATGTTTTGCGATTTGTACCCAACAAATTGACGACTCCTAAAGTATTCGTCGTAGAGAGACGGAACCCACTGCAACGGGTTGGGTGACCTTGACCTTGAAAAGTAGGTCAAGGTCAAAGGTCAAGGTCATCCAGAATGGCCAGAAAATGGCACTTTTTATACGCTCTTTCATGCTTCAGATAGCATCGAAATATCACATGGGTCAGCATGGAATTCTTGACTGGTCTCGGAATCATGAATTATAACTCTGAACTTTGACCGCTCTGCGAATGTCAGCGACTGAAGGTCGAAAACCCCGTTATCGCTACTCCTGCTAAACTGCAAGTCGTGGAGACCCGAGACCTTGACCGACGAATTCAAGATAAAACACTCTCACACAGAGAAGTTGACCGAGGGAAACCGAGAACCCTGAAGCACGGTTCTCGCCCCCCGAAAGTCTCCGACGTCGTCATTCGAGCCCACAACTTTTTCACGGATGTAGATAGAGACGCGGGGCCACTGGCACGAAGCCCAGTGACTTTTCTGACCTTCAAAATGAGGTCAAGGTCAAAGGTCAAAGGTCACACTTTCGCTCCCATGCTTTTTTTTAGGTTTGACCTTGAAAGTGGGTCAAGGTCAAGGTCACGCATCGAGGGACCAGTTTTCACGAGTAAGGCAAACCCACACATCACGCCTGTCGTCCCCACCCTTCAAGTGATCTGTCTGTGATCAGCTGTTTATACACTATTTTGACCGGTTTCGTGCCCAACAACAGGATTCTATCTAATCTGACCTACACCTACACATCTGACCTACACCAATTTCTTCCATTTCTTGACTGTCTTGTAAATCAAACATTAATTGCATTTGCATTCAAGAAAAGAAGATATCAATGTCTGCCAGTACATCAAAAAAAAAAAAAAGAATCAGTTGTTTTTTATGATAATGATGATGCAACTTTACTCGACCGTTGAACTCATTGACATTCCATCCCGACTGTCATTGTAAACAAATAAACACTTACCTGCAGGATCAGATGGGATGCAGTACTCCTATTCTCCGTTCAGATCACTTTCTAATTCACCGGCCGCCATTTTGGTTGTTTCTTGTCAAAGCCTAAATCCGTATATGCATGCCTCCTTGGGTGAAAAGACTGAAAGACATTGTCTCCGTGAATTAGAACACATAGGATGAGCAATTACAAACTGTATATTAAATTCCGCAATCCACAACACACACAGTAAAATCCAGTGCACAGACTCCTACCATCTTCTTCTCAACATCAACGTGAGGCTTAGACTCCCAGCATGCATGAGCAATCTCTGAAAATGTCACATCCGGTTTCTTTGCACCTCCAAATATCCTATCTAACAGGTCTAAAGTCACCCCAAACATCTGCACAAGTCCTATTACACTTTTACCTGATATGTGCATATGTGTTGGCTACCCAACACCCACACCCCTTCTTTCCCTAAAATTTTGAAAGGTACATAATGCGAAACCAAGCATTGAACACACTTCAACACTCAAAATTAGGCGGCAAATTTGAATTTCTTTTGGAGCCAAATCAAATATTTTTATTTATTTTTTGTTGTTGTTGTTGTGGGGGGTGGGGTGGGGCTTTTAGCATTTGAACTCTACTGAAAAACCGCTAGAAGGTGAGAAGCCCTCTAATTGTTCGCGAACAATTAGGATCACTAGTTATTAGGGCTTTCCACCTTTCTGTGGAAAGTCCTATTGTTATTGTTCTGTTTATTAGGTCTTTCCACCTTTCTATGGAAAGACCTATTGATATTCTTCTGTTTTTATTATTATTATTATTATTATTATTATTTTTCCTCCCCGTGATTTTGAGTTTCAAGATTTATCGAAAAGATTTATAGTCCATAAGAATGTACTCTTTAAAAGATTTTGGCAGTTCACCCTGCGTATATGAACTTTGACCCCTCAAGGAGTTATTGCCCCTTTTGCAATAAAAGCTTGTTATCGCTACTCCTCCGAAACCGTACACCGTAAAGATACCAAACCTTCACCAATGTCTTCGACTCATCAAGGAGACTCTTCAATCTATTCATTGCGAAAAGATTCTTCGACCCCTTTTATGAGTTATTGCCCCTGAAAGTTTTTGATTTTTACAAATAATTGAAAAAATTTAAAACCATTTATCCTAGAGACATGGGACCAACTGCATTAGAATCTTCATCCTTTGACCTTTTAATTTATGTCAAGGTCAAAGGTCAAGGTCATTCAAAATATGAGAAATTTAGCTCTTTTTATATCTCTTTTGTCTTTCAACATATACTACATATCATTGCATCTTTAGTATGTCCTTTCAAATCTATTTTAAAGATTTAATTCCTGTATCTTAAGACTGACCCCTTTAAAAGTTATTGCCCCTTAGAGTATTAACCTTGTTATCGCTACTCCTCCGAAACCGTACACCGTAAAGATACCAAACCTTCACCAATGTCTTCGACTAGTCAAGGAGACTTTTCAATCTATTCATTGCAAAAAGATTCTTCGACCCCTTTTATGAGTTATTGCCCCTGAAAGTTTTTGATTTTTACAAATAATTGAAAAAAATTAAAACAATTTATTCTAGAGACATGGGACTAACTGCATTAGAATCTTCATCCTTTGACCTTTTAATTTATGTCAAGGTCAAAGGTCAAGGTCATTCAAAATATGAGAAATTTAGCTCTTTTTATATCTCTTTTGTCTTTCAATATATACTACATATCATTGCATCTTTAGTATGTCCTTTTAAATCTATTTTAAAGATTTATTTCCTGTACCCTAAGATTGACCCCTTTAAAAGTTATTGCCCTTTACAGTATTAACCTTGTTATCGCTACTCCTCTGAAACCATAGACCGTAGAGACACCAAACCTTCACCAATGTCTTCAACTATTCAAGGAGACTCTTCAATCTATTCATTGCGAAAATATTCTTCGACCCCTTTTATGAGTTATTGCCCCTGAAAGTTTTTGATTTTTACAAATAATTTAAAAAAATTAAAACCATTTATCCTAGAGACATGGGACCAACTGCATTAGAATCTCCATTCTTTGACCTTTTAATTTATGTCAAGGTCAAAGGTCAAGGTCATTCAAAATATGAGAAATTTAGCTCTTTTTAGATCTCTTTTGTCTTTCAACATATACTACATATAATTGAATCTTTAGTATGTCCTTTTAAATCCATTTTAAAGATTTGATACCTGTACCCTAAGACTGACCCCTTTAAAAGTTATTGCCCCTTACATTATTAACCTTGTTATCGCTACTCCTTTGAAACCATAGACCATAGAGACACCAAACCTTCATCAATGTCTTCGTTTTCTCAAAGCACAACTTCAACATATTCAGTGTGAAAGGATCCGCTGACCCCTTATATGAGTTATTGCCCTTTTATGTGTTTGTGCTAATCGTTAACTTTTAAACGGATAATCATAGAAACATGGGACCAACTGCAATGTGATAATTGACCTTTGACCCTGAATATTAGGTAAAAGTCAAAGGTCAAAGTTACTTCAAATATTGAGAATTTAGCTCTTTTTATATCTCTTTTGTCTTTCAACATATATCATTTTTCATTGCATCATTAGTATGTTCTTTTAAAACCAATTAAAACATCTTTCTTGGCCCTTAAGCCGGGCTCCTTTAAAAATTATTGCCCATCTTACAAATAAAGCTTGTTATCACTAGTCCTTCGAAACCGTTAACCCTGGAGATACCAAACCTTAATCATTAATGTTTTGTAATGATTTAGTAGACTCTTCAATCTATTCAGTGCGAAAAGATTCAACAACCCCTTTAAATAGTTATGGCCCCTGAAAGTTTTCCAAGTTTACATTGACTTGAAAGTTTTTTGGCCTCATTTGACCTACTGAAGAATGGATCAAGATTGAAGGTCAAGAAACAAATCCAGAAAAGGTGGAAAGACCTCTAATTGTTGCGAACAATTAGGATTACTAGTTATTATTATTTTCCTGCCGTCAAAAAAAATCTTCGTCTTAAGACTTATCGAAAAACTTTATAGTCCATCATATAGTACTTCTTGAGAAGCGAATACAGTTCACCCTGCGTAATTGAACTTTGACCCCTTACGGAGTTACTTGACCTTTCGCAGAAATCATTGTTAGCGCTTCTACTTTGTAACCGTAAATGATAGAAGGATGAAACCTTTCCTAAAACATAGAGGGTAATTAGTAGAAGCGAAGAATTTAAAATGAAGGGATTCGGTGTCCCCTAAGGGGAGTTAATGCCTCTTTATGTTTTGCAATTTATTTGTAAAACATGTCGAACTTGAGAACGGTTTGTCGTAGAGACATGGGACCAACTGGAATAGGATCGGTGACCTTTGACCTTAAAAATGAGGTCAAGGTCAAAGGTCAAGGTCATCAGAAAAGAGGAAAAAATAGCACTTTTTATACTCTCTTTCCTGCTTAAGATAGCGTTGAAATATTATATGGGTAAGTATTGACTTCTTGATTGGTTTTGATAGTATGCATTTCAACTTTGAACTTTGACCCTCCTGTGAATTTCGGAGACTCGCGTCGAAAACCTTGTTATCGCTACTCCTACTTAATGAAAAGTCATAGAGACACGAAGCCTTCACTAATGAATTCACAGTAAAACCGTCTTGCAAAGAAAAAATAATCAAAGGGATACGAAAATCCTTAAGCATAGTTATTGCCCCTGAAAGTATCCAATATCATTATCTAAGCCTATAACTTTTATATTAATATAGATAGAGACATGGGACCACTTGCATTAAGACCGATGACCTTTAACCTTCAAGGTCAAAGGTCAAGGTCATCATCAAAATTTTTTTCTTCTTCAAATTTCAAGGTCTTTCAAAGTATTTTTAGCATTGAGAAGCTAACCGAAAGTAACCGAAAATCCCTAAACAAATTATTGCCCCTGAATGTGTTGATTAACATTTTTTAAGCTTATAGCTTTTACATTAATATAGATAGAGACATGGGATCACTTGCATTAAGACCGATGACCTTTGACCTTCAAAATGAGGTCAAGGTCAAAGGTCAGGGTCATCGTGAAAATTATTAATTAAATTTTCTTGGTCATTTTGAGTTTCGTACATCATCTTAAATATTCTTAAATATCTTTTTTTAAATCATTGTAGGTGGAAAGTCCTCTAATTGTTCGCGAACAATTAGGATCACTAGTTATTATTATTTTCCTGCCGTCAAAAAAAATTTTCGTCTTAAGATTTACCGAAAAACTTTATAGTCCATCATATAGTACTTCTTGAGAAACGAATGCAGTTCACCCTGCGTAATTGAACTTTGACCCCTTACGGAGTTATTGGACCTTTCGCAGAAATCATTGTTAGCGCTTCTACTTTGTAACCGTAAATGATAGGAGGATGAAACCTTTTCTAAAACATAGAGGGTAATTAGTAGAAGCGAAGAATTTAAAATGAAGGGATTCGGTGTCCCCTAAGGAGAGTTAATGCCTCTTTATGTTTTGCGATTTATTCGTAAAACATGTCGAGCTTGAGCACGGTTTGTCGTAGAGACATGGGACCAACTGGAATAGGATCGGTGACCTTTGACCTTGAAAATTAGGTCAATGTCAAGGTCATCAGAAAAGAGGAAAAAATAGCACTTTTTATATTCTCTTTCCTGCTTAAGATAGCGTTGAAATATCATATGGGTAACTATTGACTTCTTGATTGGATTTGATGGTATGCATTACAACTTTGAACTCTGACCCTTCTGTGAATTTCGGAGATTCGCGTCGAAAACCTTGTTATCGCTACTCCTACTTAACGGAAAGTCATAGAGACACGAAACCTTCGCTAATGAATTCATAGTAAAACCCTCTTGCAAAGAAAAAATAATCAAAGGGATACGAAAACCCTTAAGCATAGTTATTGCCCCTGAAAGTCTCCAATATCATTATCTAAGCCTATAACTTTCGTATTAATAGAGATAGAGACATGGGACCACTTGCATTAAGACCGATGACCTTTGACCTTCAAAATGAGGTCAAAGGTCAAGGTCATCATCAAAATTAATTTTTTTTCCATTTTCAAGGTCTTTCAAAGTATTTTTAGCATTGATAAGCTAACCGAAAGTAACCAAAAACCCTTAAACAAATTATTGCCCCTGAATGTCTTGATTAACATTTTTTAAAGCTTATAGCTTTTACATTACTATAGATAGAGACATGGAATCACTTGGATTAAGACCTATGACCTTTGACCTTCAAAATGAGGTCAAGGTCAAAGGTCAAGATCATCGAAAACATTATTAATTAAATTTTCTAAGTCGTTTTGAGTTTCGTACATCATCCTAAATATTCTTTAATATCTTTTTTTAAATCATTGTAGGTGGAAAGCCCTCTAATTGTTCGCGAACAATTAGGATCACTAGTTAAGGTCTTCCGTCTCAACGGAAGACCTTATAGTGATTCTTATGTTTCTTTTCCTCTATTATTATGTTCAACAAATTCCCCAAACAAAGTTTGGGAACATATTGTTTTTACTCTGTTTCTTATTATTAAGGTCTTCCGTTTCCAACGGAAGACCTTCTAGTGATTCTACTGTTTATTAAGGTCTTCCGTTACCAACGGAAGACCTTCTAGTGATTGTACTGTTTTTTCTTATTAAGGTCTTCCGTTTCCAACGGAAGACCTTCTAGTGATTCTACTGTTTATTTTGTCTCCGAACACAAAGTGTCGGAGACATATTGTTTTTGCTCCGTTTCTTATTATTCTTATTATGTCTCCGAACACAAAGTGTCGGAGACATATTGTTTTTGCTCCGTTTCTTATTATTCTTATTATTTTCTTCTTATTTTTCCTCTTCTTTAGTGAGAAATTTGTCTGCTCGATTTTACGAACATGCTTCGACTGATCGATTTCAAACTTTGTGAACTGATAGAGGGTCATTAGGAGGGGTGCAATCAACTTTTCAAATTTTCCGATTCAAGATGGCGGCCAAAAAACGTCAAAAACTCAAGGTTGTCGGATTTCAACCAAATTCTATTTTTAGGATAATTTAGTGACCCCGAGTCCATTTCCACCATCTAAAAAAATTTTTGAGCCGCCTTTTTCAAAATGGCCGCCATATACCGAAATATTTGAAAGTGTTAAAATATCTACAACATTTGGGTTCTGGGGTAAATGGAGGGTCCACAATTCATTTCTAGCATCTGTTTTTCTTTCCAATCAATTTTCAAATGTTTCAAAATGGCCGCCATTGAAGAAAATGGCAGCCAAAAATCAGGTCCGTCGGATTTCAACCAAATTCAGTTTCTAGAGTTCTTTGAGGATCCTGAGTGCATATCTGGCATCAAAAACCATTTCTGACATGGGGAGGTGTTCGGAGACATTTGTGTTGGCATCCCAACACAGTTATAGCTCGTTATTATTTTCTTCTTATTTTTTCTCTTCTTTAGTGAGAAATTTGTCCGCGCGATTTTATGAACATGCTTCAACTGATCCACTTCAAACTTTGTGAGCTGATAGGGGGTCATTAGGAGGGGTGCAATCAACTTTTCAAATTTTCAAAATGGCCGCCGTTTCAAAATGGCGGTCAAAAAACGTCAAAAAATTAAGGTTGTCGGATTTCAACCAAATTATATTTTTAGGGTAAGTTGGTGACCCCGAGTCCATTTCCACCATCAAAATTTTTTTTAAGCCGTCATTTTCAAAATGGCCGCCATATACCCAAATCTTTGAAAGTGTTAAAATATCTACATCATTCGGGTTTTGGGTTAAATTGAAGGTACACAATTCATTTGTAGCTTCAGTATTTCCTTCCAATCAATTTTGAAATTTTTCAAAACGGCTGCCATTGACGAAAATGGCGGCAAAAATCAAGTCCGTCGGATTTCAACCAAATTTAGTTTCTAGGTTGTTTTTTTTAATATCCTGAGTGCATATCTGGCATCAAAAACCATTTCTGACATGGGGAGGTGTTCGGAAACATTTGTGTTTGCATCCAAACAGTTATAGCTCGTAATTCTTTTCTTCTTATTATTCCTCTTCTTTAGTGAGAAATTTGTCCGCGCGATTACATGAAAGTGCTTCGACTGATCAACTTCAAACTTTGTGAGCTGATAGGGGGTCATAAGGTGGGGTGCAATCAACTTTCCAAATTTTCAAAATGGCCGTCGTTTCAAAATGGCGGCCAAAAACTCAAAAAAAATCAAAGTTGTCGGATTTCAACCAAATTTTATTTCTAGGGTAATATTGTGACCCCGAGTCCATTTCCACCGTCAAATTTTTTTTTTGAGCCGCCATTTTCAAAATGACTGGCATATACCGAAATATTTCAAACTGTTAAAATATCTACAACATTTGGATTCTGGGGTAAATGGAGGGTCCACAGTTCATTTCTAGCATCAGTATTCCCTTCCAATCAATTTTCAAATGTTTCAAAATGGCTGCCATTGAAGAAAATGGCGGCCAAAAAACAAGTCCGTCGGATTTCAACCAAATTTAGTTTCTAGGGTTTATGGAGGATCCTGAGTGCATATCTGGCATCAAAAATCAATTATGACATGGGGAGGTGTTCGGACACATTTGTGTTGGCATCCCAACACAGTTATAGCTCGTTATTATTTTCTTCTTATTTTTCCTCTTCTTTAGTGAGAAATTTGTCCGCTCGATTATATGAAAGTGCTTCGACAGATCCACTTCAAACTTTGTGAGCTGATAGACGGTCATTAAGAGGGGTGCAATCAACTTTTCAAATTTTCAAAAATAGCCGTCGTTTCAAAATGGCGGCCAAAAGATGTCAAAAATTAAAGGTTCTCGGATTTCAACCAAATTCTATTTCTAGGGTAATTTGGTGACCCCTAGTCCATTTCCACCATAATTTTTTTTTCAACCGCCATTTTCAAAATGGCCACCATATACCGAAATATTTGAAAGTGTTAAAATCTCTACAACATTTGGGTTCTGGGGTAAATTGATGGTCCACAATTCATTTCTAGCATCAGTATTTCCTTCCAATCAATTTTCAAATGTTTCAAAATGGCTTCCATTGAAGAAAATGGCGGTCAAAAATCAAGTCCCTCGGATTTCATCCAAATTTAGTTTCTAGAGTTTGTTGAGGATCCTGAGTGCATATCTGGCATCAAAAACCATTTCTGACATGGGGAGGTGTTCAGAGACATTTGTGTTGGCATCCAAACACAGTTATAGCTCGTTCTTATTATTAAGGTCTTCCGTCTCAACGGAAGCCCTTATAGTGATTTTTATGTTTCTTTTCCTCTATTATTATGTCTCCGAACACAAAGTGTCGGAGACATATCGTTTTTGCTCCGTTTCTTATTCTTCTTCTTATTATTATTTTCTTCTTATTTTTCCTCTTCTTTAGTGAGATATTTGTCCGCTTGATTATATGAAAGTGCTTCGACCAATCCACTTCAAACTTTGTGAGCTGATAGGGGGTCATTAGGAGGGGTGGAATCAACTTTTCAAAT
Source organism: Ostrea edulis (assembly GCF_947568905.1). Classification (NCBI taxonomy): domain Eukaryota; kingdom Metazoa; phylum Mollusca; class Bivalvia; order Ostreida; family Ostreidae; genus Ostrea; species Ostrea edulis. The sequence continues at coordinate 40,327,730 of NC_079169.1, read as the reverse complement.
TTTCATAATGGCTGCCGTTTCAAGATGGCGGCCAAAAAATCAAGGTTGTCGGATTTCAACCAAATTATATTTCTAGGGTAGTTTGGTGACCCCGAGTCCATTTCCACCATCAAATTTTTTTTTGAGCCGCCATTTTGAAAATGTCCGCCATATCCCTAAATATTTGAAAGTGTTAAAATATCTACAACATTTGGGCTCTGGGGTAATTTAAGGGTTAACAATTCATTTCTAGCTTCAGTATTTCCTTCCAATCAATTTTGAAATGTTTCAAAATGACCGCCATTGAAGAAAATGGCGGCAAAAAATCAAGTCCGTCGGATTTCAGCGAAATTTAGTTTCTAGGGTTCCTTGAGGATCCTGAGTGCATATCTGGCATCAAAAACCATTTCTGACATGGGGAGGTGTTCGGAGACATTCGTGTTGGCATCCCAACACAGTTATAGCTCGTTATTATTATTTTCTTCATATTCTTATTATTCCTCTTCTTTAGTGAGAAATTTGTCCGACCGATTTTGTGAAAGTACTTTGACAGATCCACTTCAAACTTTGTGAGCTGATAGGGGGTCACTAGGAGGGGTGCAATCAACTTTTCAAATTTTCAAAATGGCCGCCGTTTCAAGATGGCGGCCAAAAAACGTCAAAAAATCAAGGTTGTCGGAATTCATTCAAATTCGATTTCTAGGGTAATTTAGTGACCGGAAGTCCATTTCCAAGATCAATTTTTTTTTGAGCAGCCATTTTCGAAATGGCCGCCATATACCGAAATATTTCAAAGTGTTAAAATCTCTACAACATTTGGGTTCTGCGGTAAATGGAGGGTCCACAGTTCATTTCTAGCATCAGTATTCCCTTCCAATCTATTTTCAAATGTTTCAAAATGGCCGCCATTGAACAATATGGCGACTAAAAATCAAGTCCCTCGGATTTCAACCAAATTCAGTTTCTAGCGTTTTTTTTGAGGATCTTGAGTGCATATCTGGCATCAAAAACCATTTCTGGCATGGGGAGGTGTTCGGAGACATTTGTGTTGGCATCCCAACACAGTTATAGCTCGTTATTATTTTCTTCTTATTTTTCCTCTTCTTTAGTGAGAAATTTGTCCGCTCGATTATATGAAAGTGCTTCGACAGATCCACTTCAAACTTTGTGAGCTGATAGACGGTCATTAAGAGGGGTGCAATCAACTTTTCAAATTTTCAAAAATAGCCGTCGTTTCAAAATGGCGGCCAAAAGATGTCAAAAATTAAAGGTTCTCGGATTTCAACCAAATTCTATTTCTAGGGTAATTTGGTGACCCCTAGTCCATTTCCACCATAATTTTTTTTTTCAACCGCCATTTTCAAAATGGCCACCATATACCGAAATATTTGAAAGTGTTAAAATCTCTACAACATTTGGGTTCTGGGGTAAATTGATGGTCCACAATTCATTTCTAGCATCAGTATTTCCTTCCAATCAATTTTCAAATGTTTCAAAATGGCTTCCATTGAAGAAAATGGCGGTCAAAAATCAAGTCCCTCGGATTTCATCCAAATTTAGTTTCTAGAGTTTGTTGAGGATCCTGAGTGCATATCTGGCATCAAAAACCATTTCTGACATGGGGAGGTGTTCAGAGACATTTGTGTTGGCATCCAAACACAGTTATAGCTCGTTCTTATTATTAAGGTCTTCCGTCTCAACGGAAGCCCTTATAGTGATTTTTATGTTTCTTTTCCTCTATTATTATGTCTCCGAACACAAAGTGTCGGAGACATATCGTTTTTGCTCCGTTTCTTATTCTTCTTCTTATTATTATTTTCTTCTTATTTTTCCTCTTCTTTAGTGAGATATTTGTCCGCTTGATTATATGAAAGTGCTTCGACCAATCCACTTCAAACTTTGTGAGCTGATAGGGGGTCATTAGGAGGGGTGGAATCAATTTTTCAAATTTTCATAATGGCTGCCGTTTCAAGATGGCGGCCAAAAAATCAAGGTTGTCGGATTTCAACCAAATTATATTTCTAGGGTAGTTTGGTGACCCCGAGTCCATTTCCACCATCAAATTTTTTTTTGAGCCGCCATTTTGAAAATGTCCGCCATATCCCTAAATATTTGAAAGTGTTAAAATATCTACAACATTTGGGCTCTGGGGTAATTTAAGGGTTAACAATTCATTTCTAGCTTCAGTATTTCCTTCCAATCAATTTTGAAATGTTTCAAAATGACCGCCATTGAAGAAAATGGCGGCAAAAAATCAAGTCCGTCGGATTTCAGCGAAATTTAGTTTCTAGGGTTCCTTGAGGATCCTGAGTGCATATCTGGCATCAAAAACCATTTCTGACATGGGGAGGTGTTCGGAGACATTCGTGTTGGCATCCCAACACAGTTATAGCTCGTTATTATTATTTTCTTCATATTCTTATTATTCCTCTTCTTTAGTGAGAAATTTGTCCGACCGATTTTGTGAAAGTACTTTGACAGATCCACTTCAAACTTTGTGAGCTGATAGGGGGTCACTAGGAGGGGTGCAATCAACTTTTCAAATTTTCAAAATGGCCGCCGTTTCAAGATGGCGGCCAAAAAACGTCAAAAAATCAAGGTTGTCGGAATTCATTCAAATTCGATTTCTAGGGTAATTTAGTGACCGGAAGTCCATTTCCAAGATCAATTTTTTTTTGAGCAGCCATTTTCGAAATGGCCGCCATATACCGAAATATTTCAAAGTGTTAAAATCTCTACAACATTTGGGTTCTGCGGTAAATGGAGGGTCCACAGTTCATTTCTAGCATCAGTATTCCCTTCCAATCTATTTTCAAATGTTTCAAAATGGCCGCCATTGAACAATATGGCGACTAAAAATCAAGTCCCTCGGATTTCAACCAAATTCAGTTTCTAGCGTTTTTTTTGAGGATCCTGAGTGCATATCTGGCATCAAAAACCATTTCTGGCATGGGGAGGTGTTCGGAGACATTTGTGTTGGCATCCCAACACAGTTATTGCTCGTTATTAGGGCTTTCCACCTTTCAGTGGAAAGTCCTATTGTTATTGTTCTGTTTATTATTATTATTATTATTATTATTATTATTTTCCTGCCGCCAAAAAAAATCTTCGTCTTAAGACTTATCGAAAAACTTTATAGTCCATCATATAGTACTTCTTGAGAAGCGAATACAGTTCACCCTGCGTAATTGAACTTTGACCCCTTACGGAGTTATTTGACCTTTTGCAGAAATCATTGTTAGCACTTCTACTTTGTAACCGTAAATGATAGGAGGATGAAACCTTTTCTAAAACATAGAGGGTAATTAGTAGAAGCGAAGAATTTAAAATGAAGGGATTCGGTGTCCCCTAAAGGGAGTTAATGCCTCTTTATGTTTTGCAATTTATTCGTAAAACATGTCGAGCTTGAGCACGGTTTGTCGTAGAGACATGGGACCAACTGGAATAGGATCGGTGACCTTTGACCTTGAAAATTAGGTCAAGGTCAAAGGTCAAGGTCATCAGAAAAGAGGAAAAAATAGCACTTTTTATACTCTCTTTCCTGCTTAAGATAGCGTTGAAATATTATATGGGTAAGTATTGACTTCTTGATTGGTTTTGATAGTATGCATTACAACTTTGAACTTTGACCCTTCTGTGAATTTCGGAGACTCGCGTCGAAAACCTTGTTATCGCTACTCCTACTTAACGGAAAGTCATAGAGACACGAAACCTTCGCTAATGAATTCACAGTAAAACCCTCTTGCAAAGAAAAAATAATCAAAGGGATACAAAAACCCTTAAGCATAGTTATTGCCCCTGAAAGTCTCCAATATCATTATCTAAGCCTATAACTTTTATATTAATATAGATAGAGACATGGGACCACTTGCATTAAGACCGATGACCTTTGACCTTCAAAATGAGGTCAAGGTCAAAGGTCAAGGTCATCATCAAAATTAATTTTTTTCCATTTTCAAGGTCTTTAAAAGTATTTTTGTCATTGATAAGTTAACCGAAAGTAACCGAAAACCCATAAACAAATTATTGCCCCTGAATATCTTGATTAACATTTTTTTAAGCTTATAGCTTTTACATTAATATAGATAGAGACATGGGATCACTTGCATTAAGACCGATGACCTTTGACCTTCAAAATGAGGTGAAGGTCAAAGGTCAAGGTCATCGTGAAAATTATTAATTAAATTTTCTTGGTCATTTCGAGTTTCGTACACCATCTTAAATATTATTAAATGTCTTTTTTTAAATCATTGCAGGTGGAAAGCCCTCTAATTGTTCGCGAACAATTAGGATCACTAGTTATTATTATTGTTCTTTTGCTTACCGATTGTGTGCATGCGATTACTCAAAAACGGCTTGATAGATTTTCATGAAACTTTAAGGAAAGATGTAAAATAAGATTGTCTAGAAAGGTCTTTTTTTGGTTTTACAAAAATCACTTCCGATCGCAAGTTACGGCTGAATTTCCGTTTTTCAAATGAAATTTTGGGCCGGGCGTTTTCTCATAAACGGTTAAAGATTGAGTCTTCAGACTTTCAGGGATGATAGATGGTGACTTGTAACTGTGTAAAAGGGTATTATCATTGCCATCTGTTACTTCCGGACGTCACCGGAAGTGAACAAAAGAAACGTCGATTTTCAAATTTATGCTTTTAATACAAAAGTTGCATAGATTAATTAGGTCTCTTTCGGCGTTTTAGAAAATGTTAGACTTACCGGAAATTCAACTAACAACTTCTGGTTTTTAGAGAAAAACTTCGGAAAAATGGTTTTTCTTTCTCCTCGTATATCTCACTTATTTATCAATGTTTTAATACGATATTTACAAATATTTTTGACATTAACTATATCTGGGATACCCTTTAAAACGATTTCAAAATTCACTTCCGGTCGCAAATTATGGCCGAATTTCCGTTTTTCAAATGACATTTTGTCTGGGCGTTTTCTCACAAACGGTTAAAGATTGAGTCTTCAAACTTTGAGGGATGATAGATGGTGACTTGTAGCTTTGGAATAATGTTTATCATTGCGATCCGTTACTTCCGGCCCTCACCGGAAGTGAACAAAAGAAACATCAAATTTCAAATTTATGCTTTTAACACAAAACTTGCATAGATTAATTAGGTCTCTTTCAGCGTTTCAGAAAATGTTAGACTTACTGGAAGTTTAACCGACAACTTCCGGTTTTTAGAGAAAAACTTCGGAAAAATGGGTTTTCTTTGTCTTCGTATATCTCACTTTTTAAATAAGTTTTTAATACGATATTTACAGATATTATTGGCATTATCCATATATAGGTTATCCTTTAACACTATTTCAAAATTCACTTTCGGTCGCAAGTTACGACCGAATTTCCGTTTTCCAAATTACATTTTGTCCGGGCGTTTTCTCATAAACAGTTAAAGATTGAGTCTTCAAACTTTCAGGGATGATAGATGGTGACTTGTAGCTCTGTAATAAGGTTTATCATTGCGATATCTCACTTCCGGCCGTCACCGGAAGTGAACAAAAAAACCCGTCAAATTTCAAATTTATGGTTTTAAAACAAAACTTGCATAGATTAATTGTTTCAGAAAATGTTAGACTTATCGGAACTTTAACCAACAACTTCGGGTTTTTAGAGAAAAACTTCGAAAACTGGTTACTTCTTTGCTATCATATCTCTCGCTTATAAATCAAGTGTGTGATATGATTTTCACATGTATAATTGACATTATCCACCTTTAGAGTATAGTGAATTAATGTTTTTTCCAATTCACTTCCGTTCGTTAAATGTCTACGATTTCCGGGGTTTTTTTCTCCAGGCGTTTTCTCATAAATAATCAAAGATTGAGTCTTGAAACTTTCAGGAATGTTAGATGGTGACTTGTAGATGTGAAATACATGTTTCAATTTTGTTGCATTCACTGTCGTCATCCACCGGAAGTACCTTAAAAATATGTAATTTTTCATTTTTTTTATTCTAATGTTCATAATATTATTTAATAGAATGTAATAGGTCATACCATTTCCACCGGAAGTTGGTTATTCGAAACTGGAAGTTGTCCGAAAACTCAGTATTTTTCACGGAAACGTTTAGTTTGGGGTCCTACGCGATCCATTTGGGATTTTTAGTCGTTGTATGGATTCCTGAGATACTCGAAAGTGAATAAAATAAAACCGAAATTGTTTATAATTCATAAATCGTGTCTTACATGTATGTGTTTATTTCTTTCATGTATAGTCGTACTTCACTATTTGAATTCTTCCAGTTAAGATCCTATCTCATCAGAAATTGGACGGAAGACCTATTCGTTGCTCGGAACGAGATCATTTCTAGTTATTATTATCATTATTAGGGCTTTCCACCTTTCAGTGGAAAGTCCTATTGTTATTGTTCTGTTTATTATTATTATTAGGGCTTTCCACCTTTCTGTGGAAAGACCTTTTGTTATTGTTCTGTTTATTATTATTATTATTATTATTATTATTTGTCTTCTTTTCTTTCCGCCGCGAGAAGCTCTTGACGTTTTAAGACTTATCGAAAAACAATTTAGACCATCATATTTGAAATCTCGAAACATGCTCAGATCTCACCCTGCGTATTTGATCTTTGACCCCTAACGAACTGATGGGACTTTACGCAAAAAACCCTTGTTATCGGATCACCTCGAAAACCGTAAATGATAAGAGCATGAAACTTTCACTAAATTCTTTAGTCGATCAAGCTGAAGCGTTGTAGTGTTTACTTTTAAGTTTTCGGTGATCCCTAAAGGGAGTTAATGGCCCTGAAAGTTTACGATTTTTACGGAAAAATTCAAAACTCCTAAAATATAAGTCGTAGAAAGACGGAACCAACTGGAATGGAATACTTGACCTTTGACCTTGAAAATCAGGTCAAGGTCAAAGGTCAAGGTCATCCCCAAAGACCAGAAAATGGCACTTTTTATACTCTCTTTCCCGCTTCAGATAGCAGTGAAATACCATAGGGGTCAGCATGGAATTCTGGACGGGTCTCCGTATCATGAATGACAACTCTCAATTTGGACCCCTCTGCGAACCGTGGCGACGCGCGTTGAAAACCTTGTTATCGCTACTCCTCCAGAACCGAAAGTCGTAGAGACACGAAACTTTCGCTGAGGAGTTCCCAGTGAAACTCCCTTGCAGTGAGAAGTCAACCGAAGGGAACCGGAACCCCTTGAGCAGAGTTATTGCCCCTGCAAATCTCCGATATCGTTATTTCAGCTTCTAACTTGGACAGGAATAGACCTAGAGACACGGGAGCACTTGCAAGAAGACCGATGACCTTGACCTTCAAAATGAGGTTAAGGTCAAAGGTCAAGGTCACATACCTCCCGGTGCGAGTCCGTGGTGGTCCACAATACAACACAACAGGACTTGCGGTCTCTCGGCACGTCCTCCTAAAAGCACACTATATCCATGCACATTGACGCCTGTCCTACGTTCAAACACACATCAAAACAACAAGAAAACCCTTAAAATTCCTTTATTTATGGTCTTTGGATGTTACGGCCTTTAAACAATGGCTTTCGTGGCCCTAAACACTTTATAATTCACTTGGACTTCTTTGTCATTAAGCAAGTCAGTCTGGTGTAGTGGTAGAGAGTCTGTCGCCATGATGGAAGTTAAGCAACATTCATCGCGACGAGTAGTTGGATGGGTGACCGTCGGAAGTGGTTTTTTTTTTTTTTTTTTTTTTTTTTTTTTTTTTTTTTTAAATAGGATTTAGGCGTTGTCCGGTTAGGCGATAAAAGTGAAGAAGTATTGAAGTTGAAAAGGATTTGAAAATTAATTTTCAAGAAAAAGCACTGAAAAGGTGGAAAGTCCTCTAATTGTTCGCGAACAATTAGGATTACTAGTTATTATTATTATTTTCCTGCCGTCAAAAAAAATCTTCGTCTTAAGACTTATCGAAAAACTTTATAGTCCATCATATAGTACTTCTTGAGAAACGAATACAGTTCACCCTGCGTAATTGAACTTTGACCCCTTACGGAGTTATTTGACCTTTCGCAGAAATCATTGTTAGCACTTCTACTTTGTAACCGTAAATGATAGGAGGATGAAACCTTTTCTAAAACATAGAGGGTAATTAGTAGAAGCGAAGAATTTAAAATGAAGGGATTCGGTGTACCCTAAAGGGAGTTAATGCCTCTTTATGCTTTGCGATATATTCGTAAAACATGTCGAGCTTGAGCACGGTTTGTCGTAGAGACATGGGACCAACTGGAATAGGATCGGTGACCTTTGACCTTGAAAATTAGGTCAAGTTCAAAAGTCAAGGTCATCAGAAAAGAGGAAAAAATAGCACTTTTTATACTCTTTTTCCTGCTTAAGATAGCGTTGAAATATTTTATGGGTAAGTATTGACTTCTTGATTGGTTTTGATAGTATGCATTACAACTTTGAACTTTGACCCTTCTGTGAATTTCGGAGACTCGCGTCGAAAACCTTGTTATCGCTACTCCTACTTAACGGAAAGTCATAGAGACACGAAACCTTCGCTAATGAATTCACAGTAAAACCCTCTTGCAAAGAAAAAATAATCAAAGGGATACGAAAACCCTTAAGCATAGTTATTGCCCCTGAAAGTCTCCAATATCATTATCTAAGCCTATAACTTTTATATTAATATAGATAGAGACATGAGACCACTTGCATTAAGACCGATGACCTTTGACCTTCAAAATGAGGTCAATGTCATAGGTCAAGGTCATCATCAAAATTATTTTTTTTCCATTTTCAAGGTCTTTAAAAGTATTTTTATCATTGATAAGTTAACCGAAAGTAACCGAAAACCCATAAACAAATTATTGCCCCTGAATATCTTGATTAACATTTTTTTAAGCTTATAGCTTTTACATTAATATAGATAGAGACATGGGATCACTTGCATTAAGACCGATGACCTTTGACCTTCAAAATGAGGTGAAGGTCAAAGGTCAAGGTCATCGTGAAAATTATTAATTAAATTTTCTTGGTCATTTTGAGTTTCGTACATCATCTTAAATATTCTTAAATGTCTTTTTTTAAATCATTGCAGGTGGAAAGCCCTCTAATTGTTCGCGAACAATTAGGATCACTAGTTATTATTATTGTTCTTTTTCTTACCGATTTTGTGCACGCGATTTCTCAAAAACCCGCTGGATAGAATTTCATGAAACTTTCAGGAAAGATGTAAAAGAGGATTGTCTAGAACGGCTTTTTTTTTTTTTTTGGTTTTGCAAAAATCACTTCCGGTCACAAGATACGGTCGAATTTCCGTTTTTCAAATGACATTTTGTCCGGGCGTTTTGTCATAAACGGTTAAAGATTGAGTCTTCAAACTTTCATGGATGATAGATAGTGACTTGTAGCTCTGTAATAAGGTTTATCATTGCCATCCGTCACTTCCGGTCGTCACCGGAAGTGAACAAAAGAAACGTCAAATTTCAAAATTATGTCTTTGAAACAAAACTTGCATAGATTAATTAGGTCTCTTTCGGCGTTTCAGAAAATGTTAGACTTACCGGAAGTTTAACCAGCAACTTCGGGTTTTTAGAGAAAAACTTCTAAAATTGTTCTTTCTTTGCTATCAAATCTCTCACTTATAATGCAAGTGTGTTTTACGATTTTCACATATATAATTGACATTATCCATCTTCAGAGTATAGTGAATTATTGTTGTTTTTTTTCAAAATTGGTCTTTATTTGTCCTCGTATATCTCGCTTATTTATCAACCTTTTAACACGATATTTACAGATATTATTGACATTATACATCTCAAAAGAACCCGTTGATACTATTTCAAATATCACTTCCGGTCGCAAGTTACGGCCGAATTTCTGTTTTTCAAATGACATTTTGTCCGGAGTTTTCTCATAAACGGTTAACGATTGAGTCTTGAAACTTTTAGGGATGATATATAGTGATCTGTAGCTTTGTAATAAGGTTCATCATTGTCATCCATCACTTCCGGCCGTCACCGGAAATGAACAATTGAAACATCAAATATCAACTTTATGCTTTTGAAACAAAATGTGCATGGAATAATTAAGTGTCTTTTGGAGTTTCAGAAAATGTAACACTTAACGGAAGTTTAACCAGTAACTTCCGGTTTTTAGAGGAAAACTTTCAAAAATTGTTTTTTCTTTCCTATCATATTTCTCGCTTATAAATCAAGTGTTTCATATGATTTTCACATATGTAAATGACATCATCCATCTTTAAAGTATAGTGAATTGGGTTTTTTTTCAAAATTCACTTCCGTACGTTAAATATCTACGATTTCTGGGGGGTTTTTCTCCAGGCGTTTTCTCATAAATAATCAAAGATTGGGTCTTGAAACTTTCAGGAATGTTAGGTGGTGACTTGTAAATGTGACATACGTGTTTCAATTTTGTTGCCGTCACTTCCGTCATCCACCGGAAGTATCTTGAAAATATGTAATTTTTCATTTTTTTAAAATTCTAATGCTCATAACATTATTTGATAGAGTATAATAAGTTATACCATTCCACCGGAAGTTGGTGGTTAGAAACAGGAAGTTGGAAAACTCAGTATTTTTCATGGAAATTTTAGTGTGGGTTCCTACGTTTTCCATTTGGATTATTTAGTCGTTTTATGGACTCCTGAGAAACTAGAAAATGAATAAAACAAATTCTATATAATTTTATATAATTGATAAATCATGTCTTACATGTACGTGTTTATTTCTTTCATGTATAGTCGTTCTTCACTAATTGAATTCTCCCAGTCAATATCCTATCTCGTTAGAAATTGGACGGAAGACCTATTCGTTGCTCGCAACGAGATCATTTCTAGTTATTCTTATTTTTCTCCCGTACTTTTTTGTCCGTGGGTATTCTCAAAAACTACAAATGGGATCGATATGAATCTTTGATAGGATGATAGTATAGCATTTGTAGATGTAGAGAACGGTAGTTATTTTGTCTGCATGTGCATCACATTTTTGATACACTAACTTTGTAATTAGTCTAACTATTTTGTTATTCATTGAAATGGTTTGATATTTATATAGGTAGATATTGAGACCCTTAACTGTTTTGCATGGTCAAAATTACCAATCTGCACGCGCATGCACGTGCGCTTCTTTTTTTTTTTCTTTGGATAACACTAAAACGTCCGTGACTCTCTTACGAATGAAGCCAATGAGTTGATATTGACAGCATAGGTAGATGATATGTGCATCTATAGATTAGTTTAATCAAAACTGTCAACGCGCATGGGGATAGGCGTGTATAGTCTTTCTAATGTTCATTTTTGAAGGACGATAACGTTTTCATTTTTACTCAAATTCTTCTGATGTTGAGGATTTGGATGTGTCTTGGCACTCCTTGAACGATTTTCAAATCACTATAACCTTCCTATATTTGATGCAAGCATACTGTAGGTATGCGAATCAAATCCCTGTTGAATGACGTCAACAAAAGTTCTGAGCCACACTCACGTGCGCGCGTATTTGCTTCCTTTCATTTCTTAACAAATATTGAGAATGTAATGCGATTCGTTGTGCCAAAGCTCAATGACACCACTTTTAAATGGGGGAATGTTTGGGGAACATCTGTAATGGTCCCCTGTACAGTTAGAACTAGTTAAATTTATCTTCAAATTTTTTAATATGCTTGGCTTCATTTATCTGAATTCTAGGAAATATTGTTCTTCCAATATTGTTCTTCCAATTACTTGTTAAGGTATTTCTACCTTCATGTGATGTCATAAATGTTTTTTTTTTTTTTTTTTTATAAAACTGCATGTCCAAAAGAAATATATATATATATATGAGGAAATATTTCGAAAGGTGTAAAATAAAATGACTTGGTTTAGTAAAAGTATTTGACTATTTTTGAATTATCAACGAATTATTTATTCATTTAAAAATCGTGCAAAAGGTTAATTCTTACTTATGATAAAATTTATATATCAATGTGTAAATTTTACAGATTAAAGTGTAAAATTTACATATTGTTTACATTTTACAAATTCAAGTGCAAAGTTTACAGATTGATGTATACAATTTACAAACTGAAATGTAAAATTTACAGATTAATGTGTAAAATTACAGTTCAAAGTGTAATTTTTACGGATTAGAGTGTAAAGTTTACAGATTAAAGTGTGGAAAAATGAAATTAGAAAGTGTCTGTGTGGCACTGCTACGCCTCTGTAGGGTTTATTACAATAAAAAGAATAACATTTTTGGTAAGTGCACATCTGTTTCGGGTGCTTATTAAATACATGTAGCTGTCTGTATTTGATACGTTTTCTTGGCAAGTGTGCCATGTAAATTACTTATGCATATGCACCTATACTTTGCAAGAATTGAATGTGATATTCACATTCAATTCTTGATTACTGCAAATACTTACTTGCAGATATGCAAGAAAAGCTTTTTCTTTGGATTTTCGTCTAAATTATCTATAACATAAATAATGTTTTACTAATGTACGATATATTTATTGTAATTTTGAGCAATGTATGATGTTTTAAAACGTGATTTTTTTTCTTTCTAAACATTACTATCAGAGGTTTGCACCGGTCGAGAAAATCACGCAGGTGTAATAATCACAGTAGGGATAGAGTAAAATACTGAAAGGATTATGGCAGATAAAATGAGAAAGGAATAAGTATTTAAGAATTCATGTCAGCTTTAACAGATATTTCAGTACTAACGAGAGGTTTGTTGCGCATGTTATTAAATCAATCCATTTCGAAAGCTAAAGATGACTAATGGGTGAAGTGTTTCTTAAGCAGGGATAGGATTCAATAAAAATATAAATTGTCAATATATAGGAAACCCTTGTATTGTATTCATGTAATGAAAATACGCATTGATAATTGTGTTCATATCATGTACTGATAATTGAAACTATTTCTTAAAGAAGCTTTCATCACTTGGATCTCTGTCCTGTACATATGTGCTGGTTTCGGTTTTGCACCTGGAACTACAATAAAACATTTTCTGGAAAAGAACGAGAACAACGTTTATCTGCAACATCAACAGAATCCCCAGTCCTATTACAGTGTTCAAAACGAGGCTTACTACAAAAAAGGATTTTGGGATAAACGAGGATTCTGGAACAAAAGAAAGAGAATAGCTGGAACTTATTTCGAACGTTATTTTAAATTTTGGGAAGAAAAGATCTTCACAATGAAATGAAAAATATTATGAAATGGATAATGGAATGGCAACGAAATGATGTGCGAGAAGAAATAGGCATGCTGTGTGTGGATTTTGGTTAATAGAGAAACAATGACTACAGCATTTTCATGAATAAAATTTTAGTACTTGAAAAAGCGTTTTACTTATCTTCTGCAAATTCAACATGCATATATCATTAACGCTGGCATGAATTCAAAAATATAGGTGGCAGGGGACAATTTTTTTTGTTCTGAAACATGTGGGTAGGGGGTATATGTACATCAAAGTCAGATTATGACAGACTAATGAAAAATCATATTTCACTTTTATTTCAATTTGTATAGTGAATAAATTATTATCCTGAAGTACATTGAATCCATACATACTGGTGCCACTGCACAAAACATGCTCTGAGCAGGTGCCCCATTCTCGCTTTTCCTATCAATTTTCTCACATTTGGACTGAATCCGTACTATCCAAACTCCATCAGAGTACCGTACGAGGGAATTTAGACACTGTGCACAATAAAGAACTCTATCTGTTCTTCTTAAAAATTTACCTTTCTTCTGGGATCATTCAGCAACACCCGATTTGCTTGACTATGTAGATTTTCACCTTATATTCTTCAGCAATTGACCATGTGCCTTAGATTTGTATTTACACACATCCGTATGCTAGGAAGAATGCTGACACCTACATGTTACATATATATTTTTTTCATTAGGCACTCGGCTACATTTGACATGTATCCTAAAATAATTTTACACATTTAATATCACTTCAAATATGGGGTATTTCTATTTTTAAAAAAAGTTGACGGGGCCTTTAGTGCCAAACTATCCCCTACTACCCTACTATAATTCCTATTGCCCGCTATCTGCTTATCTGACGTATCAATAAAGTGTTCTGTTGTTATATATATATATATATATATATATATATATATATATATATATATATATATATATGTATACATATATAATCCTGGAGTCCAATAAGGTTTGTGCTAAAACGGTATCGAATCTAGAATCCTCTATCTGCATATCTAAAATTAAAACTCGGCGTAGAGGGGTTTGCAGATGCCCTCAACTTTATTAAGGCCAATGTAAAAGTTATTGCTAAAAACTCAATCAGTTAAAGAACAAGAAACTCGTATCTTTGGAAGGTAAACAGGAAAATCATAACATGTCTCACCTTCGGTTGAGACATAACTGAAACTAGTTCTAATTGTAATGGGGACCGTTACATATGTTCCCCAAACCTCCCCCAATTAAAAAGTGATGTCATTGTAAACCTATAACAAAAATCATATTATTTCAGCCCTTAGTTACACATAGTGCGTTTAATATGGTCATTTCAGTACCAAGAAATAAAAGAAAGTAATGCACGTGCATACACATAGACTTCTGTTGATATCATTCAACAAGCCTTTATATCATATACCCACAGTATGAATTTCATAACGTTTCCGTTGTCGTTATTTTAAAATCGCCCAATCAGAACTCAGCACACGTGCATGCACGTGCTGAGCAGTAGTTTTAACCACAGCAATTTGGAAAGACTACCAACACACACTTAGAACCTCAAAATCAAAAGAATTTGATAAAAAACAAAAACTTTATAATCCTTTCAAAAATTAAGTCTTGAAAGACAATGTACGCGCATATGCGCGTGTGTTGGCATTGTTTATTACCCCAACATATAGATGCACATATTATTTACATATGCTCTGAATATCAACTCATTCGCTTCATTCGTTACAGACGTTTTAGTAGTATCCAATCAAAATGAAGCGTACGTGCATGCGTGTGAAGATTAGTAATTTTGACCATGTACATCAGTTAAGGATCTCAATACCTACCTATGATATGAATATCAAACCATTTTAATGAACAAAAAAAAAGTTAGACTGATTACAAAGTTAGTGTTCGAAAATTGTGATGCACGTGCATGCGCATGTACGCGTGTGCAGACAAAATCAATATCGTTTTTTACATCTACAAATGATATACTATCATCCTATAAAGGTTTCATATCGATACCGTGTAACATTCGATTTCGTAAATTTTGTACCAAAATTGCAAAAACACGTGCGTGCGCGTGCATGCACATGCAGACAAAATGACTATCGTTCTGCACATCTACAAACGCTATACTATCACCCTGGAAAGTTTCATATTGATCCCTTTTGTAGTTTCTGAGAACACTCCCGGACAAAAAAGTCCGGAGAAAAAGAATAATAACTAGAAACTCATTACTAGTAATGAGTAGGTCTTCTGTTATACTACTTCCTGTCGAAATTGGAAGTTCAAATGCCATACAGTAGAATTGAATGTTCATTTTCTTCACACATTATCCGTTCATATTAAGTCCATCAGTGTTAGAAATAAACTGCAGTTCAGATTCCTTTAGTCGAATTCGGTTCCAGTTTTGTGAAATGCATTGGAACATAATCGGACATAATTAACGACTTAAAAGAAAATATTCAGCCATCTCTGAGAAATCGTGTCGACAAAAAGAGGGGAAACTCTATTTAAAAAGTGAAAAGTCTTATTTTCCGAATAACTTTCCTGTTGTCTTTATTCACTTCCGGTCAAGACCGGAAGAGCTCGAATTGAATAAATTTTTCATTCTACACCTTAATAATTCTCAACTAATCATACTTTTTTAACTTTCGTCAAAAATACCCATGTTTGAAACAACTTCCGGTTTTTCGGTCGGCACTTCCGGTGGACATATTTTACATGAACAAGACCTAATCATCATCCACAATAGCCCCAATATCTGTCCAAAAAAAATTCAATTTTTTTATTTCTTATATCGCTTCCTGTCACGACCGGAAGTGACGGCTACGTACGATTTTCACATGATGCAAACACACTGATGACTGACTATCAGTATTGAAAACCTGAGACTTCAGTCATTCACATTTGCAGAGCTTGAACAAATTCTCATTTTGAAGACTGCAAATCTCGCGACCGGAAGTAGATTTCACCAAAATATTTTACGTTACTCTAGACATTTGCAATGTCAATAACACACAAGAAAATCATTTGTAATACTCCATATACAAGCGAGATTTAAGGCAAAGTCAAAAACTCAATTTTTCCAGTTTTTCCTCTTAAAACTGGAAGTTGCCGTTTTTTATTCTGGTAGGATTAACATATTTCAAAAGAACAAGAATGAAACAATAAACTAATGATCGTTCTGCGTCAAAAGAAAAAATCTGAAATTTTCAATTTCTTTGACCACTTTCGGTGAGGTCCGAAAGTGACGGCTGACGGAGTTAACCATATTTGACAAACCTACTTGTTATGCTCTATCATTCCTGAAAGTTTGGTGCCTTATTCTTTAACCGTTTCCGAGATCTCCCGCGGAGAAGATCTCGTCTAAAAAACAACAACCGGAAATTGGACATATCTGACGACCAGAAGTAAATTCTCGAAAAATGAAACAAAAGACCTCAGGGTATTTTCATTCTCTATCATCCTTGAAAAGTTCAAGGAATCCATTCAGCCATGTCTGAGAAATCGTGCCGACAAAAAAAAGGGGGGGGTAATAATAAAAATAATCATGGTTCCGGGGTTTTTCGGCCGGCACTTCCGATTAACATAGTTTGCATGAACATAACCTACCTAACATCGATATTGGTCGAAATATCTGTAGAAATAAATAAAAACTTGAAAAATTCAATTTTTACATCACTTCCTGCCGCAACCGGATGTGACAATGACGTACGATTTTTACATGATGCAAATGAGCTGAGTAATGACTATCAGCCCTAAACGTTATAGACTTCACTTGCTTACTGTTGCTGAGCAATTTAGTAAACAAAATCTCATTTTGAGGACAGGAAATCGCGCGACCGGAAGTAGATTTTACAAAGATATTTAATGTTACTCTAGATATTGCCAGAGTCAGTAACATATTTGAAAATTATTTCAAATGCTTCATTCACAAGCGAGATTTATGGGGAATAAAAACATCCAACAACAATTATTAAAATAATTGTATTTATGGCTTAAATGCGTATTTTTATGTTTTCAAGGTGATTTTTGTAACATACATTTAAGATTTGTTTCTATTCTCCCAAACTCAATACTTTATAATATTATCCAATCAGCATTCAGTAATTAATCACGTGACTCCAACTTAGCGTCACTCTACAATTTTGACTTGCTTGTAGGCAGGCGTGGCTGCAAATAAAGTGTGATCTGTATTTTATAAAACTTGGGAGTTAATGTGATTTTCGATGATCATATCAACGTTTTCTTAATCTGGTGCAGTTTTTTTTAAAACAGTAAGTGAGGAAATTGGTTTCCTTTGTTTACTTTGTCAATTTATGTGCATGTGCTGTGGGAAGTCGGTCAGTACAGGGGACGCTATGTAATTATAAGCGATTGCCTAATGGATATCAACAAACCACTTAACGTATGTATTATTGGAGACTCTTATATTCGCCGGTTGAAGGAATTCTGTATGACGAAGGACATGTTAAATCTAAGGTTACAAAAACAGTTTTGTTCGATAAACTTTCGTGGAAAAGGGGGGCTTCGTGCACGCCGTGTTAAACACTTAGCGGGCGGATCTAGGCATGCGTTGCTCCGTTTTGACGAGGTCCCCGACGTGATTTTCATACAAATAGGAGGAAATGACATCTCAGGATCTACGAACTCTGCTCAACTGGCCAAAGATATTGTTTCCTTGGCGGAATATTTGGTGCTAGTTGTCGGATTCGTAGACTCCCGTTCGCCACCTGTCCGGGATACAACGACATGGTGATACGGATCAACATCCAACTGGAGATGATGACAAAAAACTTATCGGGAGTGGTATTTTTGGCGTCACCGTGGTTTCTGGGCTTCCCTGTCTTATCTTGGGCCAGATGGTGTACACCTAGATTGCACCCCTTCCCACAGCCAGCCTATGAGGAAATATCTTCGGAGTATAAGAAATGCTGTAATTCAGGCTCCAAAATTCCTCAGGCCAGTATAATTTTTAAGTTTGCACGGAATTGTTTATATTTTCCGTTATGTGTATATAGAATATTTTAATATACACTGACCTAGGCTTAATTTCAAGCAAAGCATTCATATCAGATCAACATCCGTTGAATTGTATTTGACATGTATATGGCATCTTGGTAATATGGTACCTATGTTCTATTGATCGACTCTTGTAATTATGTTCAACATCCACATGCAGGTACTATTTGCTTTCTGTTCAACAAACAAGGCATGTGCATAATGACATTTAAATGCGTCTTATGCAATATATTGATACATAGTCTATCTCTATTTTATTACAGTCCAAGATAATCCTAGCAGCAATTTCAATTCAATGCATATTGAATCTTTCTTGTACATATATGGGTCAATTACTAGATACCTATACATAGTAATCGTGTGAATTAGAATTTTATTCATTTTTATTTGCAAGCGGGTCAAAGTTGCTCATTTTTATGTGGGTCTGAGTTAACCCATAAATTTCTGTGGGCCGGAGTTACCCATATCTTCTTTTGAGTCGGAGTTACCCATATTTTTTATTTGGGTCGGAGTTACCCTTATTTGTTCATTGGGTCGGAGTTACTCACATTTATATTTTGGGTCGGAGTTACCCAGATTTACATTTTGGGTCAGAGTTACCCAGATTTACATTTTGGGTCGGAGTTACCCAGATTTACATTTTTGGGTCGGAGTTACCCAGATTTACATTTTTGGGTCGGAGTTACCCAGATTTAGTTTGTGTCGGAGTCAACCATTGCTATTTTATAATGGGTCAGAATTATACATTTATGTAGAGTATCCCAGGGATTGGTTGCACTTTAGATTTCATTTAATAGTGGTAAACCATATCTCTTGATGTTTGTCACCCTGTTTGTACTTCGTGATTGAGTATTTATACGTTAGGCACAATTTACTCTCAATACCTATTTTAATTTGTGTCGTTTTACCTTATTTCTTAATGAAATTATAATTTAGTTCAAAATCACAATGGTCATGTGGTCTGCTGATAGTGCATTAAGCAAATATTATTATCATTATCCTTTTATATCAGTTCAGGTTTCTTAAGCATAGTAAATCATTATTCTACTTTTACATGTCTGTGTGTATGGCAGTTATTACATACTCACCCTTCATCAGTTAAGCATGCACCTTGTGCATTACATATGTAGGTGTATACTATGTATTTCTATACTGATTTGACATTTCTCGTGGCAAATTGGTTGCTAAATAATGCCACCTTTCATAGTTATTTGACAATTTGTTGTAAAATGTGTATTGTTACAGGAACAATGCCATCCAAGCCCAGCCAGCGCCTGTCAGCGAAGCGCAGGAGAGTTAACTCTCCAGGTAGCTCAGAAGCTCCCAATTTCACATGTGCAAGTGATTCAGTGCGAAATGATCCGAATCCCATTCAAGCAAGTTCAAGTGGAGTGAACACTTTAGCCTCACAAATAGACTATGCAGAATTAGCAAAGCATATAGTTGCCCAACAGAGACAACAAGGAACAGAAATTCAGCAGGAGGCATCAGCACAGCCACAAACTATAAGTGAGCTCATCTATGTTAAATGGCAGTGAGGGAAATCAGGATGTGTCGGCCTCCAACTTAAGTTCCTTGTTGGACAATGTTTTCACAGGTGAGTCGGCAAGTAGGTCACAAAGTCAAATGCCAATAGAATTGTGTGATACTGTGCCACTTGGGGCAACAGTGTCACAAAAAATAAAACAAAAGATATGGAATCACGAATTCGTAGATTTAAAATCTTTGCTTCCATCCTCAGGTGAAGAACCACTGGCCATTACGGTCAAAGCTGGTAAAATAGAGGTTAACCAGGCATCCAACAATAAAACTCCACTAAGCATTAATCAGTGGACAGATGCTTTCTTAATCTTTGCATCAATTTACTTGCAAAAGTTCCCTAATGATTCCTGCAATATTCTTAAATATGCTTTCACAGTTCGTGAAATCAGCAGGCTCCTTGTTGATCAAGCATGGAGAAATTATGATGAATCCTTTCGTCGTATCAGGGAATCTTCAGTTATTCCCTGGGAAAGGCCAATTGCTGAAATGCGCCTGAAGGCAGCATCAATGGGAGTACGTCAAGCAAACAAACCCCAAACTTATAAAACTAATAAGGGGCAGTCCTTTCGTTCCACCAAAGTTTGTTTTGCCTACAATAAAGGTCAGCGATGCAACACCTCTCCCTGCAAGTACGCCCACTTATGTCAAGAGTGCAATGGTCAACATTCCAAATTCAAATGCACAGGGGCAAAATCAAACTGGTCAACCTCCCAACCCCAGTCAAACATTGCAAATGCCAATCCTTCCAACCCCAATAAACCCGCTAAATTTGCAAAGTAAGCTCCAGGGTTATGACCCTCTTAAACTTAACTATCTGATTGAAGGCATTAGGTATGGTTTTCGACTTGGTTGTTCAAAGTCACCATCAATTCATCCTCCACACAACCATAAATCTGCTTATTCTTATCCTCAGGTAGTAGAAGAATACATTACCTCTGGCTTATCAACAAGTAGTATCATGGGTCCATTTGCTGTACCCCCATTTCGGAATTTTAAGACTTCACCATTAGGCGTGGTTCCTAAGTCTGAGCCAAATAAATTTCGTATCATTCATGATCTTTCTTTTCCTCAGAATGACTCAGTAAATTCTAACATACCTAAAGAGCACTCACAGGTTCAATATGATTCCATAGACACAGTAGTGTCCCTTATATATAAGTTTGGCCGGGGATCTTTGATGGCAAAGTCAGACATAAATGACGCTTTCCGTATTATGCCTGTTAGTCCACATGATTATCATCTTCTCGGGTTTATTTGGAGGGACCATTTCTATTATGAACGTTGTTTACCTATGGGAGCCAGCTGTTCTTGTCAGATTTTTTAGAAACTTAGCGAAGCTTTGCAATGGTTTATGATGACAAAATTCCATGCTGCGGGTATGTCACACATTTTAGACGATTTCTTTTTTATTGGTCCCCCTAATTCAGAGAAATGTAAGGTAGATCTTGCAGTCTTTCTTGCACTTTGTCAAAGAGTTGGTATCCCTATCAATAAGAAAAACACTTTTGGTCCTCTAACAAAGTTGGTGATTTATGGTATAGAAGTTGATTCAATTGAGATGATGAGTCGCTTGTCTCAAGATAAGATTGACAAATGCCGTAACCTACTTCTAGCTTTTGCTTTACGCAAGAAGGTAACACTAAGAGAACTTCAGTCTCTGATAGGAGTTTTGAATTTTGCGTGTTCTGTTATAATCCCGGGACGTGTTTCCTGAGGCGTTTGATTGACCTTACCATAGGAGTTACCAAATCTCAACATTTTATTCGTTTGTCATGTGAGGCTAGAGCAGATATGTCTATGCGGTTGCAGTTTCTTGATCAGTTTAATGGAAAGTCTGTACTCTTTTCTGAATCTTGGGAATCTTCTGATGTCATACGTTTCTACACAGATGCTTCGGGTTCGCTAGGCTTTGCAGCTGTATTTGGCGCCACATGGTTGGTTGGTTCATGGACCGATGAGATGGCTACCTTTCAAATTGCTATTAAGGAATTATTTCCCATTGTTTTAAGTCATGAAATATGGGGTACTCAGTTGAAAAACAAAAAAGTTCTCTTCATGTCAGACAATATGGCAGTGGTACAAATCATAAATAAGCAATCTAGCAAGGATAAGACTTTAATGAGGCTTGTGGGGCGCTTGGTTCTCACTTGTCTTACACATAATATTTTTTTCAAGGCAAAACACATTCCTGGAAAGTATAACATCATTGCATATAGGTTGTCTCGTTTCCAATTTCAGGAGGCTCGTCGTCTGGCGCCACTCCTGGACATACAACCAACGGCGGTTCCTCCACAGCTGTTGCAAATTTGAGTTCTGTCACCCAGACAATCTTAAGGGCTTCTTTGTCAGTTTCAACTAGGGCTGCATACAAACACTCGTGGGAGCTATACATGGCGATGTCTCCAAATATAGTTTCATTACCTTTGCCTTTGCAGAGCATTTGTAATTTTATAGGATATCTGTTTGAGAAACAGTATAGTGCCAGTAGTATTGCCTCTCATATCTCAGCTCTCAGCTATGTTCATAAGCTCTTGGATGTTAAAGACCCTACTCAATCTTTCATTGTAAAGAAACTTTTGAGGGGATGTCACAAGCTAACTCCCTCTAAGGATTCTAGATTGCCCGTTACGAAAGAAATACTTTGTAAATTACTTAATGCCACAGACTTTACTGTTCCCCAGGCTCTCAACAAATTGCTGCTCAAAGCTCTGTATTTACTTAGCTTTAATGCTTTCCTCCGTTTAGGTGAAGTTGTCATCAAATCACCCTCAGACTGCAATAAGGTAATTCAGGTTCAAGATGTTTCCTTCCGAATGAAACGAAAAGACCCACTTTCTCTTCAAATAACCATACACCACCACAAATCTCAAAAGAACAGTGACCCTGTCATTATCACAATTCAAAGTAACCCACATAGTGCACATTGCCCAGTGCTTAGTCTATATCGCTATAAAAGCTCCTTTCCACATACATCAGGTCCATTATTTCAATTCACCAATGGGGTTCCAGTTCCTTATTCTTATGTTTGTGGGCAGCTGTTCAAAGCAGCAATATTTGCAGGTCTTGACCCCAGACGTTACAAAGGTCATAGTTTTCGCATTGGAGCTGCCACTCATGCTCCTTGGTTAGGTTTCTCAGAAAATTATATTCAGCATTTAGGTCGTTGGAATTCAAATGTGTTACATCGGTACATAAGAATACAATTTTTCAAATTATAAGCTAGCACATTTTGCGATTACTATAACATTAACTAAAATTTATACATTCAAGCAGGTCAGTGTCTCACTGCTGCTTTAAGCATCATAACATTTGTACATGTGGGTCATTTCCATGTCTTATTTATATATATTTTTATTTTGGGTGAAGATCAAGTTTGTTAACTGTTAGATCAAGTTTGTTAACATCAAAATTCTTTTGAGTTTTCTGGAACGATTATTTGATGCATGTATGTATTTCTATAGCTTGACCTACTTGCCGGCATTAATGACTTTACTTTGTTTATAGTTTTGATCTTATGAACATATACTCATTCCTGTTTGCATAAAAAGCCACATGCTTGATATCAGGACAGTGTTTCACTGCTGTTATCATTACATGTTTTCTGTTATAAAATGTATTCTCATTTAGTTGTGATTGATTCTAGTCTTCATCAAGGTTGCATGTTTATTTAGATTATTAGTCTTAGTCTACTTTGTACATTTTAACGTGTTATTTGACAAGCTAGTGTCTCACTGCTGTCATCCATTTTTGACAAATTGTTATTTTGAATTTGTGTTATTTGTTTTATGTATTATTCACGATTGTTGAAACTACTCAGGAAGGTTTTCTTTGTGTAAGTGATGAGGGTTGATTTTAATGTCCATACCTGTATTTTGTTGCTCGCAAGCTCACCTTGGATGGCACGGGATGTGATCTGTTGATCTCATCTTGTGGCCAATTTTTTGATGTGCCATCTTTTTGCTGCATCTTTGTAAGGTTGCTTTTTATTCTAGTTGATGCAGATAAATTTGGGGGATCAGACATATTGAATTATATTGTCATTGTTTATTTTCTTTCTCCATTTCAGTGACATTTTCAGTGGATTGTTTGTGAGTCTGATCCCCTTGTTAGTAGTTTGTTATCTAGTTCGTCATTTGAATAAATGACATTTTTCATACTCAATTTGCCTTATGTTTATATCTAATATGATACAGCAAAAACTAGCTTCGGTGGCCTTTCTCAGCATTTTAAGACATAAAACAACAATTATTAAAATAATTGTATTTATGGTTTAAATGCGTATTTTTATGTTTTCAAGGTGATTTTTGTAACATACATTTAAGATTTGTTTCTATTTTCCCAAACTCAATACTTTATAATATTATCCAATCATCATTCAGTAGTTAATCACGTGACTCCAACTTAGCGTCACTCTACAAGTTTGACTTGCTTGTAGGCAGACGTGGCTGCAAATAAAGTGTGATCTGTATTTTATACCCACCATCCACCCCTTCATTCCTGCCATGTAATTGTCTTTCTAGTCCCTATCAATTTTTGATGTGCCATTTTTGATGTGCCATCTTTTTGCTGCATCTTTGTAAGGTTGTTTTTTATTGTAGTTGATGTAGACTTTTATAGATAAATTTGGGGGATCAGACATATTGAATTATTTTGTCATTGTTTATTTTCTTTCTCCATTTCAGTGACATTTTCAGTGGATTGTTTGTGAGTCTGATCCCCTTGTTGGTAGTTTGTTATCTAGTTCGTCATTTGAATAAATGACATTTTTCATACTCAATTTGCCTTATGTTTATATCTAATATGATACAGCAAAAACTAGCTTCGGTGACCTTTCTCAGCATTTTAAGACATAAAATTTACTTCGATTTTCTCTTATAACCGGAAGTTGTCGTTTTTGTTTCCTATGGGACTTACATATTTCGAAACTGCAAAAGAGATGCAATAAAGTGATGAAATTTTTATGAAAAAAAGAAAAGTTGAAATTTTCGACTTTTTCGATCACTTCCGGTGACGACAGGAATTGGCGGCGGACGTGCTTAACCCAAACTGGATCGCCTACTCCTTAAGGTCTATCACTCCTGTAAGTTTGGTATCTTAATCTTTTACCGTTTCTGAGATCTCATGAAATGGGACATATCTGACAAACGGAAGTGAATTTCGAAAAAATGAAGAATGAAAACGTCTGGAAGTATTTTTATTCTCTATTATCCCTGAAAATTACAAGAAAATCCATCCAGCCATCTCTGAGAAATCGTCAGTGAAAAAAAAAGAATAATAATAATAATAACTAGAAACTCATTACTAGTAATAAGTAGGTCTTCCGTTATACTACTTCATGTCGAAATTAGAAGTTCAAAAGCCATTCAGTACAATCGAATGGACATATTTTACATCAACAAGACCTAATCATCATCCATAATAGCCAAAACAAAAAAAAATAACTTTTTTTATTTCTTATATCGTTTCCTGTCACGACCGGAAGTGACAGCTACGTACGATTCTCACATGATGCAAACACACTGATGACTGACTATCAGTCTTGAAAACTTGAAACTTCAGTCATTCACATTTGAAGACTGCAAATCTTGCGACCGGAAGTAAATTTTACCAAAATATTTTACGTTACTCTAGACATTTGCAATGTCAATAACATACAAGAAAATCATTTGTAATACTCCACATACAAGCGAGATTTAAGGTAAAGTCAAAAACTCAATATTTCCAGTTTTCTTTTAAAACCGGAAGTTGCCGTTTTTTATTCCGGTAGGATCAACATATTTCAAAAGAACAAGAATGAAACAAAAAGCTAATGTTCGTTCTGCGTCAAAAGAAAAAATCTGAAATTTTTGATTTATTTGATCACTTCCGGTGAGGTCCGGAAGTGATGGCTGACGGAGTTAACCATATTCGTCAAACCTACTTGTCATGATCTATCATTCCTGAAAGTTTGGGGCCTTATCTTTAACTGTTGCTGAGTAATTTCGAAACAAAATCTCATTTTGAGGACAGAAAATCGCGCGACCGGAAGTAGATTTTACAAAGATATTTGACGTTACTTTAGATATTGTCGGTGTCAGTAACATATTTGAAAATTATTTCAAATACTTCATTCACAAGCGAGATTTATGGGAATTAAAAACGTCCAATTGATTTCGATTTTCTCTTATAACCGGAAGTTGTCGGTTTTGTTTCCTGTGGGACTTACATATTTGGAAACTGCAAAAGAGATGCAATAAAGTGATGCAAGTTTTTATATAAAAAAGAAAAGTTGAAATTTTCGATTTCTTTGATCACTTCCGGTGACGACGAGAAGTGACGGCGGACGTGTTTAACCCAAACCGGCTCGCCTAATCCTTAAGGTCTATCACTCCTGTAAGTTTGGTATCTTAATCTTTTACCGTTTCTGAGATCTCGCGCGGACAAAATATTTTTAAAAAAAACAACCCGGAAGTGAATTTCGAAAAAATGAAAAAAAAAAGTCTGGAGGCATTTTTATTCTCTATCATCCCTGAAAATTACAAGAAAATCCATCCAGCCATCTCTGAGAAATCGTCAGTGAAAAAAAAGAATAATAAACAGTAGAATCACTATAAGGTCTTCCGTCTGGAACGGAAGACCTTAATAAAAATAATAATAAACAGTACAATCACTATAAGGTCTTCCGTCTGAAACGGAAGACATTAACTAGTTCTAATTGTAACGGGGACCGTAACATATGTTCCCCAAACCTCCCCCAATTAAAAAGTGATGTCCTTGTGAATCTATAGCAAAAATAATTTTGTTTTAGCTTTTAATTACATGTATATGGTCATTTCAGTACCAACAAATGAAAGAAAGCGTTGCACGTGCATACACGCGCACGCGTGTATGATTCCGAATTTTTGTTGATGTCGTTCAACAGGTATTTGTATCATATACCCACTGTATGAATTTCATAACGTTTCCATCAAATATAAGGAAGTTATAGCGATTTTAAAATCGTCCAATCAGAATTCATCACACGTGCATGCACATGCTGAGCAGAAATTATAACCACAGCAATTTGTAAGGAGTACCAAGATACATCTAAACCCCTAATATCGATAGAATTTGATGAAAAACAAAGACGTTATTGTCCTTTTGAAAATTGAACATTTGAAAAACGATGCACGCGCATTCACGTGTGTATTGGCATTTTTTGTTTCACCAATATATAGATACACACATTGTCTACGTTTGCTGTGAATATCATCTCATTCGCTTCCTAAATAAGATAGTTACAAACGTTTTAGTATTATCCAAGCAAAATGAAACGAACGTGCATGCGCGTGCAAATTGGTAATTTTGACCACGCAAATCACTTAAAGATCTCAATATCTACCTATGATATGAATACCAAGCCATTTCGATGAACAACAAAAAGGTTAGACTGATTCCAAAGTTAGTGTACATATTTTGTGATGCACGTGCACGCGCATGCATACAAAAAACTATTATTTTTCATATCTACAAATGATATACTACAATCCTATTTAAGTTTCATATCGATCCCTTAAATAATCTAATTTTCCATTTTTTGTACCAAAATTGCAGTCCACGTACGTGCGCGTGCATGCACGTGCAGACAAAATGACTATCACTATGCACATCTACAAACGCTATACTATCAACTTGGAAAGTTTCATATCGATCCCTTTTGTGGTTTCTGAGAACACTGCCGGACAAAAAGGTACCAGAGAAAAAGAATAACTAGTTCTAATTGTAACAGGGACCGTTACATATGTTCCCCAAACCTCCCCCAATTAAAAAGTGATTTCCTTGTGAATCTATAGGAAAAAATCATTTTGTTTTAGCCTTTAAATACATGTAGTACGTTCAATATGGTTATCTCAGTACCAGGAAATGAAAGAAAGCGTTGCACGTGCATACACGCGCACGGGTGTATGATTCCGAATTTTTATGTTCCCCAAACAAAGTTTGGGAACATATTGTTTTTACTCTGTTTCTTATTATTATTAAGGTCTTCCGTCTCCTGCGGAAGACCTTCCTATTATTGTTCGCGTTCTTCTTCTTCATTATTATTGTTATTATTATTATTATTAAGGTCTTCCGTCTCCTGCGGAAGACCTTCCTATTATTGTTCGCGTTCTTCTTCATTATTATTATTATTATTATTATTAAGGTCTTCCGTCTCCTGCGGAAGACCTTACTATTATTGTTCGCGTCCTTCTTCTTCATTATTATTATTAAGGTCTTCCGTCTCCTGCGGAAGACCTTACTATTATTGTTCGCGTTCTTCTTCTTCATTATTATTATTATTATTATTTTCCTTGGTAGTACACGCGTTTTTCTCAGCCATTTCTCGATCGATTTTCACGAAATTTTCAGGAAAGATGTCTTTTGGTGACGAGACTTTGCTTGCAAAATTTCGTGCTTGACGTCACTTCCGGTCAGGAGTTATCTCTCTTTTAGTGACTTTTTGAAGGGCCTTGTTGTCCACACATCTCCTCCGTTAGTTTTGAAGCTAGAGTCTTGAAATTTCTAAACAAGATAGAGTAAACATTTTAGAAGATTTGTGGGGGATTCAATTTTACCGGAGGTGATTTGCCTAAAAGCTCGCCTGGACCTGAAAAAATGGATGCCAAAATTTTTCGCCGATTTCGGCGATTTTTGACCTTTGATCTCAAATATCTTTTTTCTTGCAAATATTTTGTTAAAACATGTAGAACAAAAGTTGTGCACATTTACAAGATCTTTTCGAAAATATCAAGATTTAGGGGCTAGCCCCTTCAATTAGGGATCTAGAAGGGCTAAAAGTCTAGATCAAATATCTCAAAAATCGTTAATATTTTGGTATAAGTCAAAGAACAAAAAATGTTCATCTCAACAATCCAAATCTATTCATCTAAAAATTTAGGTCATATGTTACGTAAGAAGGGATTTTAAGGGCCAAAACCATAAAATTTTTACCCCTGGTATCTCGAAAACGACAAATATTTTGAAAAGCAATAAAGAACAAAAGTTGTTCAGAATGATGATCTGAACAATATGCATATTTCGTTTTTACCCTATGTGGCCCCGTTAGGGAGCTACAGTTTGGCCCCTAAAAATTACTTCTAGAAATAACTCGAGAACGGTCAAGAATTTCTAAATACTTGTTGAACAAAAAATGTTTGAAATGTCATGACCTTTCTTATGATATCAAGCAAAAGGGGCTGACC
This sequence comes from Ostrea edulis, assembly GCF_947568905.1. NCBI lineage: Eukaryota > Metazoa > Mollusca > Bivalvia > Ostreida > Ostreidae > Ostrea > Ostrea edulis. The sequence goes on along the minus strand of NC_079169.1, from coordinate 40,298,825 downwards.
CTTTAAATTAGGGGCCCAGAAGGGTCCAAAGGTTTATGAGAATATCTCAGAAACTATTCATATTTTGTAATAAGTCATTGAAGCGGAAATGTTCATCTAAACGAGCTTGTTCTTATCAAATCAAAAAGTAGGTCATATGTTACGTAATAAGGGATTTTAAGGGCCAAAATCATAAATAATTGACGCCTCATATCTTGAAAACGACAAATATTTTGAAAAGCATTATTGAACAAAAGTTGTTCAGAATGATAATCTAAACAATATGTACATTTCGTTTTTCCCTATGTGGCCCCGTTAGGGAGCTACAGTTTGGCCCCTAAATATTTCTTGTAGAGATAACTCGAGAACGGTAAAGAATTTCTAAATACTTGTTGAGCAAAAAATGTTTCAAATGACAAGGCCTTTCTTACGATATCAAGCAAAACGGGCTGGCCCTTTAAATTAGGGGTTCAGAAGGGTCCAAATGTTTTTGAGAATATCTCAGAAACTATTAATATTTTATAATAAGTTGTAGAAGCGGAAATGTTCATCTCAACGAGCTTGATCTTATCAAATCAAAAAGTAGGTCATATGTTACGTAATTAGAGATTTTAAGGGCCAAAATCGTAAATATTTGACGCCTCATATCTTTAAAACGACATATTTTTTGAAAAGCATTATTGAACAAAAGTTGTTCAATGTGTCATAACCTATCGATCAATATCAAAAAATGGGTCTGTGGGCCTCATGGCTCGCCTGTAGAGTCGATTTTTGTCGATATCAGTCGATTTCAAAAACTTGTAACTGGTAAACATTTTGTAAGGACATATTGAACAAAAGTTGTTCAGTTTATCGAGATCTATCGATTGATATCAAGAAATAGGCCTATGGTCCTAATGGCTCGCCTGTAGAGTCGATTTTTTGTCGATATCGGTCGATCTCAATAACTTTTTACAGGTAAATATTTTGTAAAGACATATAGAACTAAAGTTGTTGAGTCTCTAGAGGGCTAACAAATGACATCAAGAAATAGGCCCGCGGGCCTTATGGCTCGCCTGGAGAGTCGAATTTCAAACGAATTTCACCGCAACTTTGCTTCAGAAGCTTATGATATGAAAAATTGATTATATCTAAAGTGTCTTAAAGTCGGAAACTAAATTGGGACTCATTTGTCTTTTCTTTTTTTTTTTTAACTCCGAGTGCATCAACAAATCGGACGGAAGACCTACTCGTTGCTCGCAACGAGATCGTGTCTAGTTATTATTATTATTATTCTTTTTCTCCGGTACTTTTTTGTCCGGTAGTGTTCTCAGAAACTACAAAAGGGATCAATATGAAACTTTCCAGGATGATAGTATAGCGTTTGTAGATGTGCATAGTGATAGTCATTTTGTCTGCACGTGCATGCACGCGCGCGCACGTGCATTCCAATTTTGGTACAAAAAATGGAAAATCAGAATATTGAAAGAAGCGATATAAAACCTAAATAGGATGATAGTATATCATTTGTGCATATGAAAAATAATAGTTATTTTGTCAGCACGGGCACGCATGCGCGTGCACGCGCATTACGAAATTTGTACACTAACTTTGGAATCAGTCTAACTTTTTTGTTGTTCATTGAAATGGCTTGAAATTCATATCATAGGTAGATATTGAGACCCTTTACTGATTTGCATGGTCAAAATTACCAATTTGCACGCGCATGCACGTGCGCTTCATTTTGATTGGATAATACTAAAACGTTTGTAACTATCTTATCTATGAAGCGAATGAGATGATATTCACAGCATACGTAGACAATATGTGTATCTATATATTGGTGTAGCAAAAAAATGCCAACGAACACGCGCATACGCGTGCAACGTTTTTTAAATGTTCAATTTTTAAAGGACGATAACGTTTTTGTTTTTCATCAAATTCTATTGATATTAATGGTTTAGATGTGTCTTGGTACTCCTTACAAATTGCTTGGTTAGAATTACTGCTCAGCACGTGCATGCACGTGTGCTTAATTCTGATTGGACGATTTTAAAATCGCTATAACTTCCTTATATTTGGTGGAAACGTTATGAAATTCACACTGTGGGTATATGATACACATGCCTGTTGAACGACATCAACAAAAATTCGGATTCATACACGCGTGCGCATGTATGTGCGTGCAACGCTTTCTTTCATTTTTTGGTACTGAAATGACCATATTGAACTTACTACATGTAATTAAAGGCTAAAATAAAATGATTTTTTGCTATAGATTCACAAGTACATCACTTTTTAATTGGGGGAGGTTTGGGGAACATCTGTAACGGTCCCCGTTACAATTAGAACTAGTTGTTGATGTCATTCAACAGGCATTTGTATCATATACCCACAGTATGAATTTCATGACGTTTCCACCAAATATAAGGAAGTTATAGTGGAAAATCTGATGTATCTCACGAACAGAAGTGAATTTTGAAAAAATGAAAAAAAAATGTCTCGAGGTACCATAGTTCTCTATAATCTGTGAAAGTTTCAGGAAAATCCATCCAACGGTCTCGGAGACGAAAGGGAAAAAATAATAATAATAATAACTAGACACTCATTACTGGTAATTAGTAGGTCTTCCGTTTGAACACTTCCGGTACACAGCTTTCTGTTCTTACGAGAAGCATTCAAATATATCAGAGAATGTGCCTTTTCAAGACATGAGAGGTGTGTTAATGAAGTTTTCACACATTTCTCGTAACTTCCGGTGACGACCGGAAGTAATATTCAGATGTCTTTTCCCATAAACCACAGCGACTCTCTATTGTCTTTATTCCCTGAAAGTTTCACGTCTCTATTTGAAAGAGTTCTCAAGAAAAAGAAGCAGACTAAAGAAAGAAGAAGTAATGGCTTACTACCGACCGGAAGTGAATTTTGAAAAATAAAATTGTCTTAACGTTAGATGTTGATACTGTTCTTAAAGGCTGATTGTCTAAGATATTCATTAATTCCCTTTATATATTTTGATTGTTAGTCAAGATTGTGTATTTCAATTATATATCGCCAAAAAATGTCTTATTTTAGCGATAAACATGGCTACATTCGTTCTATGGCCGTAATTAACTTCTTCCTGAATTCATGTCTAGGATGTAAGAAATACGATTCAATCCCGAGCCGATCACTGTCGATTGTATGACCTTTTGTTTGAACTCAATCGGAATAGTCTACGGCGCATGCGCAATAGCAAGTTGAAAAAGAAGATGTCAGATGCGAAAAAATCGAATCGCGGTAGAAAGCGAACTTTGACCGACTCTGCTAGGAAAAGGAATAAAAATGTTATTTCGGCCAAATGGAACAAATGTAGGATATATGTGGGTGACCAGTACGATAGATGGAACGAGTTGAAGGACGCCTTACGTGTAGAAACACACACTGAAGTGGCAAAGATTTTGCTGGATAAGTAAGTTCACAACCAATACACAAGTTTTTTTTGCCATCTATTCACCCTAAAAGTATCTTTACATCCTTTTAAATCTTATTTACTGTATAAAAACGAGTACAAAGTAATTCTACATCGTTCTTACATCTGGAATGGTGCAACACACGCTCTTAAACGAGAATCGTCGTGTGTAAACAGACGAATGTAAAAGTAACGAGGCCATCCAAAGGGGAAATATGTGTACCGATTGAAAAACACCAAAACCAAACAGCCTTTTTCGTTTGAAAACATTTTTTTTTTAAAAATGCCGTGTCACTTACAATCTGATAAAAAAATACAAATATAAGATACTTATCGAGAGAAAAAAACGAGGGGGGGGGGGGCAGTAAACTGCACCACACCACAGTGGCACACATTGTAGAATCCCAAAATACAGAAAAATAAAAATAGAATGATTACATCTTTGTACATAAATATTAAATTAAAAATTTGCTTTCAAAGAAGAAACTTTAGAAAAACAAAGACTGATTTAATTGTCCATTCATTTACTATTAGGTCAACATTCAGGAGTACAGGAATCAAGTTACAATGTAAATAGGGTTAGTGTAAAAGAAATAAAGGTAACAAAATACTGAGCAGAGCAATGCAAAAATTTCTTTGGTGCAAAGTTCTTGGAAAAATATCCATATCTTTATACGCCCTACCCCTGTTTTTCCGAACTTGAGGAAAGGCATACACACATGCATGCCATTTCTTTGACCATTGATTTCATTTCCGGTATATAATTGAAAACAATTACAAGTACATAAATTTTCTGCACGACACAACAAACATAGAAAAAGAAAGAATAAAAAGAATCAGATAACAAGATGGATCAATGTACATGTATATATTATGATTATCCATGTACAACTATTGGATTGGTAACATCATCTGATCATGTGTGCCTATTCTATACTGTTACATACATGTACCTGTGAGATTATAGCTACACGTCATGATACTATACTTTTAATAAGTGATTTTGTTCGATCAAGAAAAACTATGTTATTTTAAAGTTGAAAAAATGACAAAAGTACATGACTGAATGTTTACTCAATTTTTAAGAACAAGTTACATGTACATGTATCTTGCTACTACAACTAAGGCAAAATAAAAAATATGCGCGGTTCTTGCTACACCTTGATAAAAGAAGGGTAAATAGGTTTGGACAAGTTTAATTTGTTTTTTTTCCTGCTTGTCCCATTTCGGATTTTCCGGAGTTCATTTTACCTTCTTCCAGACTTTTGGCAATATGATAAGTAAATACCTTTATTGTGTAAAGAATTTCTGTAGAATTTAGATAATTGATTTTAGGTCATAATTATGTTGATCACAGGTCTGTTTCACATTCAAACTGAATTATAAAGAGAGAAAAAAATTGAATAATTATGATTGGCTTTTTATATATCATGATTGAAATGTAAGGGCTGAAAGTAAACTGTCGTTGGTTGGATTTGAATTGAATTGTTAATAATTTTAGATACTATGGGTCAGAAGTTGCAGCAGAGCCGTCAGGAGCCCAAACGCAACCCCAGCAAATGGACATTGACCAATGTCCTGTACTATCAACTCAGATGAATACAGCTGCACATGCCATGTCCACCCCTGGACCATCTCATTTAGGAGCACATTTTAGTGCAATGTGGGAGGTTTCTGATATATCATCTGCTGGAGAGAACAAAATGTAGGTATTTCATTAAAAAATGCAACCAGCTACTCAGTTTTACATTCATATACATACAATATTAGTCTTTTATACTTCTAGATTTTTCTCACATCACATGAGATGTCTGATATTAGTCTTTGATAACTACATGTATCATGACAATAGAATTTATATAGTCATCATACATGTACATGCACTTGTAGTTTATCATTGTACAACATATTTCAGTATAAATAATCATATTGTAATTTGTTATGTAAGTATCAATGGTTTGTGTTTTTTTGTTTCACCTTAGATTTAGCCACATATTAATAAAAATGTCTTAAAACAGGATTTGTCAAATTTTAACCATGCATGTACTACATTTTTAAATTTGCAATGCATGTAGTGGTTTCGATTGTGTATGCCTACAGGGGTTGAATTGATTGATAATTAGAATGTTGACATCTTAGATATTAATTTTCAGAGAATCAGAAATGTCTGGAGTTGAGGAAATTCACAGCAATTCGAAGAGAAGTGCATTGGAAAAATCCAGCTCATTCATAAATTCATTTGAGTAAGTGTTCAAATAAGGGGAAAGAAAAGGTCTAGTATCTTATTTTTAGATAACAAAATTTTTTACTGATTTTGAGATAAGGGTTAATGAATATGTCAGCAAAATTAAATTAACTTGTCCAGAGTGAACTGCAATAAATTATGACTACCATGAATGCTTTCTTAATTTAAGTTCCAAGTAATAAAAGAAATAATATAATTTTTTAATTACAGCCTTACGATAGATGTAACAGAGGATATTGACTTTGAGGATGACTCTTCTGATGAAGACTATGAACCTAGTTTAAATTTTACTCTGAGGTATGCAAAATTGTAATATTGTGTTGTTTGTGTCTGGATTTACACATATACCATCTTGATGGTAACAGATACAAGTATTACTATTATTCTATAGGATCATGTAAGTAATAATTATATGGCTTCCTGGTCAGAATTATTTTAGTAATGATTTAATCAATTTAAGTTGAACTGATATTTGAGAAATGTGTGCATATTACAACATTTGATATGAGATTACATTCTTTAATACAAAGATGTTTCTCTAACTACTTTACAGACCGAACCTTGCCACTGACAACATCCCAATAGAGGATACTGATGAATCAGATTCTGATAATGAAATTGATCCCTCAGATTCCATTGATTCCGATTCCATTGGAAATATTAGAAGAATCGCAGGTGTAGATGAGATAGACCAACTTACAGATGACAGACCTCTACTTGTGTACCAGCAAGCCCTGTTAGACCTGGCTAATATCCAAGTTAATTCAAGTTGTCAGGTTAAAGGCTGCTGTGAAAATATCACTTTGTCAACTGTAACCGTTGCATCAGCAATATATATTAAATGGGTAGGTGCACCTGAGGCTTAAAAGTAGGAAAATCAATAGAGGTTCAATGTTTGAGGAAAGTAATACATGTATGATAAGGACTTAAAAAGATTGTGAATGTACGGAAAATGATTTTAATTGTGGAGACCTCTAGATTTTAAAATCCCTCTGTTTTTCTCGTGGCTGGAGTGCGGTGTCTTTGACACTTATCCCATATATTTTCATTTTCATATTAAGTCTAGCATCCGGAGAATTTTTTTTACATCTTTGTCATATATAAAACACACTCTAAATTTCAGGAAACTATTACAGTTATAATAATCTCATTATGACACAAATATCTTTGTTTACATATATTATCATGTTTGTCACAGACACAGATCCTGTTGTGCGAGTGTAAAAATATTGATGAATGATATGCCATGGAAATATGTTTTAAGTTGACCAATGTCTGTTGTTTATATTTCTGGCAATTTGATGAATCATTGATTTTTAATGATTTTATTTTATTGTATTTGCTCTACAGGTTTGTAAAAATGGACATCTTGCCCAGAAATGGTGCTCCCAGCCCATCTTGAACAGGAGACTGCACGGTGGGGATTTATTAATAGCATCAGCCATTCTCCTGTCCGGCAATAATTTCCAAAAGATTCTGACCATGGCTAAGTTCTTGAAACTGACAATTTTAAGCTCCTCCACATTCCACAGGATTCAGATAACTTACCTGGTGCCGTCTATAGATAAATTTTGGACGGATCAACAGGATGCTATAATAGACGAATTCCGTGATCAAGATCTAATTGTTCTAGGTAAAATTACTGCATCTTGTATTAACATTATTTGGGATATTTAATGTTTCCATGAAAGAATTTTGGTACAAAATATATGAAGTTCTGATTAAATTCTTTGTAATTTAAGATTGTTTCCTTAAAAAGATTAAGTTTGTGAGTCGACTGAGTTAAATTCCTTCAATATAGCATCCATTACTATATTGCACTATTTTTTTAGCCATCAAAAATAAAATTTAAACAAAATGCATGTACAACATTTATTATTTTTATTTTCATAGAAAGAATTAACCAAACAAAATTTATTTTCCTTTTTCAGGTGACGGTCGAAAAGACAGTCCTGGCCACAGTGCGCAGTACTGCTCCTATACATTTATGGAGTATATAAGCAAGAAAATTTTGTATATTATCACACTAGACAAAAGGAGCACGGACAAGAAAAGCACAAACCTTGAAAAGGCCTGCTTTCAGAAAGGCATGCGGTTTTTTAAAGATGCAGGACTCAAAGTAGTAGAGGTTGTGACAGATGCTCATGTTCAGATAGCTTCCTTAATGAGTAAGACTTGTATTGTTTGTTATGAAGCTTATAAGCTTCATAACAAACAATACAATTTATGGGGGTTATTCCATGTGTGTCTAATTTTTAAAATGTCGCAGTAATTGTTAATTTTTGGATGAAATTTGTAATTTTATAGTGACATAAGGTAATTTAATCATTTAACACGTTTCTTTATCTCGGTTGTGACTTAACTGGTAGATTAGGCAGCAGTTAAAGGCTTTGATAGGTGGACAAGTAATTTGCAATATTTATACAGGCTCATTGGTGTACGAAAATGGTACATGTTAAAAACCATACACATACATGAAAACTTTTGCAGCTAGTATTGTAAAGGCAAAAATTAAATTAAAATGGATATTCAGTATTTTCTCATTATTCCAGTAAATAGCTTATGCATTTTCATATATGCATAATAAAATATAAAATACATTTTAATTGCTCCTATTTGTTCATGGTAGTACCCAAGATTTATGTGAGATATTTAGAACTGAGTATCCAGAAATAAAACATTCATTTGATGTCTGGCATGGGACAAAGAACCTAGGGAAAAAGCTTGTTAAAATACGTAAATTCTAGTTCAAATAAAGTGCAACATGTTGATTAAACTAAAAAAAATTAACAATTTTCATGTACACATGTATCAAATTACAGGAGGGTAAGCTTTGTATATTTTAATTATTAGAATAAGTAGGTCAGCAATGGCATGTCGTTAACAAATTTTTATCAAAAAAAAAGACTGAGGTTGAGTGATCATTATTTACTTAATGTAAGCTGCTTTGAGTTTTTATGATTATTGTTTTATCTGTGTTGAAAATAGTAAGCATTTCAGTTCAGCATTATCTTTTCTTAAAGATTAGCCAAGAAAAAGAGAACAAAGCCCTAAAAGGATGGACGAAGGACATTGTAAACCATTATTGGCATTGTTCTGAAGTGTCAAATACTTATGAAGAATTTGTGGTGAGTTTTTTTGCATATTATTTTTGGATTTTTTTAAGTGTACACGTGCAAACAGATAGTAGAAGAGAAATAATTTCTTTTCATTTCAACTGGTCATTTGAAAGGATGGATGTCTCACTTTAATATATTGTGACTCCTGTAAATTATGTTGTTTGTGCTTTGTAAAAGGAATAATTAAAATTTTTAGTAAATTAATCTTTGACTGAATATTCATCCTTAATTTATTTCTTTTTTCAACAGGATGTCTGGTATGGTGTTCTTCATCATGTTGTAGATGAACATACCTGGGTTATTCCCTATACAAGCTCAGGCGACAGCTCTTGCCAACATGGTCCTCTGGTAGACGACAGGGAAAAGCAATTTTTGGAAAAGGGATCTTCCCCTCATACTGCTCTGAGAAAGCTTGTTATGGATAAACGTCTGCTGAATAAAATTCCATACTACCTCAACTGCAGGTAATTTTTTTTTTACTATTTTCAACTTGTAAACCATGGCAAAAATATTTAAAAATATGAGGTTAATGTCAGGGAGACCACTTTTAATCATCAAAGAAAACAAAAACAATTTCAGATGATTTTGTATCTACAGATAATTTTGTTGGGTTTTTTAGTAATCATTTTAAAATTATCAATCTATGAGTTTAGTTTTTTCTTTTGATTTCTGAGGATTTTAAGATTACCATATAAAATTCCAAAATAATATGTGATAAATGTCCAGGAGACCGCATTCCATTCACGAGCAGAAAAAAACTTTCCTTTTCTTACGTAAATATACATGGTTCATGTATGGAAATATTATATGTTTGGATAAAATGTTAGTTTGATATGTTTTAATATAAGATAAACCAGTTGATTTTTTTTTATTTTCAGGAGCACAGCTGAATTGGAAAATTTCCAAAACCTCATACTAATGTATGCATCAAAGAGAAATTCATACAGCCCACCCATGTACAGGGCAAGGAATAGACTGTCAGCCCTGGATCACAATGCACATATAGAACGTGCAGTGATGTCAAACAAAGATGGTTCTTTAAGGTTTGCATTCATTTAAACATGTAAAAAAAAAAATATCTTGGAAAAAAAGATACGAGTTAAGTGTCCCAAAGACATTCTTTAATCATATCAATATAAGAATAGGAAATATGGTATGATAGTCAATTAGACAGTCACCCATCAAATGCCAAACAGCAAATAAGCTTCTACAGGTCACTATACTATTTCAAATGATGGGAAAACCATACCATTAAGCTGTGAAAATCCCTTTGACGTTGACTATTTTCATCATTAACTTTTGAGCAAGAAATTTCTGTTTAATTTCATCTTTTAATGACATGTCTGTCTCTTAATGGTTAAACTTAATTCAGTTTGTAAATATTGTACACAACTATTAACTCATAAAAAGAAAAAAGGGAAAATCATTTAACATGGAGAATATCATTTGTTTCTTTTGTGAGAATGATTTTGACATAGGCAGTGTTCAAACTTGGTTCTATATACTCATCTGTATCGTTAAATGTTTTTATTCATTTTACAGGTGGCAGAGAAGTACAACAAGAAAACTGCAAGATGGTCAGTGCATGCTGTAAAAGAGGAAAAATCATATGTGTACATAAAGGACCTCATAAAAAGTATTGTCTGTATGAGGATGGAAGACCGCATTGGGATGAATAGAAGGGTAGTGCTTGAGCCTGATGACCCAAGACGATTGTCAGCACACTTGGCTGCTATTCCTCCTCCACCAACACATGAAATAGTGGCCAATCAAAAGTCCAGATTTGAAGATCCTGATAAAACTATTGACTATTGTACTGGACAATAAACAATAGATTTGTAAATTTATGTGTGATCGCTACGTTAATTTATGTGTGATGTCTACATTTATTATTTTTTTGAAATTGTTTGTGAGGTAGCCAGAAGTGTATGTAAACTCTGCTGCCTGTAGGATACTGGTCATGCAGCTTCCATCAAATCTGGTTATGAGGAAGAGAGAAAGTTAAGGGAACATGATAAGTTTCATTTAGAAACAATTTTTTCATTGTGGTCAACCAATTTGTAATGACATCCATAACACTTTAATGATGACTTTCACTTTGGAGCAACATACCTCTGGTATTATTATTAAAAAATGACATGTAACAACAAAAAGTTATTTATTTTCAATTAAAACGACCCCCAACAAAACCTTTATACTGTCCAAAAGCATCTGGATATTTATCACGAATTCTCCAAACACAGCAGCTAGGAATGACACGACGGTCTCCTGCACCTAGCCTGCCATGTGTCCATACAATGTACTGGCGGTAGGCAGCATGTCGATTCGACCGATTATAATCGTTGTCATTTGGCATTACTAGAAGTTCCTCTCTGAACCTTCTAGCAACAGCAAGTACAGCTTCATCAAGCACAATCAGGTTGAAATCCTGAAATAAAACATTACATATTTATTAAATTAAATTGAACCCTCATCCTTATACTGATTTCCTCCTGTAGCTTTTTTCCAAAATAAAGTTAAAATAATTAAATTTGAAAATAACCAGTACACATTTTGCTGTCTTCCAGTTTTGACAATTAAAACTGAGATGTCATTGTAGTGCTAAAACCAAAGTGGATTTTATTTTTCTACATAATAAAGTGTTTATATTGGCAAATTTTATATTACTAACTGGTATCCTGGAATAACAATTTTCTCTGTTTCTACCACAACAGAGTTTCTCAGCCTCTGTGGGCATCTGGCGACAGTAAGTACAGGTGCACCAGTCTGGAGTTGGACTATCAGGGACAGGGTGGTGTCCGCCTTGCTGGGTGTTGTCCTGGTCCAGTAGATCAAAGACAAAGGCAGGGTCTCTGGTCACTATCCGGCCAACAAGTCCCCTCAAATCATCTTCAGACAGCCGTGATATACATTCCTATAAGATAAAGAAAACACATGTAAGAAAGTCACTTAGCGATACATTTTCATCTTTAAACGATGTCAGATATTCAGCACTTAACAAATATGAAATTTAAGATATAAATATTACCTGAAGTTGTTGATTTCTTTCCTCGAGTGTGGCAGCTGCTACCTCAGCTCTGTTTGGTCCAATAGGTCTTTGGACTCCTCTTCCCCTCCTACCTCCTCTAGCTCGACGAACTACATTTCCCCGACTTCGACCCCGGCCTCTTCCACGACCTCGACCCCGGCCTCTTCCACGACCTCTTTGTCTGGCTGGTTGTTCAGCTGGACTGTCACTGTCACTATCATTGTGGGGAGATGCAGATCTGGATCTTGACTCTCTAGAGCTTTCTGAATTATATAAGGAAAACGAAAAATAATTCCAGAAAAGGGACAATTTCATATTTACTCACATAAACATGTACCATGCAGAATAGGATGTCATTTGAGAAATACTTCAACTGCTGAAACGCTTACAAAGTTATATCCCAAATTAAAATAAATTTTTTTTATACGATGTTCCTGAATTTGTAAAACCATGAGTTAAAGCCATGAAATTTGTAAGGCACGGACCATTTGATTTTGGCGGGGGTGCTGGTATTTTTTAGAGAAAAAAAAATTCTGATCCTGATTTTTACTGAAAAAAATAGTCTGGCTGCATGTGCCTTGGAAAAAATAATCTGGCTCAATGTTTTGCCATATGAAAAAAAAAAATTGGCAAAAAAATTTTCTATATAAACTGTACTGGAAAAAAAATTTCTGACCCGCGAAACGTGCGAAAAAATATTCTGACCGAGGTACAGATACCAGCCCCCCCCCCCCCCCCCCCCCCCGAAAATGAAATGGTCCGTGCCTAAACTTGTCCTGACAACTCTACAATACATACTATCCACCAAATGGACTAAGGGGTAGGTATATGTAATCATTCTTTAATTCATGAAATATATTTTAATCTTTCTTCCAAATGCATTTATTTTCATACACAGTAAATGCTTATTTCATTTGTTGAATCTTCAAAATTTCAAAGAAAACGGGGGGAAAATCGGTGGAAGCCACCTTTTCACTTCCAAAACTTGGGAACTGACAATTGTCTCGTAAGGTTGTGAAAAAGTGCTTTTTGTTCATATTTTTCTCTCTACTTTGGAACAAAAATATACTGATAAATCGCTTTTCAATTATTGGAAATCATATGCTTATTTTAGAATATAAGGTTTTTTTTTCAAGCAGAAAAATTGGAATGAAGTAATCATCATTCAATATGATATGATTTCATCCTAAATGTCCGAAATCTTCGTGTTAATAATTTCCCCAACGGGAACCCCGGGTGCTTGTTTTTCGTAATACAGAGTTAATATAACTATGTATAAGCGTTTTTTTATACACTTTGACCTTTTTTCCTTAATTCGTAATCAAACTTTTAATGAATAGGTCACTTGGGATGACTAGTTCGGGCTTTATAAACATTTATTCTGGTTTGATGACGTCGCTTACCTCGGCATCCATTGTTGGAATCAAGGTCAATGCCTTAAAATATTCTCGGTAAACATCGACAGCAGTCAACGGAATTCGGGTCAGTGCATAATTAATCATCGAGAGTGTAAACAAAGACGCAAAACGACCGATCATTTTATTGAAAATACATCGATTACGTACGATTTCAATGGACATTTTTGTTTTTTACACCTCTTATTATTATTTTTACACAGATAGGTAGGGTTTTCCGTGGTAAGTAGCATGATGAATAACTTAGACAATAAGGCTTTAAGATATTTGAAAATCATATCAAACACTTGAAATATAAACGAGATTTATGGGGCACAAAGATGAAAGGTATGAGAGTATTTTATCGAGAAACCGGAAGTAGCCGTTTTGACTACCGACGGGGTCAACATTCTTTGAATACTTTGAAAGAGACTTAATGAACTAGTGTAGGTTTCAATTTAAAAGAAAAAGTTTGAAATTAGTGATTCTTTCAATCACTTCCGGTTACGACCGGAAGTGATAACGAAAAACAAATTAATGTGCATGCACTATACAATCGAGAGATCTATCATACCTGAAAGTTTCATTTGTTCCTTTTTAGTCGTTTTTGAGATTACCCCCGGACAAGATGATTTTTTGAAAAATGGAAATCGGACATATCTTACGAACGGAAGTAAAATTTTCTAAAAATGAAGATCGTGTCTAAGGGTACTACAATTCTCTATCATCATAATTGGCAAGAAAATCCATTGAGCCATCTCTGAGAAATCGTGTTGAAAAAAAATTGAATAGAGTAAATTTTTCAACCACTTCCTGTTGAAACCGGAAGTGACGTACACTGATATACAAAATATGTTTAAGATAGACTATTGCTAATCTATAATCCCTGCATGTTTCAAGTGTATATCTCTACTTGTTCCGGAAATATCAGGGAAACAAAGTCTGAATTTGTCTACACCATATCTAACGACCAGAAGTGAATTTTACAAAAATATTTGACGTTACTCTAGACATTTATAGTGACTATAATATAGGTAAAACTCAACTCATTAACTTGTTTCATGACCGAGATTTATGGCACTGAAAAATGAGAGAATGATTGGTCTTTCTTTGATATAACCGGAAGTTGGAGATTCAACTTCCGGTGGGGTCAACATTTTTTGAGAATTAGAACGAGACCTAGTAAACCGATATAGGTTTCAATTTGAAAGAAAAAAGTTTGAAAATTATGATTCATTTAATCACTTCCGGATACGACCAGATATGACGGCGACAAAAAATAATACGTGCATGCACCATAGACAAAATAGATCTATCATCCCTGAAAGTTTAATTTGATTATCTTTAGTGGTTTTCAAGTTTACCCCCGGACAAAGTTGCTTTCAAAAACAGGAAAATCGGACATATCTCACGAACGGAAGTGAATTTTGAAAAAATGAAAAAAAAAATGCCTCGAAGTACCATCGTTCTCTATAATCTGTAAAAATTTCAGGAAAATCCATCCAACGGTCTCGGAGACGAAAGGGGAAAAAATAATAATAACGAGCTATAACTGTGTTGGGATGCCAACACAAATGTCTTCGAACACCTCCCCATGTCAGAAATGGTTTTTGATGCCAGATATGCACTCAGCATCCTCAAACAACCCTAGAAACTAAATTTCGCTGAAATCCGACGGACTTGATTTTTGGCCGCCATTTTCTTCAATGGCGGCCATTTTGAAACATTTGAAAATGGATTGAAGGAAATACTGATGCTAGAAATGAATTGTGGACCCTCAATTTACCCAGAACCCTAATGTTGTAGAGATTTTAACACTTTCAAAAATTTCGGTATATGGCGGCCATTTTGAAAATGGCGGCTCAAAAAAAGTTTTGATGGTGGAAATGGACTTGGGATCACTAAATTACCCTAGAAATAGAATTTGGTTCAAATCCAACAACCTTGAGTTTTTGACGTTTTTTGGCCGCCATCTTAAAACGGCGGCCAATTTGAAAATTTGAAAAGTTGAATGGACCCCTCCTAGTGACCCCCTATCAACTCACAAAGTTTGAAGTTGATCAGTCAAAGCACTTTCACAAAATCGCGCGGACAAATTTCTCACTAAAGAAGAGGAAAAATAAGAAGAAAATAATAACGAGCTACAGTGTATAACTGTGCTGGGATGCTAACACAAATGTCTCCGAACACCTCCCCATGTCAGAAATGGTTTTTGATGCCAGATATGCACTCAGGATCCTAAAAAAAACCCTAGAAACTAAATTTGGTTGAAATACGACGGACCTGATTTTTTGCCGCCATTTTCTTCAATGGCGGCCATTTTGAAACATTTGAAAATTGATTGGAAGGAAATACTGATGCTAGAAATGAATTGTGGACCCTCCATTTACCCCAGAACCCAAACGTTGTAGAGATTTTAACACTTTCAAATATTTCGGTATATGGCGGCCATTTTGAAAATGGCGGCTCAAAAAAAAATTTGATGGTGGAGATTGACTCGGCGTCACTAAATTACCCTAGAAATTGAATTTGGTTGAAATCTGACAACCTTGAGTTTTTGACGTTTTTTGACTGCCATCTTGAAACGGCGGCCATTTTGAAAATTTGAAAAGTTGAATGCACCCCTCCTAGTGACCCCCTATCAGCTCACAAAGTTTGAAGTGGATCTGTCGAAGCACTTTCATAAAATCGGTCGGACAAATTTCTCAAAAGAAGAGGAATAATAAGAATAAGAGGAAGAAAACTAGAATTGATCTCGTTGCGAGCAACGAATAGGTCTTCCGTCCAATGATTTATTACTCTATATTAAATAATGCTATGAGCATTAGAATTTTTAAAAAATGCAAAATTACATATTTTTAAGGTACTTCCGGTGGATGACGGAAGTGACGGCAACAAAATTGAAACACATATGTCACATCTACAAGTCACCATCTAACATTCCTGAAAGTTCCAAGACTCAATCTTTAATTATTGAAGACTCAATCTTTAACCGTTTATGAGGAAACGCCCGGACAAAATGTCATTTGAAAAACGGAAATTCAGCAGTAACTTGCGACCGGAAGTGATTTTGGCAAAACTATAAAACGCCTTTCTAGACAATCCTATTCTACATCCTTCCTGAAAGTTTTATGAAAATCTATCTAGCCGTTTATGAGAAATCGCGTGCACAAAATCGGTAAGAAAAAGAATAATAATAACTAATTCTAATTGTAACGGGGACCGTTACAGATGTTCCCCAAACCTCCCCCAATTAAAAAGTGATGTCCTTGTGAATCTATAGCAAAAAATCATTTTATTTTAGCCTTTAATTACATGTAGTACGTTCAATATGGTCATTTCAGTACCAAGCATGCCAAGAAAACCTTAGCAGTCTGAATATCGTGTAAACTCCCTGGCTTCAATAAAACCCCATTACAGGCTAATTAACTTCAAGCTGTATAGCGACCGGTGGCCATCGCCATAGAATAAATTTACCTTTATGTTTTCGACGACTTTCTGTCTTATCGGGGTCACTCTGTTTGAAACTAAACACAACATTCTCAATCTGCGTTAGGTCTAGGGACTTGCGTATTTTATTTGACTAATGTTATACATTTTAAAATTTTTAGTCCTACTCTCCCTTTTACCATTTATTTACATATCACATGGAAACAAAATCTCTACGAATTAGCCTTAAAAAAAAACAACCCATCTTTAAGTAAAATGCTAAATTCCATCAATGATAATTTAGCGATAGAAAAATGCAATATAAAAGTGTTTGCACATTGTGATAGGGGAGGAAATAACTTAGTTTTTGTTTGTTCATGGATTCAGTGACATCGGTTTCGAGAATAGAAATGATGCTATTTAACGAAAATGCAAAACTCCTTCATTGGACTTGACATATTTGTTTATTTCTTTAAATCATCATAAACATGATTATACACCAATGATATCATTTTAATGAATCATTTCAACCAGAGATGTAAATAATAGTAGTTATGTCTCTGTTTTAACATTTTTCAACCACAAACATTTCAGTCCTACCCACCCAGTTCCAATGATCTCTTTCCGTAATTAACAGAATTAAGCCAAGCAAGAATTGGTGGGAAATTACAAACGGCGCGGCATGTATTGTTCATAGTTAAAAATGAATTTTGGTGTGGATTATATTCTCAATAATCTTAAACCGAAACATACACCACCAGTGTTACAAGCACACCGTGAATTGTCTGTTGAGGAGCAAGATGTCCCAGACGTTTCCACTGCTGGTAACCCTGCAAGCTTACTAGATCCGCGCCCACTTCGAATTCGGCAAATTCGGGTAAAACCCGATTCTTATTCCTCATTGTATATTATCATTATCAATGTAGATCACATAGATATTCTCGAGATCTGTTGTCTTTAATTAGTAGAATCTTATATAACTAAAAATGTTATATCCGAGGTGGCGGATCAAATATTCACAAGATGATTTTGAGTACTTCGACTACAACTGAAAATTCTACTTGTGCTCTCTAGTCTATTATTTGAAGTGTGCATTGTGCATGTATCAACAAAATCTGTAACTTTCTCGAATAATATGCAAATAATAAATTTTTGTCAAATCAGAGACCTATTATACATTAATATATTTATGTTTCTGTCAAATGCTAAACAATGTTTTATTTCAAAATAGGAGCAAAATAATATCAATGTACCGCTAATTGAAGTTCAACATCAGGGACGAAAACCAAGACCTGTCAAAGCTTTTGAAGATTTGAAATGTACGGCGAGAAGAATGAGGAGGAGAAAATATGAAGAGGCATTTAGAAATGCTTCTAAGTTATTCCCCAGTTAACTTTTGTACTTTTAGATCATTCAGCTCTACTGTATAATTGTTTACTTATAATCATTCTAGAATGAATCTTAAGCCGGCGTTACTTTATTTTTTGTAAATATATCATACTAAGTATAATTAAGTTTATGCTCTCTTATTATTTAGTTTGATTCATTCTAGTATAATGAAAGTATATAGAAAAGTTAGTAATATTTATATACGTGTTATAAAATACATATATAGATTAATAAAAAAAAATTCCTCTTGTTTTTTCGGCTCATACTTAAAGTTGATAGTCTCTTCCCATTCTCCGAACCTTTTAGGTTTTTTCTTAATTCTTTTTGTCATTGTATCCTCTATCTGAACAATCAGCAGAATTTTGAGATAAGATCAGCGACAAGAATTTGAGGTAATAAAACCATGGTAACACTGACCCCCTGCTGCAAGGACAGAGTAGCCATCACTTATCTAAACTGCGGGTCACTAATTTCTAACGGTTCTCCTACACTGTCGATTTTGGTTGGGGATTTCTCGGCATGAAATGAAAGAAAGCGTTGCACGTGCATACACGCGCACGAGTGTATCATTCCGAATTTTTGTTGATGCCGTTCAACAGGCATTTGTATCATATACCCACAGTATGAATTTCATAACGTTTCCACCAAATATAAGGAAGTTATAGCGATTTTAAAATCGTCCAATCAGAATTCAGCACACGTGCATGCACGTTCTGAGCAGTAATTCTAACCACAGCAATTTGTAAGGAGTACCAAGACACATCTAAACCCCTAATATCAATACAATTTGATGAAAAACGAAAACGTTATTGTCATTTAAAAATTGAACATTTGAAAAACGTTGCACGCGCATGAGCGTGTGCGTTGGTATTTTTTGTAACACCAATATGTCGATACATATATTGTCTACGTATGCTGTGAATATCATCTCATTCGCTTCATAAATAAGATAGTTACAAACGTTTTAGTATTATCCAATCAAAATGAAGCACACGTGCATGCGCGTGCAAATTGGTAATTTTGACCATACAAATCAGTTAAGGGTCTCAATATCTACCTATGATATGAATATTGAGGCATTTCAATGAACAACAAAAAAGTTAGACTAATTCCAAAGTTAGTGTACATGCGTGCGCGTGCAGACAAAATAACTATTATTTTTTATATCTACAAATGATATACTACCATCCTATTTAGGTTTCATATCGATCCCTTTAATATTCTGATTTTCCATTTTTTGTACCAAAATTGCAGTGCACGTGCGCGTGCGTGCATGCACGTGTAGACAAAATGACTATCACTATGCACATCTACTAACGCTATACTATCATCCTGGAAAGTTTCATATTGATCCCTTTTGTAGTTTCTGAGAACACTACCGGACAAAAAAGTACCGGAGAAAAATAATAATAACTAGTTCTAATTGTAACGGGGACCGTTACATATGTTCCCCAAACCTCCCCCAATTAAAAAGTGATGTCCTTGTAAATCTATAGCAAAAAATCATTTTATTTTAGCCTTTAATTACATGTAGTACGTTCAATATGGTCATTTCAGTACCAAAAAATGAAAGAAAGCGTTGCACGCGCATACACGCGCACGCGTGTATGATTCCGAATTTTTGTTGATGTCGTTCAACAGGCATATGTATCATATACCTACAGTGTGAATTTCATAACGTTTCCACCAAATACAAGGAAGTTATAGCGATTTTAAAATCGTCCAATCAGAATTAAGCACACGTGCATGCACGTGCTGAGCAGTAATTCTAACCACAGCAAATTGTAAGGAGTACCAAGACACATCTAAACCATTAATATCAATAGAATTTGATGAAAAACAAAAACGTTATCGTCCTTTAAAAATTGAACATTTAAAAAACGTTGCACGCGCATGCGCGTGTGCGTTGGCATTTTTTTGTTACACCAATATATAGATACACATATTGTCTACGTATGCTGTGAATATCATCTCATTCGCTTCATAAATAAGATAGTTACAAACGTTTTAGTATTATCCAATCAAAATGAAGCGCACGTGCATGCGCGTGCAAATTGGTAATTTTGACCATGCAAATCAGTTAAGGGTCTCAATATCTATCTATTATATGAATTTCAAGCCATTTCAATGAACAACAAAAAAGTTAGACTGATTCCAAAGTTAGCGTACAAATTTTGTAATGCGCGTGCACGCGCATGCGTGCGCGTGTTTATAAAATAACTATTTTTTTTCATATGTACAAATGATATACTATCATCCTATTTAGGTTTTACATCGCTTCCTTCAATATTCTGATTTTCCATTTTTTGTACCAAAATTGCAATGCATGTGCGCGCGCGTGCATGCACGTGCAGACAAAATGACTATCACTATGCACATCTACAAACGCTATACTATCATCCTGGAAAGTTTCATATCGATCCCTTTTGTAGTTTCTGAGAACACTACCGGACAAAAAAGTACCGGAGAAAAAGAATAATAACTAGAAACTTGTTGCCATGGCAACAAGAAGGTCTTCCGTTCTTTCCGTGTCCAGTAGATAACATTAAATTCTTCATTTGTTATAAAGTGGGGAAAAAATATTCGAGTAATCTGGGGGATTGAACCCGGGTCGCCCGCATGAAAATCCACTACGCTAACCATTAGGCTATCGAGGACCTCGCTTCAAAAAGAAAATTACGAATATCTAGAGTTTGGTTTGATCAATTTAAAAACAAATATCATATTCAGCATTCTATAAAGGGTCTCTATTTATCTTACCCTTATCAAAGAAAAACATTAAAAAACAAAAAAGTTGAAAAAATCCATTTTTTAAATTCGCTTCCGGTAGCGACCGAAAGTGATGACGACGTACGAAATAGTGATTCTACAAATTTATAAGTCATGTTCTATCATCTCTAATAAGTCTCCAGTTCATATCTTCAGCCGTTCCTGAGATCACTCGCGGACAAAGTTCCATTTGAAAATCAGGAAATTGTCCATAACTTGGAACCGAAATGGAATTTTCCCAATTTTCTTTGTGATAAACAAAGTTCATAATATAATGCATTTTTCCTGAAAGTTTGACTGAAAACCACTGTATAGTTTTCGAGAAAACTCCTGCACAAAATTTGGTCAAAATAATAATAATAATAATAACTAGACACTCATTACTAGTAATGAGTAGGTCTTCCGTTAGACCACTTCCGGTTAAGAGCTTTCTATTCCTACAAAAACCATTTAAATGTATCAGAAAATGTGCCTTAACAATGAATGAGAAATGTATTATCGAAATTTTTACTCCTTTCTCGTAACTTCCGGTGACGACCGGAAGTACTATTCAGATGCGTTTTCCTATAAATGAGAGTGACCCTTTACTGTTGATATTCCCTGAGAATTTCACGTCTCTATCTGAAAGAGTTCTCAACAAAAAGAAGTAGACTAAAGAAAGAAAAAGTAGTAGGTTAGTACCGACCGGAAGTCAATTTTGAAAAACAAAATTATCAAAACTTTAGAAGTTGATACTTTTATTAAGACATGTGAAAATCATATGAAAGACTTCAAATATAAGCGAGATTTATGGGGACAAAAAGACGAAAAGTAAAAAGGTATTTTATCAAGAAACCGGAAGTAGTCGTTTTGACTACCGACAGAGTCAATATTCTTTTGACACTTTGAAAGAGAGTTAATAAACTAGTATAGGTTTCAATTTAAAAGAAAAAGTTTGAAATTTGCGATTCTTTCCCTCACTTCCGGTGACGACAGGAAGTGAGGGTCGACATGTTCAACCCCCTACTGCACTCTTACAAACGGAGATTGATCATCCCTGAATATTTGATGAACCTATATTTTACCTTTTCGAAGTAAAATGCTGGACAAAATTCCTTTTGAGAAACAGAAAATTGGCCATATTTTCCGACCGGAAGTGAATTTTGTAAAAACAAAAATAATTATAGCAAGGTCATTTCATCAGACATTATTCCTGAAAATATCAAGAAAATATATCCAGACTCGAAGAAATCGGAAAATCGACATTTTTTCAAATACTTCCGGTAGAGACCGGAAGTGACGGATGAAAAAATTGAATGTATGTGTACATTGGACTAATGTTAGTTGATCAACTCTAGAAGTTTCAAGCGTCTATCTATATTCATTATTGAGAAAGTGAAAAGACAAGGTTTGAATATGTCCACCCCATATCTCACGACCGGAAATGAATTTTACAAAAATATTTAAATATACTCTAGACATTTATAGTATTTATAACATATATAAAATTCAAATCATTAACTTGTTTCATGACCGAGATTTATGGCACTGAAAAATGAGAGAATGAATAGTCTTTATTTGATATAACCGGAAGTTGGAAATTCAACTTCCGGTGGGGTCAACATTTTTTGAGAATTAGAACGAGACCTAGAAAACCGATATAGGTTTAAATTTGAAAGAAAAAAGTTTGAAATTTATGATTCATTAATCACTTCCGGTGACGACCGGAAGTGACGGCCGACATTCTTAACCCCCTCCTGCACGCCTACAAAGTGAGATCTATTCACTCTGAAAATTTGGTGACTCTATCTTTTACTGTTTCTGAGAAAAACGCTAGACAACGAAAACAGCTAATAAGCCGTATTTGCCGACCGGAAGTGAATTCTCCAAAAATATTTGACGTTACTCTAGACATTTATAGTGACTATAATATAGGTAAAACTCAACTCATTAACTAGTTTCATGACCGAGATTTATGGCACTGAAAAATGAGAGAATGAGTGGGCTTTCTTTGATATAACCGGAAGTTGAAGATTCAACTTCCGGTGGGGTCAACATTTTTTGAGAATTAGAATGAGATATAATAAACCAAAGTAGGTTTCAATTTGAAAGAAAAAAGTTTGAAATTGATGATTTATTTAGTCACTTCCGGTGACGACCGGAAGTGACGGCGACGAAAAATAATACGTGCATGCACCATAGACAAAATAGATCTATCATCCCTGAAAGTTTCATTCGATTATCTTTAGTGGTTTTCAAGTTTACCCCCGGACAAAGTTTCTTTCAAAAACCGGAAAATCGGACGTATCTGACGAACAGAAGTGAATTTTGAAAAAATGAAAAAAATGCCTCGAGGTACCATCGTTGTCTATAACCTGTGAAAGTTTCAGGAAAATCCATCCAGCGGTCTCGGAGACGAAAGGGAAAAAAAAAATAATAATAATAATAAACAGTAGAATCACTAGAAGGTCTTCCGTTGGAAACGGAAGACCTTAATAATAATAACTAGTTCTAATTGTAACGGGGACCGTTACAGATGTTCCCCAAACCTCCCCCAATTAAAAAGTGAAGTACTTGTGAATCTATAGCAAAAAATCATTTTATTTTAGCCTTTAATTACATGTAGTAAGTTCAATATGGTCATTTCAGTACCAAAAAATGAAAGAAAGCGTTGCACGCGCATACACGCGCACGCGTGTATGATTCCGAATTTTTGTTGATGTCGTTCAACAGGCATGTGTATCATATACCCACAGTGTGAATTTCATAACGTTTCCATCAAATATAAGGAAGTTATAGCGATTTTAAAATCGTCCAATCAGAATTAAGCACACGTGCATGCACGTGCTGGGCAGTAATTCTAACCACAGCAATTTGTAAGGAGTACCAAGACACATCTAAACCATTAATATCAATAGAATTTGATGAAAAACAAAAACGTTATCGTCCTTTAAAATTTGAACATTTAAAAACCGTTGCACGCGCATGCACGTGTGCGTTGGCATTTTTTTGTTACACCAATATATAGATACTCATATTGTCTACGTATGCTGTGAATATCATCTCATTCGCTTCATAAATAAGATAGTTACAAACGTTTTAGTATTATCCAATCAAAATAAAGCGCACGTGCATGCGCATGGAAATTGGTAATTTTGACCATGCAAATCAGTTAAGGGTCTCAATATCTACCTATGATATGAATTTCAAGCCATTTCAATTAACAAAAAAAAAGTTAGACTGATTCCAAAGTTAGCGTACAAATTTTGTAATGCACGTGCACGCGCATGCGTGCGCGTGCTGGCAAAATAACTATTATTTTTCATATGTACAAATGATATACTATCATCCTATTTAGGTTTTATATCGCTTCCTTCAATATTCTGATTTTCCATTTTTTGTACCAAAATTGCAATGCACGTGCACGCGCGTTCATGCACGTGCAAACAAAATGACTATCACTATGCACATCTATAAACGCTATACTATCATCCTGGAAAGTTTCATATCGATCCCTTTTGTAGTTTCTGAGAATACTACCGGACAAAAAAGTACCGGAGAAAAAGAATAATAATAATAACTAGAAACTCATTACTAGTAATGAGTAGGTCTTCCGTTTGTTCACTTCCGGTAAAGAGTTTTCTGATCCTACAAAAACCATTCAAATATATCAGAGAATGTACTTTAACAATAAATGAGAAGTGTATTATCGAATTTTTTACTCATTTCTTGTAACTTCCGGTGACGACCGGAAGTACTATTCAGATGTGTTTTCCTATAAATGACAGCGACTCTTTACTGTCTATATTCCCTGAAAATTTCACGTCTCTATCTGAAAGAGTTCTCAACAAAAAGAAGTAGACTAAAGAAAGAGAAAGTAGTAGGTTACTACCGACCGGAAGTCAATTTTTGAAAAACAAAATCATCAAAACTCTAGAAGTTGATACTTTTTATTAAGACATGTGAAAATCATATGAAAGACTTCAAATATAAGCGAGATTTATGGGGAGAAAGAGACAAAAAGAAAAAAGGTATTTTATGAAGAAACCGGAAGTAGTTGTTTTGACTACCGACAGACTCAATATTCTTTTGACACTTTGAAAGAGAGTTAATAAACTTGTATAGGTTTCAATTTGAAAGAAAAAGTTTGAAATATATGATTCATTTAATCACTTCCGGTGACGACCGGAAGTGACGGCCGACATTATTAACCCCCTACTGCACGCCTACAAAGTAAGATCTATTAACTCTGGAAATTTGATGACTGTATCTTTAACCGTTTCTGAGAAAAACGCTGTACAACGAAAACAGCTAATAAGCCGTATTTGCCGACCGGAAGTGAATTTTACAAAAATATTTAAACTTACTCTAGACATTTATAGTGACTATAATATATGTAAAACTCAACTCATTAACTGGTTTCATGACCAAGATTTATGGCACTGAAAAATGAGAGAATTAATAGTCTTTCTTTGATATTACCGGAAGTTGGAGATTCAACTTTCGGTGGGATCAACATTTTTTGAGAATTAGAACTGGACCTAGTAAAACGTTTCAATAGGTTTCAATTTGAAAGAAAAAAGTTTGAAATTGATGATTTATTTAATCACTTCCGGTGATGACCGGAAGTGACGGCGACAAAAAATATTACGTGCATGCACCATAGAGAAGATAGATCTGTCATCCCTGAAAGTTTCATTCGATTATCTTTTGTGGTTTTCAAGTTTACCCCCGGACAAAGTTTCTTTCAAAAACCGGAAAATCGGACGTATCTGACGAACGGAAGTGAATTTTGAAAAAATGAAAAAAATGCCTCGAGGTACCATCGTTGTCTATAACCTGTGAAAGTTTCAGGAAAATCCATCCAACGGTTTAGGAGACGAAAGGGGAAAAAAAAATAATAATAATAATAACTAGACACTCATTACTAGTAATGAGTAGGTCTTCCGTTAGACCACTTCCGGTAAAGAGCTTTCTGTTCCTACGAAAACCATTTAAATATATCAGAAAATGTGCCTTAACAATGAATGAGAAATGTATTATCGAATTTTTTACTCCTTTCTCGTAACTTCCAGTGACGACCGGAAGTACTATTCAGATGCTTTTTCCTATAAATGACAGCGACTCTTTACTGTCTATATTCCCTGAAAATTTCACGTCTCTATCTGAAAGAGTTCTCAAAAAAAGAAGTAAACCTAAGAAAGAAAAAGTAGTAGGTTACTACCGACCGGAAGTCAATTTTGAAAAACAAAACTATCAAAACTTTGGAAGTTTATACTTTTATTAAGACATGTGAAAATCATATGAAAGACTTCAAATATAAGCGAGATTTATAGAGACAAAGAGACGAAAATTAAAAAGGTATTTTATCAAGAAACCGGAAGTAGTCGTTTTGACTACCGACAGAGTCAATATTCTTTTGACACTTTGAAAGAGACTTAATAAACTAGTATAGGTTTCAATTTAAAGGAAAAAGTTTGAAATTTGCGATTCTTTCCCTCACTTCCGGTGACGACAGGAAGTGACGGTCGACATGTTCAACCCACTACTGCACGCCTACAAACGGAGATTGATCATCCCTGAATGTTTGATGAACCTATATTTTACTTTTTCCAAGAAAAATGCTGGACAAAATTCCTTTTGAGAAACAGAAAATCGGCCATATTTTCCGACCGGAAGTGAATTTTGTAAAAACAAAAAGAATTATAGCAAGGTCATTTCATAAGACATTATGCCTGAAAATTTCAGCCATCTCTGAGAAATCACTCGAAGAAATCGGTAAATCGACAATTATTCAAATACTTCCGGTATAGACCGGAAGTGACGGACAAAGAAATTGAATGTATGTGTACAATGGACTAATGTTAGTTGATCAACTCTACAAGTTTCAAGCGTCTATCTATATTCATTATTGAGAAACTGAAAAAACAAGGTTTGAATATGTCCACCCTATATCTCACGACCGGAAGTGAATTTTTTCAAAAATATTTAAATTTACTTTAGACATTTATAGTGTCTATAACATATGTAAAATTCAAATCATTAACTTGTTTTATGACCGAGATTTATGGCACTTAAAAATGAGAGAATGAATAGTCTTTCTTTGATATAACCGGAAGTTGGAGTTTCAACTTCCGGTGGGGTCAACATTTTTTTGAGAATTAGAACCAGACCTAGTAAACCGATATAGGTTTCAGTTTGAAAGAAAAAAGTTTGAAATATATGATTCATTTAATCACTTCCGGTGACGACCGGAAGTGACGGCCGACATTCTTAACCCCCTACTGCACGCCTACAAAGTGAGATCTATTAACTCTGAAATCTTGGGGACTCTAGCTTTTACCGTTTCTGAGAAAAACGCTGGACAAAATATCTTGTAAAAAGAGGAAAATTGGACATATCTTGCGACCGGAAGTGAATTTTGAAAAAATGAAAAAAATGCCTCGAGGTACCATCGTTCTCTATAACCTGTGAAAGTTTCAGGAAAATCCATCCAACGGTCTCGGAGACGAAAGGGAAAAAAAAAAAAATAATAATAATAATAATAATAATAATAAACAGTAGAATCACTAGAAGGTCTTCCGTTGAAAACGGAAGACCTTAATAATAATAATAATAAACAGTAGAATCACTAGAAGGTCTTCCGTTGGAAACGGAAGACCTTAATAAGAAAGAGAGTAAAAACAATATGTTCCCAAACTTTGTTTGGGGAACATAATAATAAGAAACAGAGTAAAAACAATATGTTCCCAAACTTTGTTTCGGGAACATAATAACTAGTTCTAATTGTAACGGGGACCGTTACAGATGTTCCCCAAACCTCCCCCAATTAAAAAGTGATGTCCTTGTGAATCTATAGGAAAAAATCATTTTATTTTAGCCTTTAATTACATGTAGTACATTCAATATGGTCATTTCAGTACCAAAAAATGAAAGAAAGCGTTGCACGTGCATACACGCGCACGCGTGTATGATTCCGAATTTTTGTTGATGTCGTTCAACAGGCATTTGTATCATATACCCACAGTATGAATTTCATAACGTTTCCACCAAATATAAGGAAGTTATTGCGATTTTAAAATCGTCCAATCAGAAATCAGCACACGTGCATGCACGTGCTGAGCAGTCATTCTAACCACAGCAATTTGTAAGGAGTACCAAGATACATCTAAACCCCTAATATCAATAGAATTTGATGAAAAACAAAAACGTTATCGTCCTTTAAAAATTGAACATTTAAAAAACGTTGCACGCGCATGCGCGTGTGCGTTGGCATTTTTTGTTACACCAACATATAGATACACATATTGTCTACGTATGTTGTGAATATCATCTCATTCGCTTCATAAATAAGATAGTTACAAACGTTTTAGCATTATCCAATCAAAATGAAGCGCACGTGCATGCGCGTGCAAATTGGTAATTTTGACCATGCAAATCAGTTAAGGGTCTCAATATCTACCTATGATATGAATTTCAAGCCATTTCAATGAACAACAAAAAAGTTAGACTGATTCCAAAGTTAGCGTACAAATTTTGTAATACGCGTGCACGCGCATGCGTGCGCGTGCTGGCAAAATAACTATTATTTTTCATATGTACAAATGATATACTATCATCCTATTTAGGTTTTATATCGCTTCCTTCAATATTCTGATTTTCCATTTTTTGTACCAAAATTGCAATGCACGTGCGCGCGCGTGCATGCACGTGCAAACAAAATGACTATCACTATGCACATCTACAAACGCTATACTATCATCCTGGAAAGTTTCATATCGATCCCTTTTGTAGTTTCTGAGAACACTACCGGACAAAAAAGTACCGGAGAAAAAGAATAATAATAATAATAACTAGTTCTAATTGTAACGGGGACCGTTACAGATGTTCCCCAAACCTCCCCCAATTAAAAAGTGATGTCCTTGTGAATATATAGCAAAAAATCATTTTATTTTAGCCTTTAATTACATGTAGTACGTTCAATATGGTCATTTCAGTACCAAGAAATGAAAGAAAGCGTTGCACGTGCATACACGCGCACGCGTGTATGATTCCGAATTTTTGTTGATGTCGTTCAACAGGCATTTGTATCATATACCCACAGTATGAATTTCATAACGTTTCCACCAAATATAAGGAAGTTATAGCGATTTTAAAATCGTCCAATCAGAAATCAGCACACGTGCATGCACGTGATGAGCAGTAATTCTAACCACAGCAATTTGTAAGGAGTACCAAGATACATCTAAACCCCTAATATGAATAGAATTTGATGAAAAACAAAAACGTTATCGTCCTTTAAAAATTGAACATTTAAAAAACGTTGCACGCGCATGCGCGTGTGCGTTGGCATTTTTTGTTCCACCAACATATAGATACACATATTGTCTACATATGCTGTGAATATCATCTCATTCGCTTCATAAATAAGATAGTTACAAACGTTTTAGCATTATCCAATCAAAATGAAGCGCACGTGTATGCGCGTGCAAATTGGTAATTTTGACTATGTAAATCAGTTAAGGGTCTCAATATCTACCTATGATATGAATTTCAAGCCATTTCAATGAACAACAAAAAAGTTAGACTGATTCCAAAGTTAGCGTACAAATTTTGTAATGCGCGTGCACGCGCATGCGTGCGCGTGCTGGCAAAATAACTATTATTTTTCATATGTACAAATGATATACTATCATCCTATTTAGGTTTTATATCGCTTCCTTCAATATTCTGATTTTCCATTTTTTGTACCAAAATTGCAATGCACGTGCGCGCGCGTGCATGCACGTGCAAACAAAATGACTATCACTATGCACATCTACAAACGCTATACTATCATCCTGGAAAGTTTCATATCGATCCCTTTTGTAGTTTCTGAGAACACTACCGGACAAAAAAGTACCGGAGAAAAATAATAATAATAATAATAATAATAATAAGAAACAGAGTAAAAACAATATGTTCCCAAACTTTGTTTGGGGAACATAATAAGAAGAAACAGAGTAAAAACAATATGTTCCCAAACTTTGTTTGGGGAACATAATAATAATAAGAAACAGAGTAAAAACAATATGTTCCCAAACTTTGTTTGGGGAACATAACTAGATGCGATCTCGTTGCGAGCAACGAGTGGGTCTTCCGTCCAATTTTAGATGTGATGAGATAAGAATTTGACTGAGATTTTCGTTCATAAATAATGATACAAATATATTGTCTAGACGTACAATTTAGCTTCGGTAATGTTTTACAAATATTGATCATTTAAGTGCTATGAATTAAAGAATCCCTGCCGCTCTCGGCCACTAATGAAAGGGGTCAGCCTTTTTTTCGACAAAAAAGTTAATAATGTTATTTACTGCGATACAAATTCGACTGATCAGGCAAGTCATCTCGCCCGGAGGCCTTTTTTTTTTTTTTTTTATATCATTCTAGATATACCTCGCAAAACTGAATAAATTTTGTTCTACATGTCCTATTAAAATTTTCTTGAGAAAAAAGTTATTGATTGCGACATTTATCAGACTGTTAAGGCGAGTCATAAGGCCCGTGGGCCTTTTTCTTGATATCGTTTGAAAGATCTTGCAAAACTGAACAACTTTTGTTCTACATGTCTTATCAAAAGTTTTTCGAGAAAAAAGTTATTGATTGTGACATTAATCAAACTGTTCAGGCGAGCCATGAGGCCCGTTCGCCTTTTTCATGATGTTTGCAAAACTGAACAACTTCTGTTCTAGATGTCTTATTAAAAGTTTCTTGACAAAAATGTTATAGCTTGCAACAATAACCTAACTGTTCAGGTGAGCATGAGACCTGCAGGCCTATTTCTTAACATCGTTAGTTAATGCTTGCGAAACTGAACAACTTTTGTTCTACATGTCTTGTCAAAAGTTTCTCGAGAAAAAAGTTATCAATGTTATTAATTGTGATACAATTCGACTGTTCATGCGAGCCATGACGCCCTGAGGCCTAGTTTTTGATATCATTAGATAGATCTTG
The DNA here is from genome assembly GCF_947568905.1 of Ostrea edulis. NCBI lineage: Eukaryota > Metazoa > Mollusca > Bivalvia > Ostreida > Ostreidae > Ostrea > Ostrea edulis. The sequence goes on along the minus strand of NC_079169.1, from coordinate 40,268,068 downwards.
CAAAACTGAACAACTTTTATTCTACATGTCTTATCAAAAGTTTCGTGAGAAAAAAGTTAATCATTGTAACAGAAATTCAATGGTTCAGGCGAGCCATGAGGCCTATGGGCCCATTTCTTGATATGACACGAAAGATCTCAATAAACTGTACAACTTTTGTTATATATGTCTTAGCAAAATATTTACGAATAAAATGTTATGATTTAAAACGTGGAAAAAAATGGAACACTTTTTTAAACTCCATTTTCGACCCTTACCGAGCTTCCATACTAGGCACTTCCGGAAATTTTTAAAACCGATGTGCACAACTACAACATGTCGTCTAACATCACTGAAAATTTCAGCACTCTAGCTTTTATCGTTTTTGAGATTTTGGCTGGACAAAATGGTCATCTGAAAATCGATAAAAGGGGGATAACTTCCAACGGGAGGTGAATTTTCAAAAATCCAAAAAAAGATATAAACTTCAAATAGCAATGTATCAACCCTTAAAATTTGAAGTAAATGGGTCAAGCCATCTCTGAGAAATCCTCTGCACAAAATCGGTAAGGAAAAAAAAAAAAGAATAAAAATAATAATAATAATAACTAGACACGATCTCGTTGCGAGCAACGAGTAGGTCTTCCGTCCGATTTGTTGATGCACTCGGAGTTAAAAAAAAAAAAAAAAAGACAAATGAGTCCCAATTTAGTTTCCAACTTTAAGACACTTTAGATATAATCAATTTTTCATATCATAAGCTTCTGAAGCAAAGTTGCGGTGAAATTCGTTTGAAATTCGACTCTCCAGGCGAGCCATAAGGCCCGCGGGTCTATTTCTTGATGTCATTTGTTAGCCCTCTATAGACTCAACAACTTTAGCTCTATATGTCTTTACAAAATATTTACCTGTAAAAAGTTATTGAGATCGACCGATATCGACAAAAAATCGACTCTACAGGCGAGCCATTAGGACCATAGGCCTATTTCTTGATATCAATCGATAGATCTCGATAAACTGAACAACTTTTGTTCAATATGTCCTTACAAAATATTTACCAGTTACAAGTTTTTGAAATCGACTGATATCGACAAAAATCGACTCTACAGGCGAGCCATGAGGCCCACAGACCCATTTTTTGATATTGATCGATAGGTTATGACACATTGAACAACTTTTGTTCAATAATGCTTTTCAAAGAATATGTCGTTTTAAAGATATGAGGCGTCAAATATTTACGATTTTGGCCCTTAAAATCTCTAATTACGTAACATATGACCTACTTTTTGATTTGATAAGATCAAGCTCGTTGAGATGAACATTTCCGCTTCTACAACTTATTATAAAATATTAATAGTTTCTGAGATATTCTCAAAAACATTTGGACCCTTCTGAACCCCTAATTTAAAGGGCCAGCCCGTTTTGCTTGATATCGTAAGAAAGGCCTTGTCATTTTAAACATTTTTTGCTCAACAAGTATTTAGAAATTCTTTACTGTTCTCGAGTTATCTCTACAAGAAATATTTAGGGGCCAAACTGTAGTTCCTAACGGGGCCACATAGGGAAAAAACGAAATGTACATATTGTTTAGATTATCATTCTGAACAACTTTTGTTCAATAATGCTTATCAAAATATTTGTCGTTTTCAAGATATGAGGCGTCAATTATTTATGATTTTGGCCCTTAAAATCCCTTATTACGTAACATATGACCTACTTTTTGATTTGATAAGAACAAGCTCGTTTAGATGAACATTTCCGCTTCAATGACTTATTACAAAATATGAATAGTTTCTGAGATATTCTCATAAACCTTTGGACCCTTCTGGGCCCCTAATTTAAAGGGTCAGCCCCTTTTGCTTGATATCGTAAGAAAGGTCATGACATTTCAAACATTTTTTGTTCAACAAGTATTTAGAAATTCTTTACCGTTCTCGAGTTATTTCTAGAAGTAATTTTTAGGGGCCAAACTGTAGCTCCCTAACGGGGCCACATAGGGTAAAAACGAAATATGCATATTGTTCAGATCATCATTCTGAACAACTTTTGTTCTTTATTGCTTTTCAAAATATTTGTCGTTTTCGAGATACATGGGGTAAATTTTTTTATGGTTTTGGCCCTTAAAATCCCTTATTACGTAACATATGACCTAAATTTTTATATGACTAGATTTGGATTGTTGAGATGAACAATTTTTGTTCTTTGACTTATACCAAAATATTAACGATTTTTGAGATATTTGATCTAGCCTTTGAGCCCTTCTAGATCCCTAATTGAAGGGGCTAGCCCCTAAATCTTGATATTTTCGAAAAGATCTCGTAAATGTGCACAACTTTTGTTCTACATGTCTTAACAAAATATTTGCAAGAAAAAAGATATTGGAGATCAAAGGTCAAAAATCGCCGAAATCGGCGAAAAATTTTGGCATCCATTTTTTCAAGTCCAGGCGAGCGTTTAGGCAAATCGCCTCCGGTAAAATCGAATCCCCCACAAATCTTCTAAAATGTTTACTCTATCTTGTGTAGAAATTTCAAGACTCTAGCTTCAAAACTAACGGAGGAGATGTGTGGACAACAAGGCCCTTCAAAAAGTCACTAAAAGAGAGATAACTCCTGACCGGAAGTGACGTCAAGCACGAAATTTTGCAAGCAAAGTCTCGTCACCAAAAGACATCTTTCCTGAAAATTTCGTGAAAATCGATCGAGAAATGGCTGAGAAAAACGCGTGTACTACCAAGGAAAATAATAATAATAATAATGAAGAAGAAGAACGCGAACAATAATAGTAAGGTCTTCCGCAGGAGACGGAAGACCTTAATAAGAAAAGTGAAAAATCAACAATAGAATAATAGAAGGTTCTTCCGCTGAAGACGGAAGACCCTAACTAGATGCGATCTCGTTGCGAGCAACGAGTGGGTCTTTCGTCCAATTTTAGATGCGATGAGATAAGAATTTGACTGAGATTTTCGTTCATAAATAATGATACAAATATATTGTCTAGACGTACAATTTAGTTTCGGTAGTATTTTACAAATATTGATCATTTAAGTGTTATAAATTAAAGACTCTCTGCCCCTCTCGGCCACTAATTAAAGGGGTCAGCCTTTTTTCGAGAAAAAAGTTAATAATGTTATTTACTGCGATACAAATTCGACTGATCAGGCGAGTCATCTCGCCCGGAGGCCTAAATTTGATATCATTCTAGATATATCTCGCAAACCTGAACAAATTTTGTTCTACATGTCCTAAGGAAATTTTCTTGAGAAAAAAGGTATTTATTGCGACATTTATCATACTGTTAAGGCGAGTCATAAGGACCGTGGGCTTTTTTCTGGATATCGTTTGAAAGATCTTGCAAACCTGAACAACATTTGTTCTACATGTCTTATCATAAGATTCTCGAGAAAAAAGTTAATAATTGTGACACTAATCAAACTGTTCAAGCGAGCCATGAGGCCCGTTCGCTTTTTTCATGATGTTGTTCGAAAGATCTTGCAAAACTGAACAACTTTTGTTCTAGATGTCTTATTAAAAGTTTCTTGAGAAAAATGTTATAGCTTGCAACAATAACACAACTGTTCAGGTGAGCCATAGGTCCCGCAGGCCTATTTATTAACATTGTTAGTTAACGCTTCCGAAACTGAACAACAATTGTTCTACATGTCTTATGAAAAGTTTCTCGAGAGAAAGTTATTGATTGTGACACTAATCAAACTGTTCAGGCAAGCCATGAGGCCTGTTCGCCTTTTTCATGATGTTGTTCGAAAGATCTTGCAAAACTGAACAACTTTTGTTCTAGATGTCTTATTAAAAGTTTCTTGACCAAAATGTTATAGATTGCAACAATAACCCAACTGTTCAGGTGAGCCATGGGACCCGCAGGCCTATTTATTAACATCGTTAGTTAACGCTTGCGAAACTGAACAACATTTGTTCTACATGTCTTATGAAAAGTTTCTCCAGAAAAAAGTTATTGATTGTGACACTAATCAAACTGTTCAGGCAAGCCATGAGGCCTGTTCGCCTTTTTCATGATGCTGTTCGAAAGATCTTGCAAAACTGAACAACTTCTGTTCTAGATAATTTCTTGACCAAAATGTTATAGATTGCAACAATAACCCAACTGTTCAGGTGAGCCATGGGACCCGCAGGCCTATTTATTAACATCGTTAGTTAACGCTTGCGAAACTGAACAACATTTGTTCTACATGTCTTATGAAAAGTTTCTCCAGAAAAAAGTTATTGATTGTGACACTAATCAAACTGTTCAGGCAAGCCATGAGGCCTGTTCGCCTTTTTCATGATGCTGTTCGAAAGATCTTGCAAAACTGAACAACTTCTGTTCTAGATGTCTTATTAAAATTTCTTGACCAAAATGTTATAGATTGCAACAATAACCCAACTGTTCAGGTGAGCCATGAGAGCTGCAGGCCTATTTATTAACATCGTTAGTTAACGCTTGCGAAACTGAACAACTTTTGTTCTATATGTCTTGTAAAAAGTTTCTCGAGAAAAAAGTTATTAATGTTATTAATTGTGGTACAAATTCCACTGTTCAGGCGAGCCATGACGCCCTGAGGTCTATTTTTTGATATCATTAGATAGATCTTGCAAAACTGAACAACTTTTATTCTACATGTCTTATCAAAAGTTTCGTGAGAAAAAAGTTAATCATTAGATATCAAACAATCGTTCCAGTTTTATACAAATGATAATGTTGTGCTCTGGTTTAGTCCTCATTACTTTGCGCACAAATTACATGCAACTTTAATTCTAGAGGGGAGGGGGTGTCCGGACCTCCACTCTAGATCCGCGCATGATTCGGATATAGTCATTAAGCGGTGTTTTGTACACATGCCACTAAATGCTAAGTGACCAACGGTGAGTGGGATGGTTAAAGTGTAAATGCAGGAAAAGAAAGTTTTCCTTATGTGTGAAAATCGCGTTCTAATACTTCAATACCAGTTCCACGATTTAATGATGAAAATAGTAACCAATGACTAGCTATCATGTATTTTTAAATAACACTAGGTCACAGAACACGTGCGTCAGTTATCGACAAATGTAAGGCCATTCTATAAACAAATAATTATTACAGCGACATAGCAACAGGGAAATTTGGCCCACACATTCTTTTGTTTTGAGAATGTAGTTTTTCCATAAATTTTACTTGCGAATTTTGATTTATCACCCCCCCCCCCTTATGGTAGTACTGAATGCTTGCGAAAAAAGCATGAAACGATTAGAGTTGTAGATCTGTTGACATTGATTGCAAATGCATGCAGTCAGAGTCGTTCGTTTCTACTAAAAATGTTTTCTTAAGAAATGTTTTTTTATCTATTTTTTTTTTTTTTTTATACATGTAATGATCGGGGTTCACCGGGTTTTGTCCTTTTGGAGCACACAATACAAGCGTATACTTTATCTTTTAGCTTACAAATGGGTAATAATTTAGATATCTAGATACTACATTGTTCATCTATCAACTACCAACATTCACTCTTATAGCAGGGTAGATGCGAATATTTCATTACCATATCTATCATGGAGTAACCTCTCCTAAATGAGTTGGATAACTTTGCAATATAAACGACAGATCGATGAAGTTGGAATTGTTTTGATAGGAAACATGCATGTCATAAAACTACAGCTACTGCAGCACGTAAATAATGAACAATATATTGTAATGAATTGATTTTCAAGTGTATATATTTAAAGCCTGTATGTTTGGCTTGCTACTAATTCAATTTTTACGGGGAAAATATAACCGAATTTTGCTTTCGAACTCTCGCACTATTATGCTCTGGTATAAAGGTACCACGCTTTCATTTTCGATATTAAACTTTTTATTTTATAAACAAAGATTGCATTCGGTTGCAGATGTGCATTTAAAAAAAAAGCCAGGCCAAACCCATAATAAAATTCATACTTAATAACAAACATATGTATCATGAGCGAGTTTTTAATTCAGATGGACAATCATTAGATGTGTCTGCCATAATGCTTAATACAATATTATGCCTCGTTCACACGAAGTAAAATAATACGCATTAAATTAATTCGAATTAAATAGCGTTCACACGGCGGTAATATTTAATGCGAAGTAAACTAATGCGCATTAAATTCGTATGCATCTCTATTATCGCAATTCACCTTTGAATTAGAACGCTTTACCCGATATAGTATTGCGTTGTGTGACGACACAATTGAATGAGACGATTGAACAAATTGAATGACATGTTTGATGTAATACAAGAGTTTTCATTGGCCGATTACAGCCCACCCACTTTCTCGAGCGGATTCAGTGTAGCTGGAGAACTGTACATAGCTCTCTGAAAAGATCCACCTCTTATAAAAACCTTCGATTTACATGTCACAAAAAGCTGCGGACGGTTGAGGCCTGAAATGTGTTGCTGTCTCATAAACTCAATATAAAAAAAATCTTAACATATTTTCCAACTATATACTTGCGTCCAAACATACCTTCAAATATTCATTAAAGTCACACACCACCCGAAAACTCGCAGCTTCAAATGATTTCGTTTGTTGACGTAGCCATGTTAGGTAGCCGGTCAATTCGAACTCTTGCTATTGGTATCTATTCATAAAATCGGTTGTAAGTTATGTATTCGCTCTTCATTTATTATCAACACGAATAATTAATAGAAATTAAAACATTTTTGTACCAGTTTTTGTAAAGGTAAAATAAGCTCTAGATGAACGAAAATGCTACATAAAGCCCATTAGATGGAGATCGGCCGGTGCGGCCGCTCATGACTAATGAAAGCCGCACTGCCGTGAGTTTAGCTATTTGAATAATTATCATTTAATAGGACTTGGGTGGTATATTATTTAAACAATTTAGCTAAAATATTTGTGGGTTATTAGTACACATCTAGACGCTATTGTGCCAATATGGAAATGGACCGGGACTCGAATTGACTGGCTACCTAACATGGCTACGTCTACGAACGAAATCATAAAAAGTTGTGATCGAGTTTTTGGGTCGTATGGGGCTTTAATAAATATTTGAAGGTATGTTTGGACACAAGTATAGTAGGAAAATATGTTAGGAATTTTTTTCTATATTAAATTTATGAGACAACAACACAAGAATACAACTTTTTCTCTTTCTTCCTTTGAAGTTTTTTTTTCCATCTTGCATCTGACTGTCATGTTTTCAAATGCTGACTACTCCCGTATAAGGGAATTTGGGCAGACTTATACATATGGACCAATGAGAGTTGCTGTTGCATTTCGCAATTGTATTACAAACAGATTCAATTGTGTCGTCACACAACGCAATACTATATCGGCCAAAGCGTTCTAATTCAAAGGTGAATTGCGATAAAGGGTGCGCGAAATAATAGAATAGACTATGTTATTGAAAATTATTTTTATAGATATTTTAATGAATATTGTGTAGATGCAGAATTCTTTGTTCAAAACGCTATATAGGCCTACATGTAGTATACTACATGTTTACAATTTACATGCTGATCTACACATAAGGAGTTTTTTATTTTTATTGATATGTTCCCAAGAAATTACGTGTTATTTCCTCTGACAACCAGCATTCAATCTAGACAATATATTGTTTCTTCATGGGCCCAATTTTAAAACTTCGGAACGTCTTTTTCACCATTCCGCTGACTACTGTTGTGACGTAATTTTTAATTACTAATACGTATTATAAGTCTACTATGACGTCGTATGGTATACAAATTAACAATGAGTGGCACATTTGTTTTTAAAAAATGTAAAAAAGAAAATCATATTATCACTATTTTAAAACAGTGTTGTCGTATTTAAAAACAATTCCTTCCACATGTATTACTCAGTATGCCTATGCAGAGCATAGATTTACGTCTGACATTACCTAATGACATGCTGTTTGTACATGTTTTAAGTGATTATTATCATTTTGCTTAGTTTTTCGTACAAAACTAACATTAATATATATAGCTGACCATGGGTATGATGCATGTGACCCAAATTGGCCATTACGCATGCGTCTACATTTAATTCGAATTAGCTTCGCTTAGCGTTCACACGGAGCTAATGCGAAGTAAATTTAATTCGCATTAAATCGCGACGTCAATTTTAATTCGAAGTAAACTAATGCGCATTAAAATCTCCGTGTGAACGCGGTTCAGATTTAATTCGCATTAATTTACGTTTAATGCGAATTAAATTCTTAGTGTGAACGAGGCATTAGAATAGCATTTGAAATTACACATGCAACATACCCAATAAGTTATAATTAGCCTACATGTACGTTAAAATATTATGACTGGCAAGGCATATTTAGACATGTATTTAGATACGCATTGTAGCCACCACATTATATTCACACCAATTTAGAGGGATAATTCATATCATAAACCATCTACGATAAAAAAGAATATGTGATTGAACTTTACCATGTGTTACATTACGTTGATATCATTGCGTATCTATATCAAACATAAAACGAGTAAAAATGGAATCGGAAATATCTGTGTCGAAGATTCCAATTCTCTGATTACACACATGCAAACTATGTAGAGTCTTATAAAATTTAATATGCTGTACATATGCATATTATTTATTCATTAAACTTGTATATATGAACACCATCAACGTTGAAATTTGTATTACAGATGAACGCGGGAAATGGTTAAACGTTAAAGTTAATAGTCTGCTCATTTACCAACCAAGTCGAAATTTTGCTCATTGTTGACTTTCAACATGATTAATTTGTACACAAAACATCTTTGTAGTTGTTGCATGTGCTCTATCTTAAAAATGGTTTCAAAGGCATAAAAAACGACCAATTTCGGTAAATCATGTCAATCGGAGATAAGGAAAATGACGTCACAGAACATTTTACGTCACTAATTTCCACATGTATCATCAGGGCCAATGGCCTAGTGCATAATCATAATGATTAAACCAAGTGAAACCATTTTAAATTTATCCTAATTTTGTGGCGAAATTTGGGCCTTAATGTACCTTGCTCTTACGTACATTTTCTATTTTTCATTTCAACAAACACTTAGAATAATTTATGTAACAACTTCCTTTTTATCTATATTGTTTTCTGCATTTTTAAATTCAGAAAAATATGTCCATTCACAAAAATATGATGCGTGTAATGAAAAAATAAACTAAAAAAGTTAGATTTGTGAGCGATTTACTTAAGCAAGGCATTTCACCCCTCTTTGGCCTCTAGCTGTTTTACAAAATGAGGTGACGCATGCGCTGAAGTCATTGTTTATCATGGAGGCGAATTTGGCAGCGAAAGGCTGTTGTGTTTGAAATGACGATTATCGTTGCTTTAGTGTGGAATTGAATGGTTTCAATTGTATTCCCTTGCGGCAAAATCATTCATGAATTGATTTGTGCAAGTTTTCAAACGATTCACATCAAATGTAAGCCGAAATAAATTCAAACCGAAGCGCGACGGATTTCCCACATACTTTATGAAGGCTTGGACAGAAACGAGGGGGATAGGAAAGACCGAATATAAATAACTCCCTCATTTTCCACGGAAATTACCAAAACCCTACCCCTGGGATCATCAAATTTATAATTTTGGTAAAGGACAACCTGTTCTTTCTTAATATCTATTTACTTTCAATTTAGTATCAACAGCACTAAAGAAAATGTTATTCAAGTATTTTACACATAAACACCATATAACAAGTTTGGCCCTGTCCTGGGGTCAGAACACTTACCCCGGGGATCATGAAATTTACAATTTTGGTAGAGGCCTTCCTGCTCTACGTCACTATGCATTTATAGGTTTTTCTTACATGTGTGTGGTTCTTGAGAAGATTTTTGAAAATTGGTCAATTTTGCCCCCGCCCCTAGGGGTGCTGTAGTCCTGAAATTTAAAATGTATGTCCCCCTTGTCCCAATGATGCTTCATATCAAATTTGAACAGAATGGGACTGGTAGTTATTAAGAAGTTAAAAATGTTCAATTGTTAACGCACGACGACGGACAAAAACCAATTGCAATAGGTAGAGTTTACTCAGGTGACCTAATAAAGTGCGATGGTCGCTCCAAAGTGTGATGTTGCGGGGTTCAGCAACGTTTGCGAGGAAATTCTCAACATCTTTCAAGATATAACCGACGAAGTGCAACGTCAGTTTGCCCCAACGAGGGTTCTTTCTGCTGCAGTGCTGACACCCAACTTCTTCGGGATGTATTGGAGGAAGGAACGGGCGATTAAGATTGACATGGACAACAGCAAGGTTTACACTGTTGAGGATTGTGAGAACAGCAAAATGCATTTGTTGTCGAAGTATCTACTTGCCCAAACATTCTTTAATTCATGATCATTTATTACTTGTGATGTACATGTAATAAATTTCTGGGGGTATGCTATAATGCAAAACATTCTATACGATTTCGTGTTGGAAAATGTGTTTCATAACACGACAACGAAACAAGTTCTTATCCTTGTTTTATGCATGGATTTTGCACCGATATTTTGGTGTAACAACACACGGTTGGTAGTATGTACCAAAACACTGTCGTTTACAAACCAATGGACTTCGGCGTGTCACTCCATTGCATTCGTTTCACACCATCGCACTTTGGAGTCCTACATGTATATAAATTCCTAGGGTTGGGGTTATAATTTAGGGTCGACCGGGTTTGCGGAAGCACAATTTTTATTTTTGGTCCAATATCCATTGTTGATCCACAGGTATATTTTTTTTTTCTTGTTTGATTCATTTCTTGAAAAATTGATAATTGTTCATTTTATACATATACAAATTTGTATTGAAAAAAAAATTGAATAAGAAAGTTAAGAGAAGACTTTTTTTTATTCCAATATTCACACTCTTACTAAATTTTGCTTTCTTTCATGCTAACAGTCTCTAGATTTGTAATTTAGAAAGCAAATAGAATACCAGCTGCCAACAAGAAACAAAACAGGCCCATGGCTTCTGATAATGCAAATCCCAGGACAGCATACGTGAACAAATTATTTTTTAATGATGGATTCCTGGCATATCCTATTATCAAGCTTCCAAACACTGTACCAATTCCAGACCCTGAAAAAATAATAATAAAAGAATGATTTTTGAAGGATATTCAAGTGGAAACTTAGCAAGCCAAGGGGCGATTTCACGATTAAGTGTTTCTTATTCACCTTTAGTAGCTTTCAAAAGAACACGCCCTAAGAATCATGGTCAATCCGAAATAATACATTAATATTCTATATTTGTTGTT
>NC_079169.1:40244361-40254361 GCF_947568905.1 Ostrea edulis | reverse complement strand
CAAAAAGTTAACGTACATTGCTGACAAAGCGGCACGTCTTTTTACCACAAGGAACCACAAGGATACCACAGGGTACCTCAAGGGACACCAGTGTCACCTTAAGATACCCCATGGAACCCTAATGACACCCAAGGCACCCCTTACAACCTTATTGACACCCCAAGTAACTCCATTAACACCACATGGTACCACAAGGAACCCTATTAACACCCCAAATGACATCCTAATGTGATCTAATGACACACCAAAGTATCCTATTGATACTGCAGTGTATGTAAAGTATCTCCATGCAGTGTATGTGAGAGTCACCGGACCATATTGTTCATTTAACAGTGAAATGGGGGATCCTGTAGGTGAAAAACTTCTGGATTCAGGACCACATGTATTATAAATTAAGTTCAAAAGATTAGTGGAGGTTTCAAATGATCTAAGCATCCACAGATTCCTTTAATTTAACCAATTTAGAAGTGTTGCATGATTAATTCATTCCTAACACCACATTGCTATGATCATAATTTTAACCCGAATTTCCTCCATTTCCCATATCTTGTCAATACATATAGAAGCCAATACATAGATCCAAATTATAGCATATTAGATTAGAATTATTTCTATCATTCAATGGACTATAAAAAATTAACTATTATGAGTTATTTCCTACATTCAGACTTACATTTTAACCGAAGAAAAAAACTTTAAATTAAACTGTTTGCTTAAGGGCTAGTGCCCCTCCCCCCATATACCCTTTTTAAATTGTAAAGGTACTTATTGCCCAGATTCAGTGAAGGTGTGCCAATGACCATTTAAAAATGTCATTTCATACCTAATAATAGATATTTTCTATTTGTCAACTTTTGATGAAAGATATTAATTTTTAATCCCTAACATAATAATTTGGTCCGATATTTGGATACAATATAGCAAATGTAGCACTGTAACCTAATTTGCAAAACAAATGATGACAGCATTCTGAAATCATTATGTTAAATAAATTAATAGCAAATCTATCATGAATAATTTGAACTTTTTGTAACAGTACTAGTGGGATAGTAAGAGGTACAATAGTTTATTTAAATAGCACTTATCTGGAAACTGCTTTTTAAATTGATAAAGTTTTTTTCATATTTTACATCTGGGATATGAATTAATGTAATAAATAATTGGCTAAGATTATATTTATCGAACAAAGATGTGACTTTCTATGCAAACTATCAGTTTGTAACACAATTTTTCTGAGAGTTCCTTGATACTTTTATGTTAGACAAACTTAACCTTCAATTTCAGGAAAAGATGAAAATGTAATGTATCTACGATATCAATTAAATACAGTTTACTCTCATTTTTTTTCTTCTTCTTTTGTTTATTGTAATTGATGAAATATTAACCTTTCTCTTTTAAAAAAAATAATAACCAAAATGGTAGTATGAACTGGTATGTATAACATCATCTGCAATTTTTTAAGTAATTTTTTAACAAATTTAAAGGAATCTTCAGGCATACTGTACCTTTTGAAATAATAGTTAAATATTTATCTTAATTGTTTCTACTCTTTCCAAGATATTATTTGACTTTTTCATCACAAAGATTTAAATGCATAATATGAATGCTTCCATATCATTTATCTCCAGTTGATTACTAAGGGATGTCCTTTGGGATACACAATTAACATATATTTAATTTTTTTCACAGTTGAAAATATTTATTACAGTTCTAATCTGTTTTCAAAGATGTATGAGCTTATACAAGTTTAGGATACTTTTATATATTCTCATTTGAATTACTTTATTTCAGGTAAATTTACTCTTACATAACACAAGAGGCCCAACTGTCACCTAAGTATAAATCAATCCTGTAAAGAAGCCACGGAAGGGCCAATCTAATAATTATATAATAAAACAAAATAAAGTGATTGATGAAGATATATTGCTAAAAAAAAAACAAGAGGAAGATGATCAGGGAGCAACAAAGTACTTAATGCAGTTATAATCAGCAACAACCCAGTATAATTCTTTAATCTAATTTATCTATCATTAACATTATCACATTGATTGATCATCATAATGAATGACAAAGAGGTAAAACTCTTAAGGCAGAGTAAAATTTCAACAACTATGAACCTAGTTTGTTTGCTAAATTTCAAGAAGTAGGGAGGTTTCAAAGAATTGGTGCATTTTCACCAAATACAATCAATAAAGCCCTGGCTTATTTCAGACCCAGGCACCATGAATTTTTAATTTTAAGATGAAACACCTTTGCTTATTATACTTGACTGTGCATTTAGTTCGTTTGTCAAAAACCGACTAGAGAGAAGAAGATTCTAAAAGATTGAATTAATGCATTTTAAATATAGAATTAATAGAGCCCCACCCTTCTTTGGAACTCCTGACCCAGGGGCCACGAACTTCACAATTTAGAAAGAGGCTCCTTTGCTCATCATAATATAACACTAAGTTTGTCGGCTAAATACCAAGGAGCAGAGAATACTTTTAAAGAATTAATTTTTCAATATATTAATGGAGCCCCACCCTAACTTCAGAACCCCTGACCCAAGGGGTTTGGACCATGAATATCACAATTTTGGAAGAAGCACCCTTGCTCATCATAATCATGCACTTTGTTCACCTGCTAAATTTAATGAAGGAGAGCAGGTTTTTAAAGAATTTATGCACTTTCACTATATGGTCAATAGAGTCCAACTTCAGAAACCCTGATCCTTAGGCCATAAATTTCATAACTTCGATGGAAAGCTCTATGCTCTTTACAATCAAGCCAACATCTTTACTGTTTGATTTCCAGGAGTATGGGAAAAGATTTTCAAAGTTTACTTCAATTTCTTTTGAAGTCCCACCCCTCAGGCCCCAGGAGACAGAGATCCTGAAATTCACAATTTTTGTGTCACTTCACCAATAGATGATAATATGGGTAATTCAAAACCAAAATTGTTTGAAACTGATTAAGCAGTTCTGGAGAAAAAGTTGAGAAAGTTAAAAAAAATTATGACACAAACTTAAGACACAACGCTGGACAAAACAGATAGAAATAGGTCACCTGAGTGACTCAGATGACCTAAAAATGCATATAAGCCATATCTAGATTCATTAAGATTGAATGGGATGTCAATGATGTATCCTTGTGGTTCCTTGTGGTATCCTTGTGGTACCTTGTGGTAAAAAGACGCACCCCTGACAAAGAGTAAATACTTTTTTTCTTTAGTCTTTTTCTCCAAACCCCTGCACATGCAAAAGGTTTTGTAAAGAATGTAAAATAATGGAGGAATCCATATAAACAGATATGCAGCATAGTATAGTTTCCAGATACACATTAAGCCATATTGTTGACACTTTTAGTTGGACCGCCATTATATGTGGGGTTAGGCTAATGACAGGAAGTGGCCAACACTATAGGATTTTACTAAAATCCGAAAAATATAAACCTGGAGAGACATTCTGAAAACTTGATTATTAATATACGAGGGCGAGTCAATAAGTAACCCGCCCATTTCATTTCCGATCGACTGAAACGGTCACGATTTTCATGACTTGTTTCAATACACGTTTTATACCTGGGTACAAAATTGCACACTTATCAAGTCATTCTGTAATAAGATATTGAATGTCAAACATAGCTAGTGATGCAAAGGCATGCTTTTCATCTGAAGTTGAGTACCATGCTATAATTCGGTACTTGTACTTAAAAAGGTAAAACAGAAGGAAATACACAGTGAGTTAGCTGATGTTGATGGGTCTTCTGCACCATCTTATGCTCAGGTTAAATTCTGGGTTGGGGAATTCAAATGCGGTAGAATGTCTTTAGAAGATGAAGCCAGGTCTGGACGCCCACTGTATGCCACCGACAAAGAAATGTGAAAGAAAGTTCGGGATCTGGTATACTGTACATTCCTTATTTTACGCGAGTACTTATTATCGCAAAATGACTCGTGAACGTCAAATAGCGAGAAAATAAATTCGCGAGTGCTCTGTTGATCAAGAGTTTTTGCATGTATTTTAGCAATATAAAAATAGAAGTGAAAACTATTTTTTCGCAATAGATGTTTCTTGTGAAATTACACGATAATAAATTCCTAGCGTATATTTAGGAATTTACAGTACTCTGATATGCGAATTCAGGGGTAAGAAATAGCGCAGGCATTAAGCATTTCACATGGTACTAGCGTTTCAACAATCTTACATGATTGTTTAGGTATGCGCAAGCTGACAGCCCGTTGGGTCTCCAATTGGATCCCTTAGCGATGAACAAATGGCAACCAGGGCATCAGTATGCAGCGCCTTGTTGAAGCGTTTTAGGTCAAAAGATTTTCTTTTGCATCTGGTGACTGTACATGAGACTTGGGTTCATTATTCATTATGAGCCAGAGAATAAAGCTCAAGAGTCGTCAGTGGGTAGGGCCTGGGTCCCCGAGGTCAAAAAAGTTCAAGACGCAACCATCTGCTGGCAAGATGATGGCCACAGTATTTTGGGACGCAAAGGCGTTATTATGTTTAGACTTTTTACCAAAGAGAAGTACAATAATGAGTTTACAATGCAAACTTGCTAGACCAGCTGAGAACCGTCATCTGTGAAAAACACTGAGGTAAACTCTCTGTGTTTTGCTGCAACAGGACAATGCGAGAGTCCACACTTGCAAAGTTGCAATGTAGAGTGAAATGGGTATGAATTAATATCACATCTGGAGTATTCGCCTGACCTAGCTCCTAGTGACTTCTTCCTATTCCCAAATTTGAAAAAGGATATCCGTGGACATCATTACCGGTCTGACGAAGAAGTCGTAACAGCAGTTGAGGAGTGGGTCAATGGAAAGTTAGGCTGGTTAAGTATCGACTCCCCCTCGTAATATTTACAAGATTATGGATACAAATGCTGGTAGATTTTTAAAAAAAAAAATGAAATTAGAAAATAAGTAGTTCTTAAAACAAGATGTGTTTGTGAAACACAAATTCCCCAATAAGGCCAAGATAAATAAATAGTGTGTTTCCTATTCCAGCCTGGAAAAAAATAGGGTAGGTAGGTAGGGTAAATGTTTATTTTATTTGAACATTTCATTGTTTAAAATTCAACTTTGACATTTTATATCAGGATTAAAGCATATTATGTACATGTAAAAGCTACCTGGATATTTTTTTCTTAATACTGAAATGTTCGTCTTTTCAACATTAAAACCTGAAAGGCATCAATAGCTTTTTTGGTCGCCGATTCAGCTGCCACTAACAACCCTGCATCTAATGTAGGGTCAGCGTCTGGTTCACAAATAAACTCTAAATATTTCATTTCAAATCTGGCTAAATCACCAACAGAAATACTGCCCTGAACTTCATACAGCTCCATGTTTTTGGAATGCAATTTATTTGGCAAACATAATCTTGTAGTTTCGCAGTGTTTTGGCCAATCAGATGGCCCTTCGTGATGCTTCTCATCAATACTAAACAATGATTCATTGTTTTTACCATAGTCATAAAGTTTTTTCCCTCTTGATGTTTGCATTTTCCTATCGTAATTGCCAGCAATATGCTTGGCAAGACAAGCACTGTTCAAAAGTTACTAGCAAGATTAAAGCTTTCAAAAAGTAGGTCAAACTCCAAGGTGTAGGACACAGGGTAAAAAATGTTGGTACCCACGGAACGGTCTTGTCACAAGGAATACTCATGTGAAATATCAAAGCTCTAGCACTAGGAGTTGCGCTGACAAGAACAGGACAGACGGGTTCAAAATGGGAATAACTGCCATAAAAATTATTGAATCAGAATTACCTGGGAATATGAACATCTACCCAGTGTGCCCTTATTAACTACAAAGTTTCTCGAAATCCTGTTGAGCGGTCTCAGGGTTCGAAATTATTATTACCTCATGTCCGTAAGTCCGAGACTAGTAAAACAAGAGGACCATGGGCCACATCGCTCACCTGAGTCACCTTAGCCCATATCTGAAGACTTTCCATATATATTTGCATGTAAAACCTTAGTTCCTATTATGGCCCAAACTACCCTTTGCAAACTTGAATCTACACGATGTCAGAAAGCTTTCATGTAAATGTCAATTTCTTTGGCCCAATGGTTCTTGAGAAGATTTTTAAAGCTTTTTCCTATATTTGTATGTAAAACTTTGATCAAACTTGAATCTGCACTATGTCAGAAAGTTTTCATGTAAAAATCAGCTTTTCTGACTCAGTGGTTCTTGAGAAGATTTTTAAAGATTTTTCCTACATATTTGTATGTAAAACTTTGATCCCCTATTGTGGCCCCATCCAACCCCCGGGGACCATGATTTGAACAAACTTGAATCTGCATTATGTCAGGAAGCTTTCATGTAAATCTCAGCTTTTCTGGCTTAGTGGTTCTTGAGAAGAAGATTTTTAAAGTTTTTCCCTATATATTTGTGTGTAAAACTTTGACCCCCCTTGGGGCCCCATCTTATCCCCGGGGGCCATGATTTGAACAAACTTGAATCTGCGCTATGTCAGAAAGTTTTCATGTAAAAATCAGTTTTTCTGGCTCAGTGGTTCTTGAGAAGAAGATTTTTAAAGATTTTTCCTATATATTTGTATGTAAAACTTTGATCCCCTATTGTGGCCCCATCCAACACCAGGGGCCATGATTTGAACAAACTTGAATCTGCAATATGTCAGGAAGCTTTCAGGTAAATTTCAGCTTTTCTGGCCCAGTGGTTCTTGAGAAGAAGATTTTTAAATGACCCCACCCTATTTTTGCAATTTTGTGATTATTTCCCCTTTGAAAGGGACATGGCCCTTCATTTGAACAAACTTGAAAGCCCTTCACCCAAGGATGCTTTTGGCCATGTTTGGTTGAAATTATCCCAGTAGTTCTGGAGAAGTCGTCGAAAATGTGAAAAGTTTAACAGACAGACGACGGACAAAAAGCGATCTGAAAAGCTCACTTGAGCTTTCAGCTCAGGTGAGCTAAAAACATGTCTGACTAGTAAATTCTCTGTAGCACCAGTCCGTACGGACTAGTGAAAATCCGGAAATCAATCTTGGAATTGGTTAAGATTTTTGCAAATTTGTCTGGGTCTCTTAAATGTTTGAAGTTATGGTCGATTACCTGCATGATAAGGTGTTTGTGTGACAATGACATGCTGATCTTCCAAACACATGGAGTGCGTTTGAGACTGCCGTTCTTTACACAAGTACAATTTCTTGCTGATTCCGAACGCCAAGTACGTATCACAAGAACACTATAGCTCATGACTTGGTCAATCCAGTGAATTCTATTGACTTTATTGATAAAATTTTGAGCTCCTGTGACTCTAATAAATAAGCATGAGAACAACGGAAACGTTTATAAAAGGGGTTACATGATTAACTTGGAGGTTAATGTATGCTTCTGAAGATCTTGAATGCAAAATAAAGTATGGTGGTCTGAAGTGTTTGCAAATGTGATATGTTTGGTTGGATTAAATACTATTGAATAAATGAAGATCATTTCATGATATACTGGACGGACTAGTGAAATGCTTTGCTGACTAGTGAACATCAATAGTGACTACTAGTGCTTGAAAAAGTTTATTTCAAACCCTGGGTCTCAGAAAGCAGTTGCACCGACGAAGAATAGGAACGATGGACGGGTCAAAAACATTATACCCTTCACAACTTTGTTGCATGGGGTATAATTATGGTTAGACCTAATCTATGATAATGATTTTCTCTGTATGAAATAAGTGTGCATTACGATCCTGACCATCTCAACATTTTCGCAAATAACAGTGCACTGTGATCCTGAACAACTAAATCATATGGTCAAATTTAGGGGGAAAAAGCAAGGATTTTACAATTGGGAATGGAGCTGCTACACAGAGGAGTAGAAAATCCCTGTCATCCTATTCTGATGGTTTCTTAGAAGATAATATGACTCTATTTTATAAGAGAACGACCTTTTAACTTGACAAACTTTAATTTCCGTTACCTATGCTTTGTGGTAGTTTGATTGAGAAGATCACATTTTAATCACAAGAATAGTCTTTCCCAAAGGAAATCCATGCCTTCATGTGCAGCCATTATGAATCTTACCAGATCCAGCTGCTCCTACTGCTGCAGCCCCTGCACCTATGTATTTTGCAGCCTGATCGATGTCTTCTCGAGTTGCAGTTGTTCTGAACCATCTTGCCTGAAATTGGAAACATTTTGATGAGAAGTAATCATTAGAAAACTAATTGTGTCGGCTTGACACAAATGCCCCTGCCTGCAGTCAAGAAGTTAAAAATGTCTGTTGTTCACACATTTAATAACTGACCATTTTGGCCCCACCCCGATACCAAAACCCCTACCCCTGGGATCATCAAATTTATAATTTTGGTAAAGGACAACCTGTTCTTTCTAAATATCTATTTACTTTCAATTTATATCACTAGCACTAAGGAAAATGTTATTTAAGTGTTTTACACAAAAACACCATACATCAAGTTTGGCCCTGCCCTGGGGTCAGAACCCCTACCCCAGGGATCATGAAATTTACAATTTTGGTAGAGGCCTTCCTGCTCTACATCACTATGCATTTAGTTTTTCTTTCACATGTGTGGTTCTTGAGAAGAAGATTTCTGCAAATTGGTCAATTTTGGCCCCGTCCCTAGGAGTTCTGAAATTTACAATTATGTCCCCCTTGTCCCAATGATGCTTCATACCAAATTTGAAAAGAATTGGAAAGGCAGGGCTTGAAGCTAACTTTTTATGGCACAAGTCCAGTCGGACTAATAGAGTATAATTTTAACCAGTCCGCAGAAAAATTTACCAGTCCAACAGAGTTTTCCAGAAATAATTTTAACATATTTTGTTAATGTTATTAAAGTGAAATTTAACTCAATATGCCTCAGACATTATTGTAACACTTATGGGGAATCTATATATATGAATCAGATTTGTCTGATATCTACAGAGGCATGCCATTAAGTAAATTTTCCAAAACGATGCTTTAGAAAATTAACCAGTCTCTTCGGACTGACCAAAACAAATGTCAATCAGTCCGCCAGAATATTAACCAGTCACAGACTGACGGGCATATGTTAATTTCGAGCTCTGAAAGGTAATTATCAAGAAGTTAAAAATGTTGAATTGTTAATGCACGATGACGGACGACAACCAATTGCAATAGGTCACCTGAGTTTAAATGATTTCCCATATATATTTGTACAGTGGAATCCCGTCATTACGTTTTCCATTTTGTCACGATAAAATAACGTAATACCGGGGGCAACGTAATAAACGTTCCCAGTTAAATCCGTTAAAAATATCATTTGGAAATTGTATATCGTCCGTTGGTACTCTGTGAAGGGGTCAGTGCTCCAAGTCACATCTGCTATCAGGTCGCGAAATGGCGACCTAGAAATATTTCTGGTTGCCATTTTCAACATTTCTACTCGCCATGGTAAAAGATTTTGTAAATAAGACCTACAAGTTTTTTTTTTTTAATTTGAATATCTTTCAAGTTAAAAAAATCTTCACCCATGAATGCGTTTTGTTTTATTTTTAAACTGAATAGAAATGTGCTGTGAAACATGCTGATGCTAACAAGTCAAGTATTTACTCTGGCAATCTGGTATTGCATTGGGCCACCCTGTATATTTTACAATACGCTTCTGGGGAAGAAAACCCAGCGTTCCACACAGGGATTTGCTTTAAACATGTTAAAGTCCTCATTAAGTAGGCCTTCACTGCTTATGCGAATAAGAGCTTCTACTTCTGTTGGATCTTTTGCTGAACAATCAGTACCAGCATCAATAAGAACACTACATCCTGAGTTTGTAATTGTCTGTGAAAATTATCAGTTGCCCCGCTCGACTTACTGCTGATAATAGTCACGGACAAAGACATGTCTCTTACTGTTATCGTGAATAGTCACACTTCCACATTTGAAAGATGTACACCAGGTCGTGGTGAAATCGGACAATGGGTGTCCATAAATGGTGGAAGTTGCTGACTGATTGGCCTCACAAATTCTGCAAAACATTTTGCAATTTCTGAATATCAACCACGAAA
>NC_079169.1:40159361-40239361 GCF_947568905.1 Ostrea edulis | reverse complement strand
TCTTTAGTCTACTTCTTTTTGTTGAGAACTCTTTCAGATAGAGACGTGAAATTTTCAGGGAATATAGACAGTAAAGAGTCGCTGTCATTTATAGGAAAACGCATCTGAATAGTACTTCCTGTCGTCACCGGAAGTTACGAAAAAGGAGTAAAAAATTTGATTATACATTTCTCATTCATTGTTAAGGCACATTTTCTGAAACATTTAAATGGTTTTCGTAGGAACAGAAAGCTCTTTACCGGAAGTGGTCTAACGGAAGACCTACTCATTACTAGTAATGAGTTTCTAGTTCTTATTATGTCTCCGAACACAAAGTGTCGGAGACATTGTTTTTGCTCCGTTTCTTATTATTATGTCTCCGAACACAAAGTTTCGGAGACATATTGTTTTTGCTCCGTTTCTTATTATGCTCCCCAAACAAAGTTTGGGAACATATTGTTTTTACTCTGTTTCTTATTATTATGTCTCCGAACACAAAGTGTCGGAGACATTGTTTTTGCTCCGTTTCTTATTATTATGTCTCCGAACACAAAGTTTCGGAGACATATTGTTTTTGCTCCGTTTCTTATTATGCTCCCCAAACAAAGTTTGGGAACATATTGTTTTTACTCTGTTTCTTATTATTATGTCTCCGAACACAAAGTGTCGGAGACATTGTTTTTGCTCCGTTTCTTATTATTACGTCTCCAAACAAAGTGTCGGAGACATTGTTTTTGCTCCGTTTCTTATTATGTTCCCCAAACAAAGTTTGGGAACATATTGTTTTTACTCTGTTTCTTATTATTATTAAGGTCTCCCGTCTCAACGGAAGACCTTATAGTGATTCTTATGTTTCTTTTCCTCTATTATTATTATTAGGGTCTTCCGTCTTCAGCGGAAGAACCTTCTATTATTCTATTGTTTCTTTTTCCCTTTTCTTCTTATTATTATTCTTTTTTTTATCCTTACCGATTTTGTGCAGAGGATTTCTCGGAGATGGCTTGATCGATTTGCTCCAAATTTTTAGGGTTGATGCGATGCCATCTGAAGTTTATACCGCTATTTCAATTTTTGAAAATTCACTTATAAATATATTTTTATCAAAATTGTTTGTGTTTATATTATATCTGAGACATGCTTAATCAGAAAATCATATTAGTTTTGATGCATATAGCCCACATTTTTGTAAGTCTTCTGTAAGTCTTCCGTAGGTCTTCAATTAGGTATGCCCCAAAGATCTACTTGGATTTATTCATTCTCTCGAAACATGGATATCATAAGGAATTCGCCGGGTAATATATTTGGGAAATTATTTATATATGATATATAACAGTTTAATTAGAAGTTTTAAAACGCACAGGTTTAGAAATGGCAGAGTTCTTGAAATTTCTTTTGAAGTGTCAGACATTTGGTCTGATACTGTTAGAAATAGTGTCAGTCCAAACAAAATTTTGTCAGTCCAGAAAAAAATGCATTGCTTTTGAGGTTTTTATGAATTTTATTTATAATCAACTACATGTGTTATTGCATTCAATCTCCATCTCAGCTATACGTTCATAAATTCTCCTATCATACCCTTTCGCATCTTCCTCACACTCTGAATCTTCCTCAATTCACCGAGTCACTTTTTTGTCTATTCCTCTCAACTTCTTTCTCATCTTCTTCTGCAATCGTTTAAATTACTCTCTCTCACTTTGGCCCGGGTGTGGTTGGTCTCGCGACTTTGAGCAGATGGTGTCACCTAGCAATAGGTAAAACCGCATCAAACAAAAGCCATTGTCTCCCAGATTCCCGGTTTCTTTTCTCCTCGTAGTTCTCACAACAGATTCCTCACGTTTATGTTTCAATGTCGGATTTAGCATCGGTTTGAAAATTTATGGGCCACATGGCCGCCATTTTTCCTGGTAAAAAACGGACTTCGATCCCGATCTTTTATCAGCCATCAGGGCCGATAATTAAGTAACTTGTGTCGGACATTTACTACTTTTATCGGATAATCCGACATTACCGACACTTTTCAAGAACTCTGAAATGGGCTAAACCTGTGCAATACATAAATATGACGAAGTTTGAAGGTTTACGGGAAAAAGAAATGCGGTATGCATGTAAGTAGAAATTTAAATTATTTTTTTTGCACAAATTGCGACACTAAGCATATTTTTTGATAACCTGAGAAGTTTCCTGTGTATATCATAAAAATATACACAACAGCCGATCTCTTGGCCATGCAGGTAAATAACATTGACCATGGGTAAGCTCCGCCCACATTCAGTGACCCCTGGATAAACCGTACGGTGGTTTTTTTGTGTGTTTTTTGTTGTTGTTTTTTTCTTGGTCTTTAATTAGATCCGTCAAAGCGTATCCACCACTCTACTCTCATTTTTTGCTATCTCATGATAGTTGATCGAAAACGAAAGTATGTTTTTAATTAATTTTACGATATTTACTAATCAAGTAAGATTCTATTACAGCTCACATATGAAACACTATCAAATGTGCAAACAGTACCTCTGGAGCAAGCGTTTCAGAGTTTATTGACAAGAATTGTAATTTACAAGTATATAGATGTGTCACCATATTTATTCCAATTTCATTATGATTTCAAACTTCTTCTCGAAATTTCCAATATTTAATAATAAATGCACCGATCTACGACTGGCGAAAAATCGGCTCAGTTATTATATATTTGTATATAACACATTCAAATTACTTTCTTTTTAAATACCTTTTCTTAAGTTTCACAAGTTTGATCGATCAAAATATTTCAAAATTGGCAACTAGCATATCTTTCCTGACTCTCGGTCAAGTGTAAAATAAGCTGTGACACCGCGTAATCAATTGTTGTACTGATTTTAATAAGATTGAAACCTTTCATATCCCTTTCAAAAGTTCAAGTGGCATAATTTGCTGATATATCATATAATTTGACCAATAAAATATGCCTTGAATCAAAACGTTAATTGAATATAGGCTTAAACATAATTCTAAAAAGTCATAAACAAAAAATAAATGAACAATTTATTCATACAATTTCAGGAATGAAAAGTATCAGTCTGATTACCCCCCCCCCCCCCCCCCCTTGAGCGACGATAGGAGAAAGGGGGGGGGGGGGCTAATTTTAATCAGACTGGAGAAGTATGAAACACATAGCTTGAACAGATCGTCTCTAGGCAACTTCAAGTGCTGTAGAAATTAACATGTGACGTAACAATACGAAATTCGTCATATTCGAGTACAAAACTCCTAGCTGTGCACACTAAAATGTGCCTCTTAAGTGACTATGAAACGGGTTGGCGGATCCAAGATTCTCCAACTTTGCATCACGTTTTCAGCATGAAAAAACGTTTTTCTCTCATTCCCACCTACAGTCTGCACTTATTTACATCTAGAAGGATTCGCTAAGTCTCGAAAATTATGTCATTGCGCAGTAATGGCGAAAGTTACACCCAAATTACTTAAAACTGACTTGCATTAACTTGATTACTAAATCTAACACCATCAGCAAAGAAACACGAATTAACTATAGAAAATAGCAAACGAAGCTAAGAAACTACAGTAAGCAAATCAGATATCTATACCTGTCATACGTTGTAATAATTATAATGTCAACATAAATAATTATATCAATACCTAAACGTAATACACATTGTTGATTAACATCAACAAAAAATACTAAATAAATGTACAAAGTAATTTGTGATTTCGTATACAGTTATGAGTAGCTTGTTTATTTCGCGTTCACGTTCTTAGCGTAAATAACCATTAGATCCGCCGAGGCATTTCACTCAGTGCAACTGAGTGAATGCGACATCAGATCCTAAGCGGAAATGACGCTGAGCTGTGTCTGCTGTGGCTGTGTTTACATCGGGGAAGAGGACTGGTTTGGATTTCATCGCGTTTTCGCCGCAGATACATGGGTTTTCTGCATATATCATGCTTTTATCGTCGTTTCCTGTGATGTTGATCGTACGGACACAGGTTCTAGTGCAAAAATTAAATTGAAACATGTCAACATCCATGGAAGCGGCACGACCTTTGATCGGCATTTCAGTGCACTTTGCCGTAGTAACTGAGACGTCTTACTCATAGGGGCGAGATTCCCATGCCATATGGATAGAGTAATGAAAAATTGTTGATAACAAGGATTTTTATCTACTTTGAAGCATTTTATTAAATGCTGCGCATGCGCAGATAGAAGTTATTTCTGCCGCGGCAGCACTAACCCCTAGGAGGTTATTTCTGCCGCGGCAGTACTAACCCCTCGGAGGTTAGTACTGCCGGGGCAGAAATAACCCCTATCTGCGCATGCGTGAATTAATAGTGCAAGTCCAACATAGATTGAGAAATAAAAATAAAATAACACAGACACAAACAAATGCAACATCAATAGATTACAAGATGCAAATAAATGAAAACTTGTGTGCATTACAACTTTTAACACAGGCATATAGAACTGTCACATTTCAAATAACTGTCAGATTTACTTTAATTTTAATAGGGATAGGCATGCACTGTGCAAATTTCAGACAACCCAATATTAGTAAACAAAAGTTTGGTTAGTTAGGTATGTTACAGTACCCGCAACGTTATTCTTGACATTCCTATCGTGCTCTATCGTGTGTGTATCCTATCGTATCGTGTATCAGGTTTTCCGTTTTCTATCGTGTTTTGCATTTATCAGGTCTATCGTGTATCGTGTTTTGCGTGTATCAGGTTTTCCGTTTATCGTGAAAATCGTTTATCGTGTAGTTTCGGAAACTATCGGGATCTTATATAAAATCTAATGAAAAAGTACGATACTTTCCGAAACCTTTATTCGTTTTGTTAAAGAAGCTATTTTTAGGAATCGAGGAAAGACGGTATATTTGAAGGAGAACATAAAGTTGTCGATTTTAAGGCAGAAGAAGAGCTATTTGTCTGTCCAGAGAGAGAGTGAAAAATTATCACAATTTAATTCTAAGTAGTCTGGAAAGTAGGACAGTAAACCGAGCACAGTAAATCTGAAAGCTCCTTCTGAAGTTCATAAACATTTGTTTCTCTAGAAACAGTTATTTGTAATTAACACTAACAGAAAAATAGGGAGTTCCGATTTGAAAGGAAAAATCAGTAAATTACATTGTTTATCACATACATGTATATTTTAATAATGGTTCTTTTTCTTCCGATTTTTTTTTCACGTGTATGCTACTTATATAGCAACTGCTGAACTTGTACGCGTCCTTATATCTGATTTTGTGTATCACCCGTGTTTTGACAGCTAACATTCTCAGGGACATTGTATTTCACACATTTAGAAGATTAAGTTTTAAAAGGGTGCAAGGGTGTTGCATCCCCCAAAATTCTGCTCAACTGGGCACGATTCCGCTGTCATCGTTGTTTTTTTTTTTATATACCTTGTACATGTACACATGTACCAATACTCGTACGTGTAGATACTGGAAATTTATGTTGGTTTTGATGATTATTTGAATTTTTTTTACACACTAAGCGTTTCAAAATTGCGAATTAAAAACAAGCCGGGTTTTGTTTATGTTTTTTAAACAGTATATTTATGTTTTGTTAACAAAATATCAATTCAAATAAATATATTCCAATTACTTATGACTATCAATTATCAATCATAGTGTAAAAATATCTAACAGGTGTAGTGCGGTTGATTTTTTTTAAAGCGGTCGTTATGAAAATAACTTGAGATGTTGAATGAGCCGTGAACTTAAGAGCTTGATGCAAAATAACCCCCTCCTCGCTACACGCACAATATTACTTGGTTTTATTTCATACTCAAGGTAATATACATTAGCATAAGAGAGCTACTGAAGCATGATATCACTACATTATATTACATTTAGTTAATTCCCTGTATAATCTATATATTAAACATTAGGTGACAATATAAGTTTTAGAATCATTGGCTGATAAAATTCATATAGATATCAAATAATGAATTCAATGCCGTATATATTTTATTATTTTTTTTTAATTTTAGCTGTGATGGCATTAAAAAAAACAAAAAAACGTACGACCGTGGATTAAAGAAATTATATGGTACAAAAACCGATCAATGTTTTAAACAAATGTTACCGCGACGGGGACAGGTAGCTGATAGTCATCCCGCGATGAGAACGCGGTTTTCCTGAGTTACCTATAGAATACCGCGTTAGATTTTTTCCCATCGCGAGAATGCGGGAAACAAGAAATCCGCTTTGTCCGTAATGTAGGTATATAATGAACATTGAAATCCTTCAATATTATTATCAACATAATGTAAACATAATGTAATTATGTTGTAGGTATCAAAATTTCGTTCCGTTTAAACCGTTTCTAAATTTACAACATTTCTATCAGGTTTTCCGTTTATCGTGAAGATCGTTTATCGTGTTTTGCGTTTATCAGGTCTATCGTGAAGATCGTTTATCAGGTTTTGCGTTTATCAGGTTTATCGTGTATCCTATCATATCGTGCGTGTATCCTATCGTATCGTGCGTGTATCCTATCCTATCGTGTGTGTATCCTATCGTATCGTGCGTGTATCCTATCCTATCGTGCGTGTATCGTGTTCTATCGTTTATCATGTCAAGAATAACGTTGCGGGTACTGTAGTTGTGACTAATGTAAATTTACCTACAGTTTAAAGATATTAGTAGTAGTTAGTTGTGACTAATGACTTTTTCCTACAATCTCATAAATTCCAATAATTAAAATAATTCCATATTTCAATAATACTCTGTTTAAAGATTGAGTCTTCAAACTTTCAGGAATGATAGATGGTAAACTGTAGTTGTGTAATAAAAGGTTTATCATTGTCATCCGTCGCTTCTGGCCGTCACCGGAAGTGAACAAAAGAAATGTCAAATTTCAAAATTATGCTTTTGAAACAAAACTTGCATAGATTAATTAGGTCTCTTCCGGCATTTCAGAATATGTTAAACTTACAGGAAGTTTAACCAGCAAGTTTCGGTTTTTAGAGAAAATCTTCGAAAAATTGGTCTTTCTTTGTCCTCGTATATCTTGCTTATTTATCAACATTTTAATACGATATTTACAGATATTATTGACATTATCAATCCCAATAGAACTCTATATTACTATTTCAAAATTTACTTCCGGTCGAAAGTTACGGCCGAATTTCCGTTTTTCAAATGACATTTTGTCCGGGCGTTTTCTCATAAACGATTAAAGATTGAGTCTTGAAACCTTCAGGGATGATAGATGGTAACTTGTAGCTGTGTATAATAAAGGTTTATCATTGTCATCAGTCACTTCCGGCCGTCACCGGAATTGAACAAAAGAAACGTAAAATTTCAAAGCTATGCTTTTGAAACAAAACTTGCATATATCAATTGGGTCTCTTTCGTAGTTTCAGAAAATGTTAAACTTGCTGGAAGTTTAACCAACAACTTTCGGTTTTTAGAGGAAAACTTCAAAAATTGTCCTTACTTTGCTATCATATCTCTCGCTTATAAAGCAAGTGGGTTTTTTTTTTATGATTTTCACATATATAATTGACATTATCCATCTTCAGAGTATAGTGAATTATTGTTGTGATTTTTTTAAATTCACTTCCGTTCGTTAAATATCTACGATTTCCGGGGTTTTTTTTCTCCAAATGTTTTCTCATAAATAATCAAAGATTGAGTCTTGAAGCTTTCAGGAAAGTTAGATAGTGATTTGTAGATGTGACATACGTGTTTCAATTTTTTTGCTGTCACTTCCGTCATCCGCCGGAAGTACCATAAAAATGTAATATTTCATTTTTTAAATTCTAATCCTCATAAAATTATTTAATAGAGTGTAATAAGTCATACCATTTCCACCGGAATTTGGTTGTTCGAAACTGGAAGTTGGTTGTTCGAAACCGGAAGTTGGTTGTTCGAAACCGGAAGTTGTCCAAACACTCAGTATTTTTTATGGAAATTTTTAGTGTAGGTTCCTACGTGGTCCAATTGGAATTTTTAGCCATTTTATGGACTCCCAAGATACTCGAAAATGAATGAAACAAAACCGAAATTGTTTATAATTGATAAATCACGTCTTACATGTACGTGTTTATTTCTTTCATGTATAGTCGTTCTTCACTAATTGAATTCTTCCTGTCAAGGTCCTATCTCGTCAGAAATTAGACGGAAGACCTATTCGTTGCTCGCAACGAGATCATTTCTAGTTACTATTCTTATTTTTCTCCGGGAGTGTTCTCAGAAAGTACAAAAGGGAAGAATATGAAACTTTCCAGGATGATAGTATAGCGTTTGTAGATGTGCAGAACGATAGTCATTTTGTCCGCACGTGCATTGCAATTTTGGTACAAAGTTTACGAAATTCAAACGGGATCGATATGAAGCCTTGGTAGGATGATAGTATATCATTTGTAGATGTGAAAAATGATATTCATTTTGTCTGCACGCGCGTGCATGCGTATGCATCACAAATTTTCATTTACTAACTTTGTAATCAGCCTAACTTCTTTGTTGTTCATCGAAATGGTTTGATATTCATATCATAGGTAGGTATTGAGATCCTTAACTGATCTGCATGATCAAAATTACCAATCTACACGCGCGCTTCATTTTGATTTGATAATACTAAAACGTCTATAACTCTCTTATGAATAAAGTGAATGAGTTGATATTCACGGCATAGGTAGATAATATGTATATCTACATATTGATGTAATGAAAAATGCCAACACACACGCGCATGCATCGTCTTTCAAAACTTAATTTTTTAAAGGACGATAACATTTTTGTTTTTAATCAAATTCTTTTGATTTTTAGGTTCTAGGTGTGTCTTGGTATTCCTTCCAAATTGCTCCCAGTTAGGTTATTCACCTGTATTGATGTCGCTAGATCTATCGAAGCGTGATCAGTCAAGCGTCTCTAATCCCCAAACAGACCAGGAAATTTACGTGGCAACTGCCTCAGGCAGTCAAGGTGTGAATGGCTTATTATTTTGAGAATCACTATTGAATAATTAGGGGTTTATTACGTTTTTGTCGGAATTTTTACAACGCAATACCGAGTCCCGGCATTTTAGGACAACGTAATAACGAGGTCTATTTTATATAGGTTTGTTAAGAAATGGTTTTGTGCTTTGAAATTCCAACATAATATGCGGACTAACGTAATAAAGGGGGAACGTAATAACGGGGTTCCACTGTATCTAAAAATTTTAACCCCCTACTTTGGCCCCATCTTACCCCTGGGGACCATGATATTTACAAACTTGAATCTGCACAATGTCAGGAACCTTTTGTGCGAATTTACACTTCTTTGGCTCAATGGTTCTTTTAAAAATATCTATTAGTTATGTAAAACTTTGATCCCCTATTGTGGCCCCATCCTAGCCCCAGGGGTCATGAGTTTAACAAACTTGAATCTGCACTGTCAGGAAGCTTTCATGTAAATTTCCGCTTTCCTGGCCCAGTAGTTTTGAGCAGATTTTTATAGATTTTCCCTATATATTTGTATGTAAAACTTTGATTCCCTATTGTGGCACAATCCTACCACCGGGGGACATGATTTTAACAAACTTGAATCTGCACTATGTCAGGAAGCTTTCATGTAAATCTCAGCCTTTTTGGCCCAGTGGTTCTTGAGAAGATTTTTAAATGACGCCACCTTATTTTTGCGATTATCTCCCCTTTGAAAGGGACATGACCCTTGATTTGAACAAACTTAAAGGTTACAGACAAACGGACAGACTGACTGTGGACAACAGGCGATCAGAAAAGCTCACTTGAGCTTTCCTCATTTAAGCTAAAAAAAAAAGTTAAATTGTTAATGCATGTCAGACGCAGATCAATTCCAATATGCCACCCGAGTGTCTTACTTAAGGTCACCTGAGTAGATCACCTCAGGTGACCTAATAAAAATTTTGCATGATGTCCTCAACTGCTTACCTCACATCTTTGAGCCACAGCAGCATTGGCCAGTGGTCTTGACACTTGCAGAGATGCAGCTCTCTGAAATCAGAATGAAGTACACTTCAGTGATGGTGAAATACATGGATCATCTACTAGTCAGGAGCAACCACAAGCAGGGCTCAAAATTAGCGAGAAATACTCGCAAATTGCGAGTACATTTGAAAAATATAAAGTAACAAGATGTGTTTTTGAAACATAAATGCCCCCGATAATGGCAAATTCCGAAGATGGCCAAGGTCACAAGGGCAAATATCTTGGTACCATCGTTTCTCAATATTCAACAACTTTCTAATCTAAATGTGTCCTTCCGACGCTCTCTTACAATGGAGGTTAGGTCGTGTGCCACCTGTAATCAAGGGCGAGTAATTTGAAATATTATTTGCCATTACGCGAATGCTGAAATATTTCATTATTGTGTTAACATTAGGATTATGTACAATACTATATTGTTCTATAATTTACTCTTCAGAAACATGCTATTGCTACGAGAAGATTGTTTTGTTAAATGAATTTTATTTTCTTAAAAATTAGATGGGTGCGCACAGTGATTTTTAAAGACCCATTTTAGGTTCGAATATCGACCCTTTCCCCTTCCAAAAATTATGAATTTCTCCCCCAATTTAACTTGCCCTTTTCCCAATTATAACAAGAGGTACTGTGAGCAATGCTCACTAAGAATACCACCCGCTTACCCCAATCTCCCAAAGGGTGTTGGTGTTGTTAATAGGTATAAATTACCTCTTTCCTGAGTGTAAAAATATGGTATGCCTTTGTAGAAGAAAATGGAAGATATAGTCCTAACACAAATCCATGGTATAAACCTATAATTTTGACCTTGAGATCAGAGGGCAAGTACGGTCTGACATTTACTTTTTTGAGCACTAGACCAGTTGGGCTATTTCAAATGATTTTTGCTAGACCTGACCTTAAATCCACTAGTCCTGACCAACTTTCCAGAAAATGATAATTTTTCCATATTTAAATGTACTTAAATTCAAATGACAAACAAAGTTTGCATGAACAAAAACGTACTTAATGAAAATGAATGATGATAGTAACGTAAGAATTTTCGTTACTATCATCCTCGCTGTTTTTTCAACGACGAATTTTCTGTTCATATGAGCCGTATAAAAGATAAAATAACACCTGATCATAGATAAAATAACACCTGATCGTAATTGTTGCTAGTGTATGATAATTCTTACCTACATATCATTCTCAAATAAACAATACAAATAGATATAATAAGTAAACGTGGTCTTTCCGGAATTTCCTTCCGCCATCTTGGGATAATAGTAACGATCGTTACTATCATCAGTTTAATACCAGTGAGATTTCTTAAATTTCTTTTGAAGTGTCAGACATTTGGTCTGACACTGTTAGAAATAGTGTCGGCCCAAACAAAATTTTGTCAGTCCAGAAAAACAAGAGGCCCATGGGCCACATCGCTCACCTGAGTCACCTTGGCACATATCTGAAGACTTTCTATATATATTTGCATGTAAAACCTTTGTCCCTATTATGGCCCAAACTACCCTTTGCAAACTTGAATCTACACTGTCAGAAAGATTTCATGTAAATGTCAACTTCTTTGGCCCAATGGTTCTTGAGAAGATTTTTAAAGCTTTTTCCTATATTTGTATGTAAAACTTTGATCCCCCCCCCCCTCCCCCCCACTTGTGGCCCCATCCTACCCCCCCGAGGGCCATGATTTGAACAAACTTGAATCTGCCCTATGTCAGAAAGTTTTCTTGTAAATATCAGCTTTTCTGACTCAGTGGTTATTGAGAAAAAGATTTTAACTATATATTTGTATGTAAAACTTTGATCCCCCTTGTGGCCCCATCCTACCCCCGGGGGCCATGATTTGAACAAATTTGAATCTGCATTATGTCAGGAAGCTTTCATGTAAATCTCAGTTTTTCTGGCTTAGTGGTTCTTGAGAAGAAGATTTTTAAAGTTTTTCCCTATATATTTGTATGTAAAACTTTGACCCCCCCCCCCCCCTTGTGGTCCCATCCTACCATCGGGGGCCATGATTTGAACAAACTTAAATCTTTCAGGTAAATTTCAGCTCTTCTGGCCCAGTGGTTCTTGAGAAGATTTTTAAATGACCCCACCCTATTTTTGCATTTTTGTGATTATCTCCCCTTTGAAAGGGACATGGCCCTTCATTTGAACAACCTTGAAAGCCCTTCACCCAAGGATGCTTTTGGCCATGTTTGGTTGAAATTGGCCCAGTGGTTCATGAGAAGAAGATGAAAATGTGAAAAGTTTACAGACAGACGGACAGACAGACAAATGGACGCAGGACAAAATGTGATCAGAAAAGCTCACTTGAAACAATTTTATTTATAATCAACTACATGTGTAATACACCATCTCCGCTGTAAGTTCATGAATTCTTCTTTCATACCCTTTCTCATCTTCCTTGCACTCTGAATCTTCCTCAATTCACTGAGTCACTTTCTTGCTGTATTTCTCTCATCCTCCACTTCTCTCTCACTCTCCATTTTCTCTCTCTATCCTATGTATTCCTCTCAACTTCTTTCTCATCTTCCCCTGCAATCGTTTAAACTATTCTTTCTCTCATTTTGGCCTGGGTATAGTTGGTCTCGCGAATTTGAGTAGATGGTGTCACCTAGCAGTAGGTAAAGCCGCATCAAACAAAAGTCATTGTCTCCCAGATTGCCAGGCGGAGATACAATCGGGTTTTTTTCTCCTCATAGTTCCTCACGTTTACGTTTCAATGCCTTGCCGGATTTAACATCGGTCTGAAAATTTATGGGCCACATGGCGGCCATTTTTCCGGTAAAAACGGACTTTAATCCCAATCTTTTATCGGCCATCGGGACCGACAATTAAGTAACTTGCGTCGGACATTTACTACTTTTATCGGATAAGGCCAACGACAAAAATTGTTGAGTTTCCACTAATGTTCCAGGAAAAAATAGGGTAGGTAGGTAGGAAATAAATCTTATTTTTTTTTAAATTTTATTTTTTCAAAGTATGCGAAAACATTGTAAACTCTAACAAGTTCAATGATCTATTGAATTTTATACTTTCAATATAAAATTTTGCTTAAATTGCATTGCAAGTAAACTTTCAATCTTAGCATTTCACCTGTTATTGGCTGAGGATTATTTCCAGATGTTTTAGAAGAAACAATATTTTTCAATGAAACACATAGCATAAAACACAAATTAAAGTTAACTCCTTTATGCCCCTATCCTATACAAGTACCAGATATATATATTGTTTCTACACTTACATTGGTTGTCGGAGCAATACTACTATTGGATATGTTTGACAGGAAAATAATGTGATGATTTTGAAAAAAATATTAAATCATTACCAAACATGAGGCCCAGGGGCCTTATAGGTCACCTGAGTATCATGTAACAACCTTCCAATGTTTGAATTAGGTTTGTGTTTAAATATAAGAATTTTACTTTTGGATGGAAGAAACATTGAATAGCTATGTGGTCATGAAGTACATGTTTCATTTTTATGTTCAATCAATAATCCTTTTTAAAACAAGAGGCCCATGGGCCACATCGCTCACCTGAGTCACCTTGGTCCATATCAGAAGATTTTCCATATCTATTTGCATGTAAAACCGTAGTCCCTATTATGGCCCAAACCTTCCCCTGGAGGACATGGTTTTTGCAAACTTGAATTTACTATATGTCAGAAAGCTTTCATGTAAATGTGAACTTCTTTGGCCCAATGGTTCTTGAGAAGAATATTTTTAAAGATTTTCCCTATATATTTGTATGTAAAACTTTGATCCCCTATTGTGGCCCCATCCTACCCATGGGGGGCATGATTTTAACAAACCTGAATCTGCACTATATCAAAAAGCTTTCATATAAATCTCAGCTTTTCTGGTTTAGTGGTTCTGGGAAGAAGATTTTTAAAGATTTTTCCTATATATTTGTATGTAAAACTTTGACCCCCTATTGTGGCCCCATCCGACCCCCCGGGGGCCATGATTTTAACAATTTAGAATCTGTACTATATCAGGAAGCTTTCATGTAAATCTCAGCTTTTCTGGCTCAGTGGTTCTTGAGAAGAAGATTTTTAAAGATTTTCCCTATATATTTGTATGTAAAACTTTGATCCCCTATTGTGGCCCCATCTGACCCCCCGGGGGCCATGATTTTAACAATTTAGAATCTGCATTATATAAGGAAGCTTTCATATAAATTTCATCTTTTCTGGCCCAATGGTTCTTGAGAAGAAGATTTTTTAATGACCCTACCCTATTTTTACCTTTTCTTGATTATCTCCCCTTGGAAGGTGGCCTGGCCCTTTATTTTAACAATTTAGAATTCCCTTTACCGAAGGATGTTTTGTGCCAATTTTGGTTGAAATTGGCCCAGTGGTTGTTGAGAAGAAGTTGAAAATGTGAAAAGTTTACAGACGGACGCCGGAATACGGGTGATCAGAAAAGCTCACTTGAGCTTTCAGCTCAGGTGAGCTAAAAACCTAGGTCTGAGACATCATAAAGAAAAGGGTTATTTACTCCTTAGATAAAACCAATATAAGAAGATTTTCAAAGAATTTCTACATTTTCACTATATGACCAATAGAGCCCCACCCTAACACAAGAACCCCTGCCCCAGGGGCCATGAATTTCACCTCTTACGACAAGCAAGGGGGTACTGAGGACCTATTCTAACCCGAAACCCCACGGGAATCCCAACACGGACATTGAAAGTTAATGTAAATATATAGTATGTGCATGTATTTATTATATATGCACATACTATATATTTACATTAACTTCCAGTGCCTGTGCCTCCCTATACTTCATACAAGAGGCCCAGGGGCCTTATAGGTCACCGGAGTATCATGTAACAACCTTCCAATGTTTGAATTAGGTTTGCGTTTAAATATAAGAATTTTACTTTTGGATGGAAGAAACATTGAATAGCTATGTGGTCAGCCCCGCCTTTGCACCAGAACCCCTGACCCAGGGGCCATAAATTTCAGTTTTGAAAGAAGCATCCTTGATCATCATTATCATACTATTAGTTTGTCTACTTAATACCCAGCAGCAGAGGAGAAGATTTTCAAAGAAATAAAATGCATTTTCACTATATGATCAATAGGGCCCCACCCTAATACCAGAACCCCTGACCCAGGGGCCATGAATTTCACAATTTTGAAAGAGGCATCCTTGTTCATCATAACCATGCTATTGGTTTGTCTACTTAATACCCAAGGACAGAGAAGAAGATGTCGCCGATGATCGATTGTCGGTCGTTCAGAGACCTACGATGCTATTAATCGATTACAAAATAAAAGTCGCCGACATCGTTGACCAAACAAAATCCGGACATCACTTCAACAGAGAAGAAGATTTTCAAAGAAATAATGCATTTTCACTATATGACTTATAGAGCCCCACCCTAGCACCAGAACCCTTGATCACTGTACCTCTTGTTAAAAATTGTGAAATTCATGGCCCCTTGATCCAACTTCAACTTTGTTCAAATTTTATTTTCTGTATGTCAAACCCGATCAAAAATATAAGCAAACAAAATGGCAAGAGATATGAAGGACGGTAACAACAATGACATTCAACAGTCAAATAAAGGAGCCTATCTCTGATATCTGCGATACATTGAGATTATAGATAAATTCCATTACTTGATATATTGGAATTCTGATTTATTTACCAGTGAATAAATGGAACAAAGAAAAATTCTAATGTTGTTTCCATAAATTTAATTATTCTGTTACATCTAATTTGAGGGGAAAACACTTAAATGCCAATTCCGATTATAATTGATTATTAATCGATTACATGTGTCCGATTATTGCCGGTAATCGATTATGGTTTTTGGTCCGATTACCCATCACTATGTCAATTTGTGCACGATTTCTTGTTTGATAAGATATATTTAGCATATTTACAATAACGACTAGGTTTTCCGAATTTGATCAAAATGTTGACAATTTTTCCCAATTCGAAAGCCTTAACAAAAATGTTGAAAAATCACTGATCCCTTTTCTGCTATTCCTAAGTATGCATTTAGATTTTATACAGTATCAGAAAACTTGCATATAAATACTATATACTAAGTTTGGTCGTACCCTGGGGTCAAAACCCTTACTCTGGGGAAGATCAAATTTACAACTTTGGTAAAAGACTACCTGCTCTATCCATTTAGTTTCAATTTAGGCCATTAAAAAAAATGGTTTCCACTTTCCAGACCTACCCAAAAACATTTCTGCCGACCCCAACACATTTTTTTCCCATTCTCAAAGATTTTGCAAACAACAAAAGTATATTTATTGACTTATTTACTAAGTTATTCATTATGCACTAATACTAGACAGATTCCAGAAACAGTTTTTGTTTACAGTAAAGTGAAAAAATGTATTGATTCATAATCATCATATAACTTTTATTTGATTACTAAATAATCACTATTTTATGCATAGTAGAATACTAAATCCAGGGCTTGAAGTTAACTTTTTATGTCACCAGTCCAGACAGATGGGGTATAATTTCAACCAGTCCGCAGACAATTTT
Organism: Ostrea edulis; assembly: GCF_947568905.1. Classification (NCBI taxonomy): domain Eukaryota; kingdom Metazoa; phylum Mollusca; class Bivalvia; order Ostreida; family Ostreidae; genus Ostrea; species Ostrea edulis. The sequence continues at coordinate 40,222,916 of NC_079169.1, read as the reverse complement.
ACCAGTCCAACAGTTTTCCAGAAATAATTAAACATGTTATTAAAATGAAATTGAACTCAATATGCCTCAGACAAGTGGGATTTATATTTACGAATCAGATTCGTCTGATATCTAAAGATCGAAACATGCCAAATGTGTGTATAAAATTTTATAAGTATATTTTCCAAAATGATGCTTTAGAAAATTAATCAGTCCCATCAGACTGACTAAAACAAATATCAGTCAGTCCGCTAGACTTTTAACCAGTCACAGACTGACGGGCATATGTTGATTTCGAGCCCTCAAATCATTAGAAAATTCAACCTATAAAATAATAACAAGAGGCCCAAGGGCCACATCGCTCACTTGAGTTACCTTGGCCCATATCTAAAGACTTTCCATATATATTTGCATGTAAAACCTTAGTCCGTATTGTGGCCCCAACCTACACCCGGGGGCCATTGGCCAGTCTTCACGAAAAACTTTGTGAAGCACAGGCCCTTCGGGCCTCCCAGTATAATTTTGCAAGCCCGAACAATATTTTAATGGCCCAAAATGTATTTTTCTAATTTGACCACTTGTCATTTGCAAGGTGCTGCATGCTGATTCTACACTATAGATACATGCATGTGCTACTGTAGGAGAATACACATCAAGATGATCATAGTTAGAGAACAACTGACATTAAAAGGATTATATTTTATTTTTCAACATATTAATCTCGCAGATGACATCAGCAGCTCATGTTCTACTTTGTTTTGTAAACACCACGTACAAAACATTTTGTTTTCTGCAGAATTAAATCTTAGCAAAGGCCCACCCTCGGTCCATTGGGGCATGAATTTTCGTTCTCTTTTGTCCTTGTACGACCGGTTATTTTTTTTTATTTGGATCTGATGTTTGTGACTGCGAAATACGCTTCTGAGGTTTTGAATTTCACAGACGAGCCCCCTCCCAACACGGGCACTGGAAGTTCACTAGTGTACTATATGTAAATATATAGTATATGCATGTATTTTTTATACATGCACATACTATATATCTACATTAACTTCTAGTGCCCGTGCCTCCCTATACTTCAGAAAAGGCAGCATGGTTGATCTTTTTTCGATGCAAAATTTCACTGCAAAGTCATGACAAAGTCCGAGTCAATCTCATGCTTTACTTGTAACATATACAAAACATACAATAAAACATTTACAGGCCCAACGGACTCCTGGATTCAGTGTTTTCCATTCATTTCATTTGAACAGGCCCATTTAGAATTGTAACAGGCCGGGAGGGGGGGGGGGGGGGAGAGATGGGGGGATTCCCCCCATGAAATTTTGGAAAATTAGACACAAAATCCTGCATTCTGAGGCATTTCAGGGGGCAAAATGACCCTTGTTCATATGCCACATTTTAACCTACATTTTTAAATATATACCAAAGGCTTGAACATTTTTAGCTCAGACAAGTTAGTCACAGTGGTGTTAAATACACACCTTTCCGATGTTTTGACTGGAAGAAATCATGTAATGTATTCGTTCGACGCTTCATTATTTTTCACTGCCATGTGCTTCTCACGCGCAAGGTGAGAGTTTAAAATATCGTCCAATCAAAATCGCCGTTTCAAAAAGCTCTCAATAAAAACATAAACAAGGAAGAAATATAAAAAGATATTTATAGCCAACCAATTGCTACCGCATACATTCTTTGCAAAGATCGATCGTGTAAATCAACATCACTGAAATTGACAACATATTATTTTTTGATTTTTTTATATTTGAACCGGCCAGAAAATCGTTTGAAACGGTCAATTTGGCCAGCAGCCGGTTCTTAGGGAAAACACTGTGGATTAAATATTTTTAGAAGCCCGATCCCAATTTTACTTGCCTCAGGCCACCGGTTAACGTCGAAGACTGGGCCATGATTTGAACAAACTTGAATCTACACTATGTCAGGAAGCTTTCATGAAAATTTAGCTCCTCTGGCCCAGTGGTTCTTGAGATGAAGATTTTTAAATGACCCTACCCTATTTTTGCCTCTTTGTGATTATATCCCATTTGAATAGGGCATGGCCCTTTATTTGAACAAACTTGAAAGCCCTTTACCCAAGGATGCTTTTGGCCAACTTTGGTAGAAAATGACCCAATGGTTTTTGAGAAGATGAAAATTACTGTGAAAAGTTTACGACACCGACGACAGACAACGGACAAATTTTGATCAGAAAAGCTCACTTGAGCCTTTGGCTCAGAAGATCTAAAAAAGGCATCTTGGAAATTTAGATGCAATGCAGTAATATTTCATGTTGTTAAATTTGATTGAGATCAAACTGTAAACTGTATTCAAAACAATTCCTGCATACTCATAAGTAGTTATTCCAGCATACTTTGTTTAGAAAGACTGCAACCAACCAACCCCCATATACCATCCTATTAAGATGGATTTTTCAGAGTTAAATTTTGGTCAAAAACTCTATATTTCCAACTTATATGAGTGTCCTAAGAAATTTTTAAACAACAAAAACATGGATGAAATAAAATAAACAAAATAGTAACTGTTTAATTTGTTGAGAATAAAAAGTGAAATATCAATGTCATATCCCAAGATATTATAGAAACACAGATAAATACATAAGGGTATTGATATAAAATTGATTTGTTGGGGGAAAATATCAAACATCGCAGCATTTCTCAAAATATTTGAAACACAGGTAAAAACATTAGAGCATCGATTTGAAATTGTCAACCGATTCTTGAAAAAAGTTATACGGACTTATAAATGGGTCAATGGCAATTCCCTCCAAAATAACCTAATAACTATACAACAGACTTACAAGCAAATCGACTTATAGGCGAGTATATACGGTAATGATTCTTAAATGTACGGAGAGGACACTCAGGAGAGTGTCCTTAAAAACATACCAGACGTCCTTGAAATCTAGAAATCACTTTGAAAAGTATATGCACAAATTATGTCACAAACAAAATAAATTTTCAAGTCGAATTTTAATTTGATGGTCATTAGTCAATAGTGTTAGTCCAAAAAATAATGAAGTGGTACATAATCTATCGATGTCAAATTTCCATGTCAAATGGACTTTTTATGTCGCACAGGACGTAACTGAGTAACACACATGTGCACAGATTACTCACCATACATCTTGCACTGCATGTAACCAGTCTTGTACCATTCATCTTGATGATCTTTTTGAAAAATACAAGCTTGCCGGTCTCTGTAGCAGAAAAACAAATGTCATTTAGACCCAAAAATCCTTCTACATCTGCTGATCATATTCAAACTGCCACGTTAGCACTTCATTTGAAAATACAATTCCCATCACCAAACCACACTATTACCTTAGCCTAACTGTACAGATGCCCTTAAATTCTCAAAAGTTTATTTCGATTGCATTCGCCCTTGAATCTTCCTTACCTGTTAGCTACAACCAACACTCCTTTCCACGCATGTGCAATGTAACGGAAGTCAGTGCGTTGTTTTGGGGTGGAAGTCTAATCGGCACCTGGTCATTTTAGCACTCACCAATACAGTAATTCGACACCTTGCCAAATAACTCTCAGCATCAAATGTTCATTTTGGCTCTTTATTCGATATAGGGATGTCTTTCATATTTAACGACACCACTGGAGTGACAGCAATGCTCAATCTTTACCCAGAGTTATCGTTCCTTACGCTCACTTTACAACGTGTAGCGAGTATGCGAGCGGATCTAACATCTAATTTTAATTAGATTGACCTTTTTCACGTGCAAACGGTTAATAAATCAAAACTAAGAACTGGTTCATAAAATATCAGCAAAAATGTAGGACCAAGTTCTCAATATAAGAGCTCAAACACCAAAAAGATTTACTAAAAATAAAAGTTAAAGATATGAATGATACTATTATGCATAATGAAAATAAAATGTCTATACACTCAAAGTCAATAAAAGCGTGCAATCGATGTCGCCGGCACTTTATTAGAAAATAAGCTATACCAAATCATATATTTTGTGTGCTATACATTCTTGGACCCATAGCCTCCCTAGGCATGGTATACTTTTTATTTCCCCTTTACTTATAAACTTGGTAGGAAGCGTATATACCCTAATTTTGTAACGTACGTGACTGTCGCCGACTCAATTTTTAAAATTGAACAAGCAAATATAAAAATCTGAGAGCGTGTTTTTAAATTTTCTTTGCGTTAATATCATTTGTATTTCCTAAATTTTCATTCAATAAAAGTTTAACAACTTTTGCGTATGATTTTAAGTAGTGGTGTATATATTACTCCATGTCGCCAGATTATATTATGTGATCATAGGGTCAATTAAACACCCAATGTATGGACAAAGATTTCGTATTATCTTTATGTTTTTGATCTATTTTGGCGCTAAAATATTCAAAAACTGTGTGAAAATATTCATCAAGCGATATTTGGATGTGACATTGAGAAGAAGTCATCATATTCTCAAAATTTTGAATTCTGATTTTAGAAATGTAACATACGATACACTAATTTTTTTTTATGAAAACGTATTTGCAGAGCAAATGTTACCCCTTTTATGAAAATCTCGTAGTGTATAGAGAATGAAAATATAAACATTTCTTTTGCAGAAGTCATTGGTTGGTCTGAAATTTGACAAACGTGTCAAGATGTAACATTCGTGATGTAACATTCGTTACCGAGAAATTAATTAAAGGGAATGAAAGAACAATTTCCAGCGTATTTTTGCTCTCTCTCTGCATGATGTGGTATACGACATGAACGTCTACTATGAACATTTGAGTTTGAAAGTCAATACGTGTTAAACTTTGAGAATTAGGATTAATTTTCTCTTACGGTAAGTACTGTTACAACAACTGCAATGTTTGATATACAATATTGATTAAGCAGATGAAATGTTTTGGTCTGAATTTGTTCTTCTGATATCAAAGAATGTATATCGTATTCCAAATATCTCGAAATTCTTCTGGTGTAAGAATTACATTGAGTAGAATGCTGGTAACATACGTTACTCAAAGTAACGTATGCTACTTAATGAAATGCTTGATTCGACATCAAATATTGAACTACATATTGACAAAATATCATCATTAATGATATGTTTGTTGAATATCAACTATGTTATGAAGAAACAAATGTGTTATTGTTCCCGTATTCACTAGCATATATACAGATATCCTCTGCAAGAAATACAGGCCATGTTTTCCTCTGCTCCTGTCCTATTTATGATACATGTAACTATGCAACTCTACATTTATCAATTTGCTAGAATTCAGCATCTTTTCATAATATATCTTAGAAATGAAGGGACTAATCTCTGATGATTGTTCTATGCAATCTTATAGAGAAATCATTCAAAAATATTTTATCTGAGTGTAACATGTTACCACAAATTCCGTTACGTAATATTATTCTACTTGTTTTTAATTTTTTATTTATTTTTGTCAGAAATGGCGCTTGTGAGAGTAGAAGTACAGAATAACTACCATGAAAAAAAATGTATTAAAACATAAGAACAACCATGAAAAAATGTTTTAGAAATAATATTATATGCTCCCCTTGTGGCAATACTGAAAAGGTAGAATGTCTGTATAGACAGTGAAAATAAAGGTTTAACTACCGGTCAAAGGCTACCATAATGTTACATGTAAGTTTTGTCTCTCAAAATACTTATAAGCAACTGGTCATTTGAGTAATTTTGTATGACCTTTGACCTTGTGACTTGGAATCCAATGGGGGTCATCTATTCATAAGGGGCACCAGTGTTTCAAGTTTGATGTCTATCAAGGAAAGATTTCTCAACGGACAATAGCGTATGTCCAGAGTAGTTTAACCGTTGTCCTTTTGACCTCAAAATTAATAGGGGACATCGTTAAATATTCATTCATAACACCGCGTGGTGGATTATACTGACAGTTTCTATGGAAAGGTATTCCAAAATAAGCAACAAAAACATAAGATTCGGTATACATTTAATTAAAATGTTGGGAAATTAAACATTTTCTTTATATTATTATTGTAAACAGATTGTTAGAAATGGGTACATATGATTCTTTCCATTTTTTGAATAGAAATGATGTGTTTATAGTAATGAAAGGAAAAATAAGAAACATACGTTACTTTCATTGTTTATTATAACAAAGAGCAATCCAGGTTTCAAAACATGTGTCTGTTATTTCTATAAGAATCATGAGCATTTAAATAGCGAAACATCAATCTATCACTTTTGTTTTAATCGCATATTTATTGCAAATTAACAAATTCAGAAGAAAAGACACATTTGGTAAAAAATTTTGCTTGTCTACGTTATATTTCTATTAAAATTGGTATTTCCATTGAATTAAGTGATGTCGTTATGATTTTGCAACATCAATCGTAAAGAATAACTGATGGTGGCATCGTTTTGGCACAATATTTTCATGGATGTACTGTTGTGTAAGTGTTGAAACATACGTTACATAATTATAGCGCTACTTCATTTACATACAAAAAAGCTATCGTTCTATATCTATTGCTAGTCTTTTGTTTTCATGTTTCATACATATTGAACTGTTCGAGAATATTTGTTAATCAATTTTATTTTTTGCCATTTCAAAGATATTGAAAGTGATATCTAGTCGTTTATTTTGCGCTCTTAAAATCTTATTGCTGACTTTTACAGCAGATAATTTCTTGTTGTGTTGATTAAATATTTTCTTTGAAAACCTGTATTTATTGTCTTTCGCAAATTAGAAAAATATATGCTCAGTCAATTCCAATACAAATTATGGAATAATACATGGAAAATTAATGTTTATCTTAAATATTATCATGTCAAGGACTCAGTAACGAAGGTTACATGTGAGAAAAATCTTGAAAAATATACCATACTTTGACCTACTGTAAAAAAAAATCTGTCATACTTAACTTGAAACAATTTTAGGTGAGTGTTCAACAGATATTTACCATTAATAAACGCATGTTACCATATATATTTTGAATGGTCGATAAACTATGATTTTGAAACCCTCAATTGCACGCTTTTATTGACTTTGGGTGTATAGATTTGGTCTCAAATTTTCTTTTTATCAAATCTAAATACATGAAATAATGAAAAAGTGTTAAGAAAGAGGTTTTATATTTCAAATACACTGTATGCACGAAAAATGTGTCATACAGACACTTCGAATTCATGCCAAGAAATTCCTAGCAAAATCTCCGGTGTAGAAAAACCGTTATAAATCAGTGACTGCAATTAAGAGATAAGCGACGGCTACTATTAATCAGCATGTAATATGGTCCCATTGAAGCCAACGAATTCAAACCGGACGGGATTTCTGTAAATAACTTAAGAGTTAGACCTCTGTATACTAATAATAACACGTGCTACTATTAGTATACAGAGGTAGTAAGTTATTTACAGAAACAAGTGCCTGTGCTGTATGATCAAAATAGGTCCACAAGTAAAGCTTTTTAAAAAAGCTTGCCGTCTTTAGCAGCAACTCTATAGAGCGAAGTTGAATTAAATGCCCCTTGTCTTCATTATTGAATTGAGCTAAAATAAATAATCTCACGGACATCATGCCTACAAAGCTGTGTCCTGACTCCCTTTGTAAAAGTTTGTATTTATGAAGGGTATATGTCTGGAAATCAAAATCACTGTTCCCTGTATTAGCACTGATTAAAGCCTCTATATCAAATGAAACTGAGATTTTCAGTGTGTATATCAAAATATTTATTTTTTAACAAAGTTATGAAACAAAACAAACTAAAAAGATTTAAATTGCTCAAATTTGCATAAAAATTATTCTTGCATATTGTACAGTACAACTGCTTTAGAAATTAACCAGGATAAAGACCTGAGAATATTGTAATAGTTTTGCCAAAAAATATAACATAAAATACATAGAGTTTGATGGAAAAGATTAATAATTGTTATTCAAATTTGAGCAATTGTAAGGGAAAAAAATATTCTGAAGGAATAGGATAGTTTTAGAACAGATGTGTTGAAAAAAACAAAAACTTTAAGTTTACCTGATACAGACAGGGGTAATTTTAAGCAACATAATATGTAATAAAATGTTACTATCCTATTCCTTCTTAAGATTAGCAAAGTTCTCAAATGCCACTGATAATACAAACAAAAATGGTTGCATTCGAATCACTGATTGTCAATTAAAATTATCCCAAAACACAAGCAATCAAAACATAAAACGGCGAGTTTTTCTGTTTGTATGCAAAAATGAAAACATTGCTGTAAATGAAGTAACCATAGAAATGCTTTGTATTAGTTGCTTTAAAAAAGTGATGTGTCAATTTCATGAATTGCATTTTTCTTTTGTTCGTTTTGTCGATTTTTTTAAGATTGAGGTGGCAGGGGACAGTTTCTTTGGTTTTGAAACATGTGGATAGGGGGTATACACCAAAGTCAGATTATGACAGACTAATGAAAAATCATATTTCCCTTTTATGTCAATACTTGTATTTCATATTAGTGTAGTTAATAAATTATGACCCTAAATTACATGTAATCTATAAATACTGGTGCTGGTGCACAAAACATGCTCTGAGCAGGTTCCCCTTTTTTGCTTTGATTTTCCCTCATTTGGGCTAATCCGCACCACCCCCACACCATCACAGTACCAAACATGGGGATTTAGACACTGTGCACAATCAAGAACCCTATCTGCCCTTCTCAAAAATCTATCTCTCATATGGGGCCATCCACCTTCCCTCACAGCTACAGACCTTTTGCTAGACCCTGCATGTTTTCACCGGAATTTCTTCAGTAAATGACCACGTGTCTTAGTTTCGTATTTGCACCCATCTATATGCTAGGAATCATGGTGACACCTACATGTTGTATATCAACATTTTTACTAAGCACTCAGCTACATTTGACATGCATCCTAAAATTATTGTATACATTTTTACACATGTAATATCACTTCAAATACGGGGTAATTCCATTTTTTGAAAAAGTTGACCGGGCCGATAGTGCGAAACTGTCCCCTTCTACCTGAAAATCTTGAAAAATTGTTAAGTCGTACGAAAATTAGAACACCAGAAAATTATCTCCCTTGCCTTGAAGAGCATTTCAACCAATGAAATAATTGAAAATTTTCACTTCATGCACTTTCTACCAATGAAAAAAGAGAGGAAGTGCAAAGTCCGAAGACTGTAAAACACTTCAACTCTGTATACCGTCTTCCTTGGAAGACGGTAATAATTAAGAGTGTTATCGAAGAAAATTATGTTTTGGGTTAATATAGTTTTGAGAAGGATCGACATCGTAATATATCAGCTGGAAGAAATACATAGACTATTAAAAAATCATTTTCTTTGTGTTTGACAAACTAGTGTTTTAGTTTTAACTCCAGTTACAGGCCCGTCGTAGGAAGCAATTTCACTTTGGGGTGGGGGGGGGGGGTGGGGGGGGGCACCACACCAAAGTAATTTACGACAACAAAGTGATATCGACAAAACCATTAGTAAAAAGATAACCGCATAAATATGTGCAAGCATTGAGGTGTACGTCATGTACATAAATCTAATCATGTACATAGAATCTAATTAGTTTCCCAGAAAACCCCTCAACTTTAATTTTAGGTTTTGTTTGTTTGGGGGGGGGGGGGGGGTTGGAGGGGGTGTTAAGGATTTTTTTAAAATCTTTTTTTTGTTTTTTTGTTTATATCTTTATCATTTTGTTATCAATCATTTCTGAGTCCTAAGTATTTAGTACTCGGTAAACTTTCCAAAAATCGCCAGTCTGTGTTCACTTTCACTTACGAACTCCTCAACTATTTTTTCTGGATTCAGTTCATCAGTCTCATTTTTTATGAACATGCAATAAAAGCAAATTGTTTGTTCGTATTTGGCTCATTGTTGATCTCAGTGATGTTTTCAATCTTTTCAAGGCGCTGAATGAGCGCTCACTGGTAGCGTTAGTTGCAGGAAGTACCAAAATTAGTTTGAGAATTTTGAGGATCTCGGCAAACATACTTTTTTCATTTGAATGTCTGAAAAATTCAACCACACTTGGTATATCTGGCGTAAAGTCTTTTGGCAAAACAGTCTTTAACATTATAAGCTGACAGTGAAGATCCTTTGGCTTCAAATCTGTATTATATAGGGTCGTGACAAAATTGAATTCTTCTTTAAACGTTTGACCTGTGCAAGCCTTAAATACGAGGTTTTCAAGATTAACATAAGCTTTGTAACCTGGTTGGTCAAATCTAGATTTTATGCCAGCTAAAAGCAGATCTAATGCCTCGTAGAAATCTTTCCTATACATATCTGCACACGATGAAAAAGTATGTGCTGCTGTCCCATCTTCAAGTTTACGAGGAATTTTGCGTTTTCTAGGAAGAACAGGATCATCGATGTTCATCTGGTTTGCTTTTTCAACAACTTCCTCGTAAAACTGAGTGAAGATTGTCTCATCTCGGAGACTTTGCAAAGCACTCATTGTCGTTGATGCCATTTTTGACCATCACTCGCCGAGAGATTTGGAGCCTGCCAAATTATCACTATAACGTAAAAGTTTTTCACTCAGTAAACATCCAAAGAAGAAATCAAACCTGCACATATAAGCAGCCACTCCCCTAATTCTGTTTCTCATTTCTACCTCACGCACGTATTGGAGGCTTTCATCCCAAACATTTCTTAGAATTTCATAGTTTGACAAAAATGCTCAAAAATGTGTCAGCTTTTATTGTCCATCTTGTGGGACACAAAACCCTTATTCCCGCTGACGTTTTCTCTAGATTTTGGGCATTTTTTAATGTATTGAAAATCATCTCCCTTCTTGGAGATTCTTTAATCAACTTTGTTATATCCTTTACAATGTCCAGGGTGTCTCTAAGCAACTTACATCCCTTAATAGAATCACTGCAAGCTAGGTTAAGAGCATAACCATAACAGTGTATGTAAAGGACTCTGGGTTCAAGTGCATGAATTTGTGTTGCAACACCTGTCTTTGAACCAGCCATAGAAGCAGCCATGTCATAACACTGGCCTCGTACTTTGTTGATAGGCAGATCGAACCTCAAAAGGGCATCTTTAATTGCTAGGGTTATTGAATTAACCCCAATGTCAGAAAGACAGTACGTCCCTAATAAATCTTCATGAGCGGTAAAATTTTGATCAACCCATCGAATGCATAAAACAAGTTGCTCTTTGTTGGAAATATCTCGTGTTTCGTCTGCCATTATTGAAAAGAATTCAGACGATTTGATGAAAGCAACAATTTGTCGCAAAACCTGCAACCCCATCACCTGCAAAATTTCATTTTGTATATCTGGAGCAACATACTTATTTGTCTTGCGTTGTAGCCATTCCTGAAGCATGAGAAGTTGATTAAAGTTCGAGTTTTTCTCGTCTTTGTCACCCCGAAGAGCAATTCCTTGTCGAGCAAGAAACTTCAAAATGTTTGTGATTTTAAGCAAATTCTCTCTGTTAGACTTCTTCTCGACTTCGTGCGTCTTTGAAAGACATTCTCCAACATCTTTAAACTCCTCCTTTATCGTAAACCCCCTTTCCATTGCCTCTTTATCGCAATCACTTTTCTCGTGTGCGGCGAAATTTGTGGTTGCTTTTTTCCAGTTTTTAAAACCACTTGATATGAAAGCTTTTTCTTTCCTGTGACAACTGAGAGTCTTCTTTTGAAATGATTTTATGCAAGGAAAACAGAATACAACATCTTTGATTTCTACATAATGTAACCAAGACCACCGATCAAACCAGGAGGCATTGAAAGATCTCATCTTTTTACCAAACTTTTTTGCTGGAAAGAAAATATTCCGTGGCTGATTTGGGGTACTACCGATATCTGGTGTATGCCATTTTTCATGTACAACCTGGGCCTTTTGAACTGGTATTTCTGAGATACCATCTTCTGAAGAAGAAGAAGAATCAATAAAGGAAGCAACCTTAACATGTTTGTCTGTTTCTTTGTTTGCAGTTTCCCCCAATTTACCTGTTTCAATAGGCTCCTCATTTGTGTTAGACTCCAAGAGTGGGGAAGGACTATCTTGTGATTGTTTTGGTTCAAATGAGCGATGAGGTTCAGAATCCTCAAAGGATAACCTCGAACGCTTTGAAAGAGGTTCCTCATGCTTGTGAATACAGGCAACAAAATGATTAGGTGTCCAACCATCTATTTTTGTAGCAATTGTTTGAGTCCACATGATGTGGATAGCATCCTGATATTCTTTAGCATCAGCACGGTCAAGAGGAACAATAAGCTGATTATGATCTTGTCTGTTTACACCAGGGTTTTGCACCTCAGGGAAAATCGACATGATTGGTTTCTGCAAAACGTTAGAAGCTACGAACATATGTAAAAGGCTTGAATAGTAACCCTTCTGGGTTGTTTTTATTGTTTCCTTTTGTAACGAAGCAATCAAATCACCAGTAATTAAACACTCTTCTGACAGGGAACTTTCAAAGACATATTGAAGTGAACTTTTGTTTGTGGATATGGTCACAAAAGTGTTTTCATTCGTGTAGCGCTTCAGGTTTGAAACAAGTTCAAACACAATTCGTACTCTCATTTCCTTAAAATTGTCTTCGTGTCACAACACAAAAAAAGGAGAGAGTTCTGAATAAACAATTCCCATCACCATGTAACTGAATCGGGATAAACTCAGAAGGAGCATCATTTGGATAAAACTCTGAGGAAACGGCATCTTTTCGAATATTCGAAGTTGGGATATTAGGTATGCTTGTTGGAAGAGGATATTTCTTAAAAATTTGCCCTTTGAGTCTAACAAGAAAACTTAGTGCTCCCCATCCCTTTTTTCCTGCATTCCTTGCTTCTTCGTGCACTTTTTCGAAAAATGCCTTTCTTTCGTCCGTCTGGGCATACATTGTGAAATATAATCAAAGTTAAAACTGTGCGGAAGGTTGATCTTACACTGAAACGATAGTGTCTACTCTTGGACCAAGAATGAAACAGGTCTTGACAGCCTGAGATTTTACAAGCTTTGAAAAAGTTGTTACACGTCATGACCTACGTCACATTGGGGGTGTTACGTCACTGATAAAAAGTATTTCACACATTGTCGGGTTTACCTTTACCATGATAAAAAAGTCAACAATTCATCATATTAGCTTTACAAAAAGATTTTAAATATATACAAACGTTGAACTGGTATTAGGGCAGTTGGGCATAGACATTTTTGTATCAAGACGAAGTTCCTATGAACAAGCTATCTAATGAATTATTAGACCTTGAAAGTTAGTCAAGGTCACACATATTAGATACCTTTTGATCAGTCGTCCCTTGCGAGCTTTTTTCACTCGTATGAGTCGTCAACAAATACCGGTAAAGGACTTTAAACGACACTAGTGCCGGGCACTTGGCAAAGGAACAGTCACTACATATCTTAAGTTTGACGCCAGATGCGGAGCTGGGAACGAGAACCGAACCATTACCTCATGATTACGACCTTTTGGATGATGCCCTAAGAAATGTTAAGGCATTAAGTGCTTTTCATAATATTTTTTTATTTAAGCTAAAGGACAGTCACACTGACTGACTCTGAGTCTCATTGAATTAAATGAACTTTCTGCTTAAAAATAATTATACATTACACTATATGTGAATTTTACTATATGAATCGTGCCCCCCCCCCTACCCCACCCCCCACCCCCCCCCCCCCGGTTCCTACGGCCATGAGTTAATTTAAACCCGATAAATTTTTCCTATGTTGTATAGATTTTTTATTCCAACTCGAAATACTCGAGATTACCCTAAAGTGGGTCGGTGTAATGACCTGATAAGTGTAATGTCCTGATTGACCTGATGGGCAATAATTCTATTTACTCTAAAGCATATTTTAAAAATTTGATATTTTAAAATTTGATCTAATTAAATATACGTTTTTCTTTCACAAAATGCTATTATTTTTTTAAAAAATATATGCATTTTAAAAATGTTAAAATATTTAAGAGTTTTTTTATGACATTTTTAAAAACGGTTTCTATGCGAGATTTGTGTATTCCATTGAAATATATAAACTCTGAAGTTACATATTTTATCAAAAATACGTCCGAAATACCCAAGGAATTGAACATTTAAAAATACAAGAAGGGGGGGGGGGGGTACCGGAAGTCCTGTCCACAAGCACCTGTGTTTGATTCAAGTGCGTGCATCTTCCACATATTTTTTAAACCATTCAAAAAGGACATTCGGAATTTACATGAAAATGGCGTACATTGAAGTAAATATCAAACCACAGGCAATTGCATCGCTTGGGGTCGAATTTACTAAACCACAGGCAATTGCATCGCTTGGGGTCGAATTTACTATATAAAGACTCTTTATATAGTAAATTCGACCCCAAGCGATGCAATTGCCTGTTGGTTGCTACCTATACATAAACGTAACTTTGACGTCACAGTCGTACGTTACACTATAAAACGTGAACTTTCAAATGCATCTAAGATATAATACACCAATCTCTCACCAGAGGGCGTTACGCTACGCTCCACAACACCTCTGTTATCGTCTAATTTACAAGAATTTTGTAAAACAGAGCGTCTTTGAAAATAAAATAAATCTGCATCATTTTCATAAATAAAACATACATTTATGAGTTAAAAACACATTGGTAGGTATCGAAACGTTGTATTACGTTAGTGCAGCCTCCATATTTATGGAACTATTTTGTCTTGTCAAATGTATTATTTCACTTTCACTTAGTAACTATGGACTCTACATTAAAAAAAAAATAGCGAGATTATAATGATGAAAATCTGACATTGCACAAAGAACAGAAACGTGCCTTTCTGTTGGAGTCAAAGACGTCATTTTGTCCATGCGAGATCATATGGTTAGCCGAACTATTTATCAAACGATAACAGAGGTGAAAGTGAAGCTTGCGTAGCGCGCCCTCTGGTGAGATAATGATTATACACATCTAAGGTATTGCACCACTATCAATTTCCACTTACATGTTATGTATTAGAGTGAATAGGACGTTAATGATACCAAAACTGAATCTGTGGTGGAAATATAAATAACATATTATTCAGGGATTCGGTTCTGGCCTTTTAACACTCATCCACGGGCGCGCTTCCGGCGAAGAAATGCATCGATTTGATGCAATTCTTGCGCCGATCCACGTCCGAGTCTTCTTACCGGTTACGGAAAATGACGAGCGCGTGATCCGATTGGCTGACGTTATGTTGATTCCATAGTCACGTGACACGGCAGAAAGATGGCAGTCTAGACGGTCGTCTGGGTCGACTGCAATGTTGTTTACAGATTTATATGGTATGTAATAGTTTATAGAGGTTAGTAGGGTTATGAACTTATAGAAACTACTTGATGAAACATTTCTAACATTAAGATATGTTGATATTTATTGTTTTCCGATGTGAAAACGGTCCGAACTTACAGTTACTAGGCATCACGCGCATACATGCCAACTTTTGAAAATTCCCATGGGGGATTTTGCGCGGTTCGACATTTTCAAGATCGTAAAATTCACGACATTTTGTCGTGAACCTGAATTTTATGTCATTTCCTTTGATTTCTGTATCATTCTTTATCATATATGAAACATGATCCTGAATTTTACATTTTTCATCCTGATTTCTCTCATTTTCTTTTAAATACAAGCACATGAGCCTGACTCAGATTCTATAATAAAAACAATTATATAGTTCAAACAGTTTAATAATAAATTATATGAATAAATAACAGTGGCATATGGTACATGAAAACAATATTACAATGTCTAGCTACTATTGTAATTCCAGCAAATAAAAGGTAATCATCACAAATTTATATAAGACATATCATGTAGTTACTATTAAAATTCAATTAATTTAAATAAGTCTGAAACAACAAGAACATGCAAAACAAAAACAGAGGATACTCTTCAAATCACAGTAAAGTCACAGTCAAACAGTTTGTTACTATTTAAGAACATAATACATTTTTATCATCTTACCCTCATCCTGGTCGAGTTTTGAACTGGAGAAGAAGTTTCTTGCAGACGGTGTAGAATTCTGCGACTTCAATGTACTCTGGTGCAGAGCTGTGTTCATATGCTTAGTCACGTCATTCAGTCCACCATGGTAAACTTTGAAGTCTCTGTTGCAGACTCTGCAGAATGCGTGAGATTGTCCTTGCTTTGACTTCGTCAGCCACCCTGTAAATCTAGCGTCAGCCTCCCATTTCTCCAGGTATTTCGATGCTGCTTTACTCTTCTTTCGTGGTGGTGTTGCACCCATGTTGATTGGAAAAGTGAAGATTCCAATTGATCTCCCCCATACTCCCGATTAATTACTATCAAAACATCATTCCTGCTCGTAATTAACTTAAACAAACATCGCAGTGCACCACAATACACACAGGTAATCATGTTTCCGATCGTCCATGACACGCGACTTAAGCTTGACGAATTCGGGATATTTCATTGGTTGATAATATGAAATCTCACGAGATTTCACGATTATCCCGCTTTCAAACTCGTTTTCAATCGTGAAATCGGAAATTTTGGTCGGAAAAAATTTCAAATCGGGATTTTAGGGTAATTTTGCTTTCCCGATCGGGAAAGCGGGACCGGAGGGTAAAATCGGGAAGATCCCACCTAAATCGGGAAAGTTGACATGTATGCACGCGTAGTATTGTATGATGTAATTGATAGAATTTTCATCATTACACCCTTTGAATGAACTCAAAGTTTCGATATCACGGAAGTAACGTATCTCGTTCTTATTCGGGAAGTGATCAGGATCCACAGATTTGCTTCATTTGATGTTCAAGCGCATATTTGGTAGCAATGAACGCCTATTTCATGAACACAGAGCTCAATATTTTGCAATTTAAACACTAAGTATTTTGCTCTTAGATCAATGACCAAGTTTTTTATTCTTTAGAAAGTAGTAATTTTCAGGCTAGGATAACCAAAACTCTAAGAGCATAAATAATTTAGTACAACAACGTTGTGAAAATAGGACAGATCACAAGGTTATAGAGTATCTCGTCAACAATGTAGGCCTAATATACTATGTAGATACAATGTAGTCATTAACGTCATTTGTTAATCGAATAGCACTATCTTTTCAAAGCATAGTTTAATATTACTTGAAGAAGAAGAAAGGGCAATCTAAAATACATGGAAAAGAAAACAAACCCATTAAAATTTTATTTCATGTTGGTTTCATGATAAACTTCAAATGGCTATTTGTTAGCTCTGCACTGCAGCTCATTTCATGGGACATGCATCCTCAAAATATTGAAATCTGGTCAAGTATCATAGTGGCATGTAAGTACATGCAAATCAGCTTAAAGTGGCTAAAATAATGTTATTTGGGTTACTTCATGTACCTTGTATTCTCTATACATAGATTACATGTAGTTTTACATGTTCTACATTAGTCCGAAATATATTGACGTTTTCCTGGCTTTTTTTAATGATTTTGATATTTACTGCACCAGGAAAGTAAATATCAAAATCATTGAAAAGGCCAGGAAAACGTCAGATATTTCGGACTAGTTCTACATGTAATTAACAAATTGTACTCATTTACAGGTTTCAGATACAGTAGATCACGCTTCTTCTCAGCACCATGATACATAATTATGGAAAAATACTTGCAGATAGAGAAATAAGTCATTTTAGAGACATCTTTTACACAAAAAACACAGTTAACACCATTTTTGTGTTTATGGGTAGGTACTGTTAAACAATCCACCTCCCTTTGACATTTGGCTGAATTGCATGGATCCTTTGTTTTCACTATTAGGAGGGCATATAATAGAATATAAGAAGAGAACAGGGATTCAAAATCTTGTTGGGTAAGTTGTTTACTTAATTAGAGCATATTTCAGGTCTATACATATACAGTATGTAAAGAAGTAGACAGTGAAGTGGGAAATTTTCTTGATTTTAAGAGGGGTTATGTCCCTTTATCTCTCTTTAATCTATATTTTTCTACACAGGTTCTCATGATTACATGTACATGTTCAGCATGTAGCACTATGTATAAGGTCACTTCTACTATGGATACAATTTACTTGTAATATTATTTGTTAGGCACAGGGATCTTACTCGAACGTCTCACATCACTCTAAGATGACAACATAATACACAGAAATGTAGGGTTTCTAAATAATTGCATTACGTACACATTTAGGGCAGTCGACATGATGGACTGGTATAGTTTCACTCAGAATAAGTCAGATTTGTCAAAAATGGGAGTTGAGGTCAATGAAAATCCCATATTTGAAGTGATATTACATGTGTAAAAATGTATACAATAATTTTGGGATACATGTCAAATGTAGCTGAGTGCTTAATAAAAATGTTGATATACAACATGTAGGTGTCACCATGATTCCTAGCATATAAATGGGTGCAAATACACGAATTCTGGTATGTGGGACACATCAAAGACTTTGTATGTTTAAGAATATAAAAGCACACATAATAAATGTGCGAGTATGTGCACACACACACACACACACACACACACACACACACACACACACTTATATAAATGATACTGAATGATCAACAAAAATCAAAGTGCTGAAAGTACTGAAAAGCGCTAAGCTGACTTCATGAATTCTGTATGTAATGTTAATGAGCAGGAACAACATGAAAAAAGGTTTATGCATTATTCTTTATTTTCGCATAACTAAGTAGTACATTTTCTGTAAGAAAATAACAAATATGGAGTGGAAGCAATGTCCTGACACTTTTCAACACGTTGAAATATAAATTTTATATGATGTTGTTAAAACAATGGTCACTATCATAATTTTGATCCCACCCTAAACTAAAAGCCTGTCCTTGGATCATGAAATTTACAATTTTGGTAAAGGACACCTGTTCTTATTAAATATCTATAATCAGAATTTAGTATCAATAGCATTACCACCGCTGCGGTGGTCCAGAGGTAAAGTGTTCGCTCTGTATGCGGGCGGTCGGGGTTCGAATCCCGGCCGCGACAGACCTAGTTCGTTAAAGAGGTAGTGACAGTTCCATCACCAAACTCTCGGCATCAGGTGTGAATGTCACGGGTCCTCGGAGATGGCCTTTAAAACGGGTGTCCCGTGTCACAGTAGGTGTGACACGCTAAAGAACCCTCACTGCTCAATGGCCGTAAGAGCCGAGCATAGGCCTAAATTTGAAGCCCTTCACCGGTCTTGGTGACGTCTCCATATGAATAAAAAATTATTGAGAAGAACGTTAAACAAGATACAATCAATCAATAGCATTTAAGGCTATGTTATTCAAATATTTGACAAATGAACACTTTATACCCTGTTTAGCTCCCACCCATCTTCCCAAGGCAAGGGTTTCTGATCCGCTCTGCTCCGGTCCCTGGATCATTAAATGCTCTACATGACTATGGGTTTTTTCTCTTACAGATGTGATGTTATAGAAAAGAACATTTTTGGTAGAAAATGTGAAAACAGTTGTAATGGTAGTTTTCGGTATTAAGTGTTCAATTGTTATTACGCAACTAACTTACTGTTGTGTTCCAGTTAAATAGTGTATGAAATATTTTTAGAATACAACTGAAATGAAACAAATCAATAGTTTGATAAATATATGTAAGTCACTTATAATAGAAAGGAACAAACAAACTGGACAAAAAAGAAAATTACACATAACCACATACACTAACAAATGCCACATGTCAAAACACACCAATAATGCAGGATTATAAAACGCTTTACATCCATTTCATTACCTTACCAGAAATCATTTAAATACACACATAAACATGCATCTGTATGACTTGTACTACAGAATCCAGTGCATAATTATCTGTAAATAGCAATCAAACCATGAAAGTGGAATTATTAATTAATTATCAATAATGAAGTTATTTTCAATTCAAAATCAGGTTGGAGAGAATCTGAATCCAAATAAGTCCGATAAATACATGTAAATACATGTAAAACTGAAAAGAAAATTTAGGAAGTTATTTAGAAAAGAGGTTCATCATACATGTGCAATATTACTTTGAAACTGAATACTGCGTCATCAACAGTGGAGATAGTTCATTTTTAACATAAAAGTTAGTGCAAAAGGATATACTAATTCAAATATGATGATGAATTAGACTAACATATAAGCATGGATTTACATTTAGCAATCGTAGTGATTGTTTGTTATACGTAAATCTAAAAAAAAAAAAATCCAAGAGTTTGTACACAGGTACATTAAACGCTGTACTCATCAACTTGTGTGTATTACACTTCTTGTGTAAAAGCTCATATTCATATTGCAAAGGAGACTCATCCGTTAGTCTGAATGAGACATAATACACATTGCTATTGTTTTAATTTCATAAAACAGTTCTTTATATGAAAATGCTAATAACCTTAGCAAAAAACCATAAGATTCGAAGCTTGTGTAGGAGTTCTAATATGAAAAAAAAAAAACGTAACAGAAGTGACTCGCAATAAATATGCAAGATTTACACCATGTAAATGTAGCTAAATGAGAATCCCAAACTAGGCACTGAAAAGTTACAAAAGTAATTTTCAAACGGTAATATTCAAACCGCTGTTAGAAATAATGAAGAGGCATCTCACCAAAAAACTAAATGCATCTTTTTTATATGAAAAGATCGTTCAGCGAAAACAAAATATGGGGACAGGGAACAACGACAGTACATCCATGCCCCTCCCCCTTCTTCATCATTTGTACGTTCGGAAATACATGTAGCATATGCATGTCATTGTCAATTGTTTGTTTGAAGTACAAAGAAATTGAAAACACGATTACTTTTCGTTGTATGTAGCGTGCTGTGGAGCGCAAACCATTTCACATTCATGCTTGACACAATGGCAATGTTTATCTAACACTTGTTCTAAACATATGTATTTCAGCATACAGCCCTCGTAAAATGCCACGCGGTGTTTTGAATACTTGAAACCTGGGTATTGTCTTCCATAGTATAATATAATATAATATAATATAATATAATGTTGTACCTTTTATCTTTTCCTTGCCCCAAGACTATCATTTTTAGTCTCATTTTTGAAACTAAATCAGGAAATCAAATTTGATTGTGTTGACGATGATTCTGAAGAATATCTTGGTCGTTTAGAAATGATAAAGTAAACTTAAGTTACACCGTTGCATCCTCTAAATTTCTGCATGACCGACTTACATATTTGATCGGGGAAGGTGTAAGCAGTTACACAATATCATCCTTCTGAGACACCGATCTCTGTCCTTCGCTGTCAAAGCATAATCGTGCACAAATTCTTTCTCGTTCACAATGGACGCGGATCAGTTAATTTTTTACTGTGTTGCACACATTTTTGCTGCGTCGGACAAAAATTTTACGGAGTCGGAACAGCAGCCAAAACACACGTGGAAAACCCTCCTGACTCGTGTATAGCTTAATGACGTGGCTTCTAATTATAGATTGCACCATGCAAATTGATTTTCCTGGCCTCTAAGCGCCATGCGAAGGTAACAATGCAAAGACACCCTAGCTAAAACGGTTTCATATACATATTCTTATTCAATTAATTTTAGATTTTGAATCACTTTAATTATTACAGACGCAGATTCAAATGGGAATATTAACTGAAGAATGACCTGCATCTGTGTCTCACTTTCCCCAAGAATGAGGACAGTAATATCACCCTTTCTATACATATTTTATTCACTGTTCAACGAACTGTATTTCCGGGGGGGGGGGGGATGCAACTGCATATATGAATGTTATCCCCGTGCTAGATCGGTTGCAAAATTACGACTACTTTAAACACGACTTCACTACAGCGATGCATAAATTCGCCTATAGGTGACGATAAACCGGAAACATGATGACGAAAGCAAAATCCAACTGGCGGCAATAAGCGCTGAAGCTACGCTTAGCGCTTAAAAATGATGTATTGTTAAATTTTTGACATGACATGTCCCTTTCCTCAATTATTTCCAATATTGAAATCGTAAAAGAAAAGTAATAAACTTGTATATATAGTTAATTGGATCAATAATGTCAAATATATTTCCATCTCCCACATACAGATGCTCTTGTCTTGTCTTTGTCAAATACAGTGACTAATATAGATATTGTATTTCATTGACATTTTAATGGCATCAAACAATCTGCATTTTGTCCACAAAAGTTTAATGTTCCTGTCATCATTTTCATCACCAACTTCTTATGAAAAAGTGCAGCATCATAAGTTCATCATCATGATTGTTCATTTAAAGGTTGAAGTATTTGAATGTATATACTGTGAGAAATTATTAATTATTTATTTGATGACAGAATTTACATTTTCATCTTCCTCTCCAGAACCACTCGGTCAATTTCAACCAAATATGGTACAAATCATCCTTGGGTGAAGGGCTTTCAAGTTTGTTGAAATAAAAGGCCATGCCCCTTCAAAGGGGAGATAATTACAAAATGCAAATATAGGGTGGGGTAATTTGAAATTCTTCTTATTAAGAACCACTGGGCCAGAAAAGTTTACATTTACATGAAAGCCTCCATCATGCATTTTCTCTTTCAGAATTCGTATTGCAACACTTACTCCATAACCACACCATTTGAGTATGATAAACAATCGTCAAAGGGAAGTTTTGTCGATGGCAATAAAGTTCAATGAGCAGTGGTTTGATGCAAGCCTCAAATGATTTATGAACACTATTTTCTTCTCCAGAGGATGCAGAACGATGTCTTATAGTAAGGCAGATATTGTCATTTATATTTGTTCTTACCCCAATTACATTCAGGTTTTTTATTCCCATAAGTTTTTTTATTTCATGAATTCCTTTTTCAGTCGCTGTTGCAGTTAGAAATAAGAAATTGCAGTGAAGAAGCGTTCTCAGGGAGCCTATGTTCTGAAAGATTGGACGAAACGCCTTTCCTCAATCTAGTATACAATGGGCTTCATCCACACACACAATGACTTCCTCATCTCTGTGGATGATAGATGAAAGACAACCAAATCCCCCTTTTGAAACAATTACTTCTATATGACCAAAATGTACTTTACACTTGAAATGTGTTCTGTGCTAGCAAAGTCATCTGAAAGCGTAATAGTTAGAGAGCCTAACTTTTCAATTGCCTGATTGATGAAAGAATTTAATGGGCTAATAATGACATATATTTGGAATAAATTTTTTACCACAATGTATTGCGTTGATGTAATATTTCTGGTGAAAAAGTCAGTCATATCTGATGAAGGTTGGTAAGGGACGAGATCAAAAGATCAATGTCGGATAAAATCTAGATTCATAGTTAAGGAAGGGGAGATCAAATCTCCCATAAGTTTCTGTCATCCGACATCAATTACACCTTACTGGGAAAAGAAAAATGGCAAGCAACTTTTAAAACCACATACATTTTTATTAATAATATTACATGTTAATGAACATTTAACAGTTTTAATTTGTAAATAAACAGTAGAAAGGGTATACAAAGTGTTATTTTTAATTTATTTGTATGTTTTTCTTTTTAATGGATTAGTTTCAACATTCATCATGTTTAGATTTTAAGGGGGGGGGGGGGGGTTGGCTTGGTGAAAACTATGTGAATTTAGTTTTTTTGTCAGACATTGAACTTTGATCTTGCCCCGTAATGTACAATGCCTGTCAACTGAATTTGTATCAATATTTTATATGGAGTCATATTAATAAGCAATGTGTATTCATTAGGTAGTTAACATTCAATTTCAAGTCTTTTAAATTCAGGGGATAGGGTAGGTCCACAATAGGAGATCAAATTCATATGGGAATACACAGGAACATAATTAAGATAAATGCATTTTGTTTTTGTTGTGTCTGTCTATCTGCAAAAGGAATTGTGAGTGATATTCATAGGATATGTTGTCTTGGATTGGAGTTTTAACCTTGAAGTTGGAGCTAAACCTAACTTTCGTAATATCTCTTTATTTTGTAAATAACTGCTAAAAATCTTGAACACCCATGTCAAGGTGAATCGGATGAATGTTGTGATCCATGGGCCTCTTGTTGGTTTCAAATGAAGAATAATCCTCAACCTCTACATATTGTTAAAAGTGAAAGCCGAGCTTGATCATTGGGGAAGGTTTTTATTTTCCAACAAAATCTCAAGACCATGCAAGGGATTTGTTCTTGAGCAATATTGAGGACGGCATTTCATTTCAAATATGTCTTGCATTAATTTGCAAAGTGCATTTGTAATTAAAGAGATATACTGATATTCTGCATGCTGTACTAGGTACAAAATACATTTTCCATTATCAAATCTTGTAGAGACGCCATCTTAATCAAAATCAGATGGCCATATTAGGAAATTGGATTTTAATTGCAATGGAATTCCACAATCGTAACAAGGACATACTTCAATGGAAAATTAATTAATGTTATGAGCCATAGCTGAAATTTTAACACAATATCTTGATTCCATGTGTTAAAGGAACCATTATCTATGAAGAAACAACAAAATAAAGGCTAAATTTAGGTGACCCACCTATGTAATGCTAAAAGTATGTCAATTTCTATTTTTGAAGTTACATGTTTCGTTTACATCCAAGCAACTATTTAAAAAAATAAATCTGTTGTTAAATTTTGTCTGACTTCATGGGAATATATATAGTGACATCAATGGATGCAGATATTGCTTACCCTTTTTCAAACCACAAAATATATAATATTCAAATTTTTGACCCTCCATGATCCCTGAAATTATTCTAAATATTATTATAACTTTTACAGTCGAGACATTTAACATTTTGTTTGTGTTTTAAATGTCACATTTAAATGAACATACATGTATATGGTAAATTTCGAATAGAATTGACACTTTTTGCACTTTAATTTAAAAAATTAAATAATAAATAATTAAAAAAAAGAAGAATAAAGTACATGACACCCACGATTATAAAATCTGTCAATTTCAAATACATGTACATTTCTGGAGTATATTAATAATGGAGCTTATTTATGTGTCCACATTATGTCCCGGTCATCGTCCATTCCGTATCAGAAACTCGATTTCTATTGAGAACAGAAATCTTTTGCAGATATCAGTGTATTCTGTAAATTGTATTGGTACATTTTTTACCATTTAATTAGACAGCATGATGTTCATTTGCGGTTACGGAAATAGCCGAGTAGTTATGATTGATGCAGCTGCTGTAGACATTGTTACTGTTGCATTATGGGTTGATATATATCTAGGGTAAACAATATGGCGGGAATTTCGATAAACTTTGCAGCATATGGTGAACATCAATCGGATCACGCGCTCGTCTTTTTCCGTAACCGGTAAGAAGACTCGGACGTGGATCGGCGCAAGAATGCCTCTCTTCCGCAACACCCCGGAATCTCGGTTATCAGAGTCCGCTCCGGGTTTTACTTTATACCCATTTTTCACTTCCGGGGAGTTCATTGAAGTGTTTAGTGTAAACAACGCCTCAGGTACAACTTTTAAAGGCAAACAGTTATCAATAATCGTAAGTATTTTCAGATTTTATTCTTATTTATATAAGTAACAACCATTATCAATGTATTGTACACTTAATGCCAGACCCTCGGTGCATAGGCCTCTAAATTTCGCGCAAGATGTGTAGGTATAGCTCTAGATAGTACTATACTACGAGTAGTCCCAAATGGTCTTACGGCGTATTGATAGAAATTCAGAAGCCTATGCTTGGTGACATGTTTCCCCTGCAGCTTTGGATTAGTTTGGTTAAGCTAGGCCTAGTTTATATTGAATTTCTTAAGTGCAATGGCATTAAAGATTATTTATTTGGAATGGAATGATAAAATACAATTAAAGGAAATTAAATGATTGACAGTATGATAGAAGATCTTAATATTGATTTATGATAGAGCTGTCATATTTTGTATATAGATATCTTATGATAAAATTTCATACAATATGGAGATTTTAAAAAAAAATCAGAGACTAAAGCTCGATTTGTAAGTATAAAATCTTTTTTCAAATGACAACAGCTAGTCCTCTAGCATTTGTAGACTTTTTACGTTAAATTATTGTTATACGACACTTTTCTTACATGGATGAAAATTATTCATCAGGGGTCTTGTGCTTAGATTTATGGAAACAATAACTTCCTTAAGCACAGCATTGTTGACAAATGCTGAAATTGTATGATTATTTGTTTTAAGTGTTGTTAAAAAAAAATATGCATGTTTTAACAGGACATGTCTAGTGACAGGGATTCCTCAGATGAAACGGACAGAAATGAACTCCTTCCCAGTTTAGCAGATTTGGAGAAATGGTGTGTTAAGGACTTGAAAAATTGGCTACAGGAAAGGGATCTAAAAAGAAGTGGATCAAATTCCATTTTGGCTAAAAGGGTCTACTGTGCACTACGTACTACATGTAATTCTGACTCAGACGATTGTGATTCCAGTTCTATATATTCGAACCGCCAAATATTTAGTTCCAAGTACAGTGAGCTTGACTCCTCATGGGAAACAGCAACGCAAGATGTCTGAAAAGGGGGTTGAAAATTACTTCATGTTTCATAAAGACCCCTTTTCTGCAAGAAATGCCAAATTTATTCGCCATTTCCAGAAAGGAAGAAAACTGTGCAATGAAAATTATGTAAGCAACATAATGTACCAATCTGATTAAAACCAGATCTTCAATCCGCTCCTCTATTCGCCATGTCGCGTTGAAGATCTGGCGAAATGCTATAAGGGGTCATGTTCTGATGAACTCTAATGACGTTAGTTTCAGCCAATCGTTATCTTCCTATTCAGCCAATCAATGAATCGGCTCTAGAATCTGTGGACTGCATTCGGATATTTTCGACCATTTCCGCGCGTTAAAAAAATACGGAGAAATCCAATATGGCGGCATCCTAGAAGAACAATGTTTACTACGACTGATGCATAAAAAATGTTCCTAACAGCTGCCTGACACGTATTCTTTGGAGAAATTAGCAATTGAAATGGCAGCATGTGAAGTTGGAACGCCTAAACGACTATATTGTCTGTCAAATGTGTGTGTCTTGTGTTGTTTTTCATTCATTCAGACGGAAATAACTTCTACTGGGCAACGCGTGGAAACGAAATTTTTGAAGAAGAAATTGAAGCTAACTGATGAAAGGGTAAATAAAATTAAACTTGTGGTAGACAGTTTTGAGTTGGATAGTGCTCGCGATGAACGAAATGGTGTCTGTCTTAAGTGTTTCAACAAGGTTGAAAGGGTTCTCCATTTACAGGAAGAAAGGTGTAAACTGAAAACTGAACTGAAACAATCACGTTCAAAAATGGAACAAGTTTTCTTAACTTTGCCATCTCCAAATAAGAGATCGTTTTCTCAAAAAAGGCTGCTTAGATCGCCAAGTATTTCTCAGCCACCTAAGCAAGTTAAACCATTTCTTACGACAGTAGTTATGAAGTCCCCAGTTCGGATACCTCCTTTACAACATGCACAGATTCCATTACCTCTAAGTCAACCATGTGGGCAAGTGATTTTGGTACCAACAGTTACAGAATTGCCACCTGTACAGCCAGTAATGCAACGTAAGTAACTGATCAGATATAACATAATGTAATATGCCACAAGAAGCAATTGAAAAGTGGGGTACTTAAGGTTAACAAAACCTTTGAAAAAGTGTTAGGGGTAGGGGCTCTTACATGTAAATATATGGTGTGCTTTGTCATAATTTTAGTATGTGAACATTCAAAAGGGTGGCTTACCCCCACCCACATACCCCCTCCCTTCACCCATGATATTGTCATATTAATTAAATCAAGATAAAATCAATGTTTCACAATAGCCCTCATTCCTTGTCTAGGTGCTGTCAAGTTTCCGGGGAGATATATTTTATAAAATACTGTGTCTGATGTTTCTCGTTAGCTTTTATCTACCACTGGTTTTCTCCCATTCAGTATATCAAGATACTGCTCATGAACATGTTGTAAAGTTGTTGAAAGTTCACCAAGAGGCAGTTTTAACCATTGGTTTTAACCGCCCCAATCAATACTCCCCAAGTGGTCAATTGTGATTTAAACTCCATTTTCCTACTTTTGTACATTTCTTGCAAAGACAAAGATAAATTAAGTCTTTTCATTATATGGATCAATTGTTGATTAATATTTTTCATTAGATAATCAAATGTAATTTCATAAGTTTAATATATTTGGTTTGCTGAAACTTAACAGAAATATCTTCAGTACATGCCAGAGGGTCAAAGTTCTATATATCATAGCTTGACAATTGGAGACAGACCTGTTTATATGTGTACCTGGACAGATTAAGAATAAAAGGTAACAGGCCATTACCTGAGCACAGGAAGCAGAGTTGACAGGTGTTAATAAGCATAGGCTGGGACCAGAGATGACCAGTGTGCATGTTATTGTTATGAAAACATCACCAATGCACCTCCTCGACTGTTTATTTAAGGTATTCCATGTATAATGAAAGGATAATGAACAATTTTGAAGGATTTAGATCAACATAAAACTTTATTGTTAAATAATGATGGAAGTGAAGCAGATGAAATTTACATGACTGGTAAATGATTAGAAGCTGACCTTTTTGCACTTAAGACTTTTTGGAAGAGTTGTCTGCCCTTTGTAAAAATAAGAAAAATCTAATTTTCTAAAAATGTGTCTGGTCAATGATTAATTTTATTTCATATTTTCATAAAAAGAAAGTGTATGTAACTTTCTACCAAGAGATTAGTATGAATATATAATTTGTTTTTAAAATATTGTAATAAAAGATGCTTTTCCCATATACTTCAATGTTAAATTTTAGGTGAAATATATCAAGCAGTAAACAAAATTTAGAAAATTCCTACCGTGGGTTATTTTTATTTGCTGAACCCTTCAAAATGATACCATGATTACAAATATTCCACCATCCATTTATTAGATATGAAATATGGTCATTATACATTGAATACCTTAACAGTTAAAATGAAAATTTGAAACAATAGGTAGTTCTTGTTAACTAAGGAATTTGAACAGAAACTTTTACCTCTTCCCCAATTCAACAGATTCATTTGCACATTATTTATTTAATATTATGACTTATAAGTATATTATAAGCTGATAGTGTATGTTATGAATTACAGTATTTACCATAATGGTCACTTAAACATTTAAAATAAATAACACAGACTATAATGACCAAATAATTTTAAATTGACCAATATTGACCGGTTTTAACCAGTATTGACCACCAACCCGGTCAATACTCATGTTGACCACATTTTTGCCAACCCTGCCAAGGGGTCCAAGCATGTCATAAATATTTGGTTCCATTGGACTTTTCAGAAAGTTTATTTCTGGTGAGTCACAACACCATATAAACTCTTATTCATGTGGGCTCCAGTGTTTCATGTTAATTAATAGAATTTTATCATTTCCCAAAAAAAAGAAGCACGGAAGTCACTTAAGTTCTCTGGTGATGAAAAGGAAAATTTTGCAAAACCGACATCAGACTTACTTCTAAACGTATTAGAAGGAGAAGTAGAGGTATTGTTTGAAAATGTTCGGTTACTTGTATTTCATTGCATGGTGTTCTGTTTTGCGTTATTTTTTAAAATTTTATTTTTTGTAAACTTTGGCTGTTTTATATATAAGTTATAGAAATATCATCTATCTGCATACATGTACATGTATGAGGAAATCAAATCATTGAACTCACTAAAAAAAACTTATTAATATCACAAATAAAGATTAAGCCCAAATATATAGAGGAGGTTATGTTATGCAGTTGGATGTTAATTTATTTCACAAGTTAGACAGGATTTTTAAAATATATTTTCATAAGTACTTTACACTCTTGGAAATATACCAAAAAAATATTGTCTCACAATCAAGTGAAATAAAATCCATATCTAATGATAGAATGTTGAATTTTCTGTTTATTATATTTTCCTTGATGTACATTGTAGCCTCTTTTAAATTTTCTGCACCAAAACAATACTTTACAATACTATACAAAACAATACATGTATTGCACATTGAATGTAGTTCTAGCAAGTCAACAAGATACTGAGCAAAAACACTAAATTAAGTTACATTAACTTTACTTGAACAAAATAAATGTAATTAATTTATGGGGGGAAAATTATGAATTTGAAATGAATTAAACAGCAAATTGCATATATGGCTTAGTTTGACACTGTGAAGAAATGAATTTTGATACTTTCACAGTGTGAAGATAATACCAGTGAAAATATCACTGTTATATGTCAGATACCTTTTCATATTTCACTACTGAAAATGCAAAAGGTTGAATTATGTTTACATGTATTGCATAATTATGTTCCAACTTCAGACATAAAACATAAAACAATCATGCATAGATCTACAAATGTTCTAAGACTTACTTCACCTTTTGTCATTCTGCTTTTATGCAGTTAGTAAACATAGCTGATACATGTAGTTACCATGGTTACTCAAAAATAGGGCAATATTATTATTATTATACTGTATTTATATACATGTAGCACCTTATATAATGAAATAATTACCCTAAAGTGTTTTACATGTAAAACAAACTAAAAGAAAGAAAATAAATAACTACATAAAGAAGGACATGATGAAATAAAATATTGTTAAACTGAGTAACTAATTTTTTTTTGTTTTGAAAAAGCAACTGTTTACATAAAACCAAATTACAATTTAAAGGTAAGTTTTTATCAAAATGCATGTAGAACAGTACAGCTTTAAAATGGATTCATGTAGCCTAAATAAAGGGGGGGGGGGTATTTTAATTTAATTTTTGTTGGGATGAAAGTTTCATTTAATAACTTTCATGTCATAGAGTTTATTTTAATTTCAGACAGTTATGTTCAGCTTTTTTTCAGTTATTATTACTATTCAGTTATTATTACTATTTCTATTACTAGTTAGAGTTTGTTTTAAACACATGAAAGCTCATGTGATCATTATATTCTGAACAAAGTTTTGTCATCTGTCTGTCTGCCTGTTCACTTCATGACTTGTCACATTTTTTTTACTACTCTGTTGAAACTGCCAGGTCAATTTCAATCATGTGCCATATGATGGTCATTATTATCATTATAGGATGGGAATTCAGGTGTTTTCAATTGCTTACTCTGGCCCCCAGGTTTTTGTACTTAGGTTCAAAATGGGGAAAATGTACCTTTTCTTTCAAAGAAACATCTTCCTCTCAGAAGATAGTAGAGAGAATGATTTAATATTGGGCATTGCTGAGACCACAAGATTCAAGTTTGTTTTATAAGAGAAATTGATCTGCAAATGTAGGGGTTCATTATGGGGGTTCAAAGTTTGACAGACTTTTAGAAGAAAATCTGCTCTGCTTAAAAATACATAATAGAATGACTTGATATTTTGCATGAAAATCCCTTACAGCAACGGAAATCAAGTTGTTAAAGGGACATTGATGTGTCGACTCTAGGGACAATAAAGGAGTGGATCAAATTTTAACATGGTTATCAAAAAGTTGTGTGAAAGTACTAAGCAGAATGTTTAGATATTTTGAATGAAGCTTTTTACATGTTGCAGCAAGAAATACTTGGTCAAATTCAAGGGGTATAATTAAATTAGTTAAGTTTGAAGCATGTAAGGTGGAATAAATGTTTACCATGTATGTTGTATCAAACTATTCAGCAACCTGTTGATTCAGCTGAGTATTGTGGCCCAGGGACCTCTAGATATTATTCGAATATGTTGAATTTAAAGTTATTTGTTTTACTGACATGTTTATTTTTCCCTTACAAGATTGGATACATTTATTATAAATTGTTTAAAGAAACTGTTGGAACTTTGTTCAGACCCCATTTTCTTTAAGTGAAAGTTCATAAAAAGTGAGTTATGTGGTATTAATATTTAAATAGTTCAATTTAACTATTGCATTCTTTTACATGCATTTTTACAGACAAAATTATCATGGTAAACTTTTTTGACATTCATTTAGTAAATGTATGTATCTTGTTCATGTGTTATTGAAGAGGTGAAAATTTTGTTTCACATAAAATAAAATCTTAAAATTAGCAGGATAGGCTAAGAATAGAATGCAAGATTCTGGATATAATCCTATACTGCATCAAACATTGCGTGTCCTATATCTTTTAATTTGAAATATGCATATGCAATCTGTAATTTTGTTTTACTGCAACTTTTGAATGAAATTTATTTTTAAGCTTGATTTTCAACTTTATGATGCCTCTTGACTAATGTCTGTACATGAAAAATGTACAGAAATATGTGTTTTAAAATCCTGAACTATTTTATATCCATAGGTTTCAGTCTATTATCCCAGCGGGAAAAAACCCAGCTTTATACCAAAGGAGAGCCATAAGCAGATTTGTAAGATAATCCAAAGGAACAAGAATGTGGAGAAGTGCATAGTTAATATCATTTGCAAATCACACCCAGACCTTGTTACATCGGGTGCAACTGATATTGTATCAAAGGAATGTAAAGATCTGTGTAAACGTGGTTCTGGTTCTGTGTTACGGGAAAAGTCATATGACGGCATATTTACTTTCAACTGGAACAAGTTTTATGACGAGATACACATAAAGGCACCAAATACCTTTAAGATTGTATCTTCTGCAATCAGTGATTTTACAGTAATACCAGGACAAAAGAAATTCCTGCATTTGATGCACTCAGTGGCAACCCTTTTACAAAGCAGAAATGTTGAGATGTCCTCACTGCACTACCAGATCGGGATAATCCTTGCACATGGAGGATGTAAAAAAAGGGTACATGATTTATGATAACACAAAGTTAAACAAATAGAGTGTTGCTTTCCTAGATACAAGGGCACACAAATAAATATTGTGTTGCTTTCCATTTACATACATGTAGATACAAGGGCACACAAATAAATATTTATCTTAAAGATTTCTATTTTTGTTCTTCCAAAAATCTTGTCATGAGATTAATGTGTAACTGAACCTTGATATCTTAATTTAATTTTCAGGATATTGAGAGACTTTCAAAAATTGGTCTTTGTACATCAGAGCGATCCGTTCAGCTGAAACTATCATCCTGGATGGATTTTCTTGATTTGGAAATCCAAGAGATAAAGAAGGGGTGGATTGAAGGCAATCCTGTGAAATATCAGATTATAGGTGACAAATGGGACAAAAATATTCTTCCATCGTACAGAACCACTCAAAATAAGACCATTTCTTTGCATCTCTTTAATGCTATAGTGGTGGTGGATAGAATCACACCACTGGTACATGTAGATGACAATTACAGAAATTTAGAACCAGCTGACTTCATACCATCAACACAAGAACAAGAATTACTTTTAAAGGAACTTGCATTTATTGTGGCAACATCTCTAATTAGTAACTTGGATCAACTGCAGGAAGTGTTTGAAGCAATATATCCAAAACACTTGCAACACAAGTACATCAATCAAGTTGGAGAGAAAACAAAACAAGTAATCAATAGTTTACTTTTTTTTATACTGAACTTGTATGAACTTAAATGCTTCTATATATAATAGTGCCACACTAAAATTGTACTTATAAATTTATACTTTTGTTCACATGGAATTTTTAAAACTAACATATTTACTTGAAATTTACTTTAAACTTCATGTGAACATTTCACATTAATTTAACATATCGTGTGACTCTCAAGCTGTGTTGCCTGTTTACCATTCTGTACTTTTATTATCATTATCATTTTTAAATTATGGTGTACATTCTTTCAGTTTCCTATCGGATTATTTGATTGTAACGAGACCAAAACTGCAGAAGTCATCAGACTCTTGAAATACCTGACTGAGAAATATGTTCCAGTACAGGACGGGAAAATGGTAGAAGAGGTTTTTTTTGGAGGTATGTGCATCTGAACTAGTGGTGGATCCAGAGGGTTGGGTTCAGAGCCAGTGGCGAATCCAAGGGGGGAGGGGGGGTCAGAGGGTTGCCCCCCCCCCCCCCCCTATCAGATATTTTGGTAAAAGTTATAAATAATGTATTTTGAGGTTGGACCTCCTCCCCATTGAAAACCAAATTCACGTGTGGACCCCACCCTCCCCCCCCCCCATCCCTTTCAAAAATTTCTGAATCCGCCTCAGTGAACTTTTGACAGTGTCAAGTGCAATTTATTTAACACAAATTTAATGATTAATTTTTTTTAAGGAGACCGGTTGACAGATGAAAAAATTCAAGGGGCTCAGCAAGCTATGCGGAATGCTGCAACAGAACTCCAACGACTTGAAGGGTTTATTTCAAAGATTGAGGATTGGCATCGCATGATGAATTTTATGGAGGTACAAATCCAATTGTTTATCCTGTAACATGTCTGAAATTGTCAAAAAGAGTCTTGCTAACTATCCATACGATCATAGAAGATTTAATGTAAAATTGGAATGTTGTCAAAATTCTTCTCATGAATATCCAATCAAATTGCTAAAATCATTTTTTTTAAAAAGCCGATTCCACAATTTTTAGTACCACTTAAAAATCTATCAAAGAAATTGTGTAAAATAGCATTTTGAAGTGTATTTATGCAAACTAAACAACCATAACTCCTATTTTTGCACTATAATATTTCTTTACAATCAATACAATGTATCCTCAATAGTTGTAACAACTGCGACATGATTATTATGTGCCCGTCTATATAGATGGGTTCTATAATGATATGGCATTTGCAGACATCGGTCTGTTAGCTTTTTTGTGTCTGGGCTATTTCGCAGACATTTATGAGTCTACGATCTTTTCTGATCACCCGCTGTCTGTCGTCCATCTGTCTGCATTTTTTTCTTCACATTTTCGACTTCTCCAGAACCAGTGGGCCAATTTCAACCAACATGACAAAAAGCATCCTTGGATGAAGGGGATTCAAGTTTGTTCAAATGAAGAGTCGTGTCCCTCAAAAGAAAAGATAATCACAAAATGCAAAAATAGGGTGGGGGTCATTGAAATGTCTTATTCTCAGGATCCGTTGCTGCAGAAAATGTTCAAATTTACTTTAAACCTTTCTGTATCCTCCGTGGCCGAGTGGTTAGACCATCGCACTCCAAATCACACTGCCTCTCACCTCTGGTCGGTGCGGGTTTGAATCCCGCTCGCGCTGGTAAGTGCGAAAGTTTCCCAGTTTACTTGTGGAAGGTCGTTGGTCTCTTCTCAGGTACATTGCATCTGGGTTCTCTTTTCCACCAATAAAAACTAGGTGCCACCAGATAACTGAAAAATTGTTGAGTGCGGCGGAAAACAGCAAAACCATCCCATTAAAGCTTTCTAACATACTGCAGAAAACCACAATAGGGCATCAAAGTTTTACATGCAAATATAGAGAGAAAATCTTTAACTATGGGTTAAGGTGACTCGGGTGAGTGATGTGGCCCATAAGTCTTGTTTTAATTATGTAAACGAATAAGGATAATGCAAGTCTTATTTTATTTTTAGGCTATCTGTAAATTAACATATAATACAACTTCACAAAGAGACAGAGGTACAGCTCACTACTTCAGGAACATGCTGAATGCCAGAAATGTGAAAGGAGAAGTAAAAAATTCCTTTCGAGCGTACAAACATCTATACTATTCCATTTTTGATGGAATATGCTGCATCTTATTCCTGAATGAATTTGGTGTGCATAATTTAGAAGAAGAAGTAGAATTTCCAACAGATTTTCATCAGAAAAGTGATGTGGATAAAGTATCGTGGTTGAATGATATATGTGAAACTATTGTTAAGAAATGGTTTTTTGAGGACAGTGATGATATTTGTCAAGAAATACGTGACGTATTTGAAAACCCGGATCACGAAGAAAATTACTATGTGGTCAATGCAAATGATGGTCGATTTCCATGTCATTTTTGTGAGAAATCTTTCTCCTATGTAGGCAGCCTGAAATCACATGAACAAATCAAACATCAACATACAGTCCAGCCAATGAAGAGGAAACCCAAAGTGAAAAATACTGAAGATGAGCTGTATAATTATATGTGTCTTCTGTTTAAGCTAACAGCTTTACTCAAGAACCTAGACACAGCTATTGACATGGCAGATGGTCATAGATCCGTTCGATCTTGTAAATATGAGCTTCCGATCTTTCATAAAACGCATAAAACTAAGTATGTTATTGGGTGCATCCATCTTACAACATTAACTGAGGAGATTCTTCCGGAGCAGCAACGTGAAAGACTTATTTCAAATCGATGTGTAAATATTCAAGGGGGAACAAACCAAAATATTGCATTGGACGAATACTTGGAGATGCTGAATAGGGACAGCAAAGACATTGCAAAAGGAAATCAAACAAGGAAAGCATAATTTCCCACTCAAAGCAATATCCACATTTAATTAATTATGTGAAACATTTTGACATTATCGCAGAGCTGAAAGCAAGAAAGGGTTTCCATAAATTGCCTGAATACAAAGCTGATGTTCACAAGGTAGTCAAAGAGCTCATAGAAATTGAAGCTTTGAGAAATAAACTTAATCGGAAATTAAACTGCACACAGCTGTCCACAAACAGAAATCCATTTCTGAATTGTTGCCAAGGGTTGGCAACAATGATTCGGAGACATAAACCGATGCTACCATATGGACGTTTACGTAATAAACGATTCTAATTATAAATAAATATGAAAGCCGCAATTATTTTTTAGTTTTATGCTTTATATGGTATTGCTTTCCCTGCTTTGGTTTCAAATATTTGTGGTAACATTTACCCAATTTCTAAATGTGTGTGGAACAAATTTTTCCTCCTGTAATTCAAAAAAAATTCTGCATACTTTTCCCAATACATATGATAAATTTTATGCTCTAAAATGATTTGGAAAAGGGTAACGTGCTAATATATTTTGTAAATAAAAGCAAAATAACAATACTTGTGTTGGATAAGGGCATTTAAAAGAAATTTTAAAAAGATTTGGTAATTTGAAATAAACTTGCACAAAATTTAAATACCAAAATATTTTATTGACCAGCACATTTAATTTGTATCATCACAAGCTTTCAACATTTCCTCACGATCACTTGTGAAGGAGTCACTGTTTACATCACTTGCTTCTAAATCACTGTAGTCCACTGTGTTGCTGTCACTTAAGCTGCATGTTTCAACACACTCAATATTTTCCAACAGTTTTTCCACTGGCAGTTTTTCACACTTTCCACATAGGCATAATTTGGCACAAACGTCACAACAAGTATGCATATTGCATTCAGCTTTCAGTTTAGTTGTGGTTCCTCTAGAAAATTACCCATTAATACTTGCCTCCTACAAGTCTCTGATTTAAACAAGGTTTTTATGTCTTTGTCCACATTTCTCAGATGATAAGAATTGTAGAGCATGATGGCAACTGATGACTGTCCATCACGCCCAACTCTTCCAATTTCCTGAACTAAATCAACAACACTATGAGGTGGACCATATAAAACAACACTTTGGCAATTTCCTATATCAATACCCATGCCTAGGGCACTTGTTGCAAACACTACTCTCTTTGTGCTGGTATTGTCACGCAAAGCATTTAAAATTGTTTTTTTGTTTTCCTCAGTTGTTTCAGAATGAAACATATCCACAAACTCGGCACAGTCAGGTAACTCATTAACAACATAGGTATACAGTTTTGCGACATCACTTATAGAGTTAGCATAAATTAAAGTCTTGGGAAATGCATGTCTTAAAGTTTCCATTCCACTGATCAGCCAATACATTCCCTCTTCAATTGTATTATTTGTTTTTGATATCACAAGTTTAATGTTACTTCTGTTTGAAGACTTTGTTATCATAATGTTTGACTCTTCACGCAAGTCCAGTACATTGGCAACACGTTTACGAATTTTTATGGTGCATGTTGCACTTAGTGCAAGTAGGGATGCTGATGGGAACATTGATCGTAATTCTCCAATATGGGGAAACCATTTCCTGAAAACAGCCCTCTCATTTTCATTTTCATCTCCTCCCCTAAAATTATAGGAAATGGATCAAAAATATGTGTATACCCTCACCCTGATTAAATATAAGCAGAGTCAGTTAACTAGATTCAGGATACTTTTGGGTTGGGGTCGAATATTTATTTCATAATAAATCGAATTAATCTTCTCTGTTATTTTTATACGGGATGTATTATGGTATTATGCCGACATATGTCTGTTCACGAGTGTCTGTCTGCATGACTTTTTACTCACTTCTCCTAAGACACCATTACATATATAAGTGATCTGGTGGTGGTATATGAAAGGGTTGACTTGTACATGTTTTAGTTGTGCACTTGGGTTTCAATAATTGTTGAAAATTTTTAAAGCACCAACATTCATCCTTTTCAAATGCTTGTAAAATATACTTAATATTTAATGTCCAAATAAAATATAAATTAATGATATTACCATGTTGCTATAGTGTGGAACTCATCAACAACTATCAAGTCAACTTTCAGTGTCTGAAACTGGGCTCTCCAGTCAGATTCGCCAACCAAAGTCTCAGGTGAGGCAAACACAATATCTATTTCTCCGGTCTTGATCTGTTCATTCACAGCTGGATCAGTACCTAGTTATGTTAAACAGAAAATATTAACATGCATATTGTCTGAAAAAAGAATTTAATCAACATTTTTTCCATGTTGACACTATTCAATTTTAATGATCTGCATCTGGAGCAGTTGGTCATGGGATAAATTCATACAATCATGTTTAGATGTGCACATTCACTTGCACTTGCAGAAAAACAAACAGCACAGCTACTTTTCCAAGTTATCAAATTGTTAAATTACATTTTGATTTTTATTTGTACAAGTTAAAAATGTTCCCAATTGTGTTTAAACTAACAATGACATGAAAGAGACAAAAACATGGCGCGAGCCTTGTTTACATAACACAGTCAGAATTGTGAGTGCTGTATCTCCCATGTACAAATGACATTCACAGTTTTGCTTATCCCATAGCATATGATAAGATATAAATAAACATTGCTTGAGTGTTGCCTATTTCAATATCCAAACACTTAGCATTTTTGAAAAGCAAACTGGTAAGCATCTATATATCATCTATAATAATGTAATTGTCTGACTCTTATTCCCCTTGACTCGCGTCTACATACCTTTAAACACAACACGTAGATTTGGAATAGCTGAAAGACGTTCCACTTGGTCCTGCATCAGTGATATCAATGGACAGCAAACCACAATTGTCTGATTATCAAAGTGTTTCTTCACTTGTTTCTGAAGGTCCTCTTCAAGTTTACTCGCAATCTTTTTCAGTTCGCGGATAAAGGGTACCAAAATTTGATATGGCAATGACTTTCCGAAGCCGGTGGGGAAAATTGCAATACAATCTTCTTTCTTCACCAATGCATTTATAATTTCTTTCTGCTCGGGCCTCAAATTGTCGATCGTGAACTGTTTACATATTTCAGAGAGACTATACTCAAATTTGGACGCCATCTTGGTTACTAAACCGAAGACTTATAAGCAAGGTGTAACGTGATTGGTTGATAGGAAATCCGACGATTGGCTGACCGACTTGTAAATCTTGCGTCATTAGAGTTCACCAGAACATGACCCCTTATAGCATTTCGCCAGATCTTCAACGAGACATGGCGAATAGAGGAGCGGATTGAAGATCTGGTTTTAATCAGATTGCATAATGTACCACCCTGTTGATGATAGTTCAGATATCTGTTACCTGAAAGCAAATTGCAAACCATCGATGCGGAGTCATGTTCAAGTTGGTAAGGAGAAAATGGCTTCCACATACTCGCTTTACATCTGCCTATCCAAATCAACCAGACATATAATATTTGCTACCTGAAGAATGTGCTACAGATAAACATTTTTACTGCATGTTGGAAGATGGCAAATTAAAACTGAAAACGGACCACAACTACATGTTCCAGATTCAAGGACAACTTGCTATTAGTGAAAAACCTTGGGTAGATTTTGTTGTATGGACAAAAAAAAAAAAGGAATATCCATTGAACGGATATCATTTAATGATGAAATGTGGAGTGAAATGCTTCCTAAACTTAAATTGTTTTACATGCTATCTTTTGTGCCAGAATTATTCTCATAGAATACCATGTACTTTAGTGGCCAACATTTGTGATTGATATCAAGTTATATCGCCAGTTGTTTCTTAAATATAGAATGGCTATTTGTGAGTTCTCTGTGAAAACTACATGAACATTTGGCATGTTCTATATATAATATAGTAGTAAATTTTCATATATTGGCATAATTCTTAAAATTCAAGTTTGGTAAACAATTTATTAAAAGGATCTTCATATTTTATTTAACACTTGTATAAATAAATGTATTGCTGAACATAATCAAGACATATAAAGAAGAACACAACAGAAATAGTACTTGCATAAAAAAAAAATGTACATCAACCATAAACACAAATTCTATAAAATGAATACAATTTTGTGAATGTTAACAAATGCAAGGTTGTGAAAAATCTCTAGTACTGTCATTAACAATTAAATTTGCATGCACATTTCTCAGCATGCGAATCCATTCTTGTTTTAGTTTGGGTTTTTTCCTCTGACATAGGTAACCGATGGAGAACAATTTTTATGCCTTCCGGGGTAACTGTTGATGATGTATTTGAACATCCTGGAACACAGCAGTATTTCCTTCCCATGCTGCAAAAATGGAAACAAATTAAACCTTCATTGCAAAAACTATCTGGGCATATTGATGTGTCATAAAACTTTGCTGAAATGGGACAAAACTGAGACTTGAAGGGGGGGGGGGGGGGGGGCATAAAGACCCTATTTTAAGTTAACACCCCCAAATTTTACCTGTACCCTAATCGACGGTAGGCCGCCTGTCAATCAAACTTTTAACAATAGATCTCAGGTGGAGTGACATTGGGAACCTAGGCCACCTGCCGTTTTGCAGACTCTAGCCATTTTTACGCCACCCTCCAACTCAAAAGCTGAATATTCCCCTAGTGTTACATGTATCATAGATAAAATGGCGCGAGGGGGGAGGGGGGTCCGACAACAGAGGAAGCCTATGATTATGTACTATTGTGGCAAAAAGTACTGTGCATTTTTCTAAGACCCTGTTACTCCCTTTCAAACTGTGCACAATAAATTGTAGGTTTTAAAAGTTTCCTAAACAGTGAAACGGCGACTGTGATTTCGCTCAACGTTGACATAATACAGTAGGGGACCCCCAGATCCCGGTGCTTAACGTAACGATTCCAGTTGAAAATATGATACACAACATCTTTTTATGTAAAATAAAATAACTATATATCGTCGCACAACACTATAAAACTAAAACATAAATACAACATTACCTGAATTGGTAGTTCCGCACGATTAATAATCTCAGTTGTTTGCTTTAATGTCGTCTACGCCTGCTTGAACTCCCCGGAACTTACGATGGAATTCTAACTATTAAAATGTTGACGGAATTATTGTATTCCGCGGGGTTGCGGAAGAGAGGCATTGCATCAAATCGATGCATTTCTTCGCCGGAAGCGCGCCCGTGGATGAGAGTTAAAATGCCAGAACCGAATCCCTGAATAATATGTTATTTATATTTTCACCACAGATTCAGTTTTGGTATCATTAACGTCTTATTCATTCTAATACATAACATGTAAGTGGAAATTGATAGTGGTACAATATACATTTATTGCATGATAGTGAGGGAGATATGAAGATTTATTCACCCAAGAAAAATCATATTCCCCGAGGGCAATGCCCGAGGGGAATATGATTTTTCTTGGGTGAATAAATCTTCATATCTCCCGATCATTTATGCAATAAATTGTTTATTATACCGAAACAAAGCAAGACCACAAAATTGCATTTGAGATTGGAGTCCGCTCATCTATACATTGTACATGTATGTAGCTGAGATTGCCCTAACGGTAACACCGCGCCTCAACGAATTAGAAGGTACAAACAGCGAAATACAGTGATATGATAACCAATTCTTGTATTCCCATTCTCCTTGAATGCTGATTTGCTTGCTTGTTTTGTATCAACCCAAACCAGGCGATTTAACTGTGTATCAGAGACCCGCATATTTTGTGCCTTACAAATTATGGAAGTAGAATGACTCGGACTTATTGTTACGTCACAATACATTTCGTTGTCTTTGACGTTAAATTTATGGAAAATGCACGAGGCTGCCCAAGCGGTAAATATTATGGTCTTGCTTTGTTTTGGTATAATAAACAATTTATTGCATGAATGTTCGGGAGATATGCAGATTTATTCACCCAAGAAAAAATCATATTCCCCTCGGGCGTTGCCCTCGGGGAATATGATTTTTCTTGGGTGAATAAATCTTCACTATCATGCAATAAATGTATAATGTGCTACACGGGCAGATGAAAACAATCGGTATTCTCGCGAGATTATACTTACTTGGGTGAAACATCACCAATAGATAATATATTTCCGGAATAATTGTTGACGTATAATACGCCATATTCAAATTCGAAAAATTAATCTTAATAAAATATTTTCTAATAGATATAGAATACCTTACATATCCAATTATATGACAAATTTTGCTAGGTATATTTGGAATGAAATTACACGGTATTTTTGATAGGCTTTATATCAGACTGCGGATAACTCCGTTTACCTGATCAGGATATAGGGCTCACGGCGGGTGTGACCGGTCAACAGGGGATGCTTACTCCTCCTAGGCAACTGATCCCACCTCTGGTGTGTCCAGGGGTCCGTGTTTGCCCAACTATCTATTTTGTATTGCTTGTAGGAGTTATGAGATTGATCACTGTTCGTTATCTTCACCTTGCATCAGAGACATGTATAAAATATATTATTTTTTTTCAATCTAGGGCTAATATTGACTAAATCATTTTCCCCCATTACAATATGCAAGAAAGTTGCCAGAAATTTTACCGAACTTCCATTTTTGTTGCACATAAGAATCTTAAGAGCATCAGACACATAGCGTGTTTTTTTTAGAAGGGAAAAGGGGGGGGGGGTTAGCAGAGAATAACTTGCGATCGTCTACAATTCTTGACTATCAAACGAAAATAAAAAAGGGACAAAAAAAATCCATAACAGATGTTCTCTATTCCAAACTTCAACAGCATACATGTAAAGAAGGGGACGGATTCGTCCTACAATGCAATGTAAGGGGGAGGGGGCGTTGTCAGCCAGAATATCATAATATGCAAGGGATGATAATTTACTATGCATGTGAATATATATATATTATTACTACAGTAACTTGATCCGAAGAGTCGGATCACGTCGAGTTGACAGGCGCGGATCATCAGATCACACGAGACGCGAAGCGTCGAGTTTGATCTGATGATCCGCGCCAATCGTAACTACTCGGCTAATTCCGTAACCGCAAATGAACATCGTATGTGGATCGACGCCATCAGAGTTGGTTGTTACGTATACATAAACGTAACTTTGACGTCACAATCGTACGTTACACTATGAAATGTGAACTTTCAAATGCATCTAAGATATTATACACATCTAAGGTATTGTACCACTATCAATTTCCACTTACATGTTATGTATT
This sequence comes from Ostrea edulis, assembly GCF_947568905.1. Classification (NCBI taxonomy): domain Eukaryota; kingdom Metazoa; phylum Mollusca; class Bivalvia; order Ostreida; family Ostreidae; genus Ostrea; species Ostrea edulis. Next base: position 40,179,551 of record NC_079169.1, on the reverse strand, counting down.
AGAGTGAATAAGACGTTAATGATACCAAAACTGAATCTGTGGTGAAAATATAAATAACATATTATTCAGGGATTCGGTTCTGGCCTTTTAACTCTCATCCACGGGCGCGCTTCCGGCGAAGAAATGCATCGATTTGATGCAATTCTTGCGCCGATCCACGTCCGAGTCTTCTTACCGGTTACGGAAAAAGACGAGCGCGTGATCCGATTGGATCCGCGCCTGTCAACGAAACGTGATCCAACTCTTCGGATCAAGTTAATGTAGTAATATTATATACCCCCTATGCATTTTAAATCCACATTTATATGATACTAAATGTAATCCAAATTATCAAAAATACAGACATACAGTGAAATTATGTTTTGTGTGCAGTTTTGTTTGTGACGCGGCCAATATTTTAAGCAAAAAAAAAACAAAAAAAACAGGTTGCGTTGATGCATTGTGACGTCATTGTGACGGCATCAGTTTCAGAGGATACTGATACGGAATCAGAAAACCACAGTGTGGTGATTTGGAAAACCGGATCACACGCTGTGAAATCCACAGTATCAACAAACGATACATTGATGGGTATATAATAAAACGGAAAATCAACTTTATCAAAATTAAAAGTGTCCCGTCTCTGATTTAAAGCGCCTGAGCGTAAAGGATATCAAATTGGAATGGGACGGTAGTAAAACGGCATCTGTACACGTACACTACCCACACTTCGCCTGTCTGTGCACTATGCAAGCACTAGTGTTTGCACAGCTTTATAAGACACATAAAAGACTGCATGGAAGATAATGGCAGGGATGTCACTAAGAATTAACAAGCTCCACTTTTAATTTGGTGCCTTTGTGCATCAAATAAAGTATTTCTCATCTCCCACAAAATCTTTAAAAAGGAACACTTTAACAAGAGATGGGATATGTTCCTAATTATTCATGGAAATAATTGTCATTAACACTGTATTTTTTCAGCCCCTTAACTGGCCCTGTGAAATGCAGAACCACACAACCTCTATCCTTACCCTTGGTGACTAAGTACACAGACTTTTGAATAGCAGTTGACCTTTGTTGTTCACTACAACAGTCTTTTTGAAGACCACCAATTCTTTTAACACAACTTTTAAGAAATGCATTAAAATGGGAAAGTCTAATAGATTGAAACACACAAGAGTCAGTGTACTATAATCATGATTTTATGTTTGTTTATAAGGAACTCTTTGAGAGAAATTAAAAATATTTTTAATATTTATGATCAAGATTCCTTATAGCCAATATTCTTTCAAGCTAAACAAGGTTATTATGATGTGCATTGAAGATAGTTATTCTTAAAGGGGCATTAGCTGTCATTTTGATACCAAAAATTGAATTAAATGAAAATTGCTCCATATCATACATGTATATTTCAGTAATAACACAAGTATTTAATTATTTCAAACACCTTTTAACCTCAAAACAGGCACATGAATGTGTATGAATATCACATGAATTTAGATCGGTAAAGTTGGCTACTAGTAACCAGCTACTAGTAACTGGCTACTTAAGAAAAGTTGGCTACTAGTAGCCAGCTACTTGAACCAGGAAAAGTTAGCTACTAGTAGCCAGTTACTAGTAGCCAGCTACTAAAAGTAAGAAAAGTTAGCTACTCGTAGCCAGCTACTACAAAATATAAAAGTTATAATTACTGATAGCTCGCTACCAGATAAAGGTTAATGCGTTTGAAAATTATTATCTATCAGATTTATTTCTAAAGAGGACGAGGAGTCGTATGATATTTCATGCTCAATTATCCCCAGTTACATAATGTTGCAATGCAAAATACGAATAAACTTTTTCAACTGAGCGTTTACTTTAAAAGTGATACGGATTGAATTCAGACCTTCAATCATTTGATATATCATCCATTTTGAGATATCTGCTACTTTTACAATTTGATTCGAGTTACCCTGAAATTTCAACATAAGTGTGAATACCGCAAAAAACTTTATGTTTGTATTAGATATCTGACGAATTTACGACTATACATATGGCAAGAAGTGATAGATGGTGTTTTGGTACGCCACGAATATTCAGATATCGCTCTTTAGGAAATCAGTTACTTATACATTTTGGTTATCGGTACAATGAAAATTTCAAGATCCGTGTGAATACCATAAGGAATTCCGTGTTTATATCATATATTTAACTAACTTACAATGATACGTATGGCGAGTAGTGATATTGGGTATCGTGATATGTCATCAATTTTCAGATATCACGCTTAAGGAAGTCAGCTACATATACCTTTTGATGGCAGGTAAACTGAAATTTCAAGTTTTTCGCAAATATCTTAAGGAACTCTGAGTTTGTATTAGATATCTGACTAATTTACAATTATCAAAGTGAAGACGAGTGATATTAGGTATCTTGATATGCCAACAATTTTCGGATATCATACTTAACGAAGTCAGCTACTTATACCTTTTGATTCCAGCTAACCTGAAATTTCAAGTTTTTCATAAATATCTTAAAGAACTCCTTGTTTGCATTAGATACCTGACTAATTTACAACTATCCATGTGAAGTGGAATGGTATTAGGTATCTTGATATGCCATCAATTTTCAGATATCACGCTTAAGGAAGTCAGCTACATATACCTTTTGATGGCAGGTAAACTGAAATTTCAAGTTTTCTACCAATATTTTAAGGAACTCCTTGTTTGTATTAGATATCTGACTAATTTACAATTATCAAAGTGAAGAAGAGTGATATTTGGTATCTTGACATGCCATAAGTTTCCAGATATCACCTTAAGGAAGTCAGCTACTTATACCTTTTGATTCCTGGTAACCTGAATTTTCAAGTTTTTCATAAATATCTTAAAGAACTCCTTGTTTGTATTAGATATCTGACTAATTTACAACTATCCATGTGAAGTGGAGTGGTATTAGGTATCTTGATATGCCATCAATTTTCAAATATCACGCTTAAGGAAGTCAGCTACTTATACCTTTTGATTCAAGGTAACATGAAATTTCAAGTTTTCTACCAATATTTTAAGGAACTCCTTGTTTGTGTTAGATATCTGACTAATTTACAATTATCAAAGTGAAGAAGGGTGATATTAGGTATCTTGACATGCCATAAGTTTCCAGATATCACGCTTAAGGAAGTCAGCTACTTATACCTTTTGATTCCTGGTAACCTGAATTTTCAAGTTTTTCATAAATATCTTAAAGAACTCTGTGTTTGTATTAGATATCTGACTAGTTAACAACTATCCATGTGAAGTGAAGTGGTACTAGGTATCTTGATATGCCATCAATTTTCAGATATCACCCTTAAGGAAGTCAGCTACTTATACCTTTTGATTCCAGCTAACCTGAAATTTTAAGTTTATCTTAAATATCTTAAAGAACTCCTTGTTTGTATTAGATATCTGACTAATTTACAACTATCCATGTGAAGTGGAGTGATATTAGGTATCTTGATATACCATGAATTTCCAGATAGATATGTTAGATATCTGACTAATTTATATTTGCCGATATTACAGGGCTTTAAAAGAAGTGTCTTGATATGCAATCAATTTTCAAATATCACGTTCCACGAAGTCAGCTACTTATATCTTTTGATTCCAGACATCCTGAAATTTAAAGTGTGTTGTATATAGCTTAAGGAACTCTGTGTTTCTGTTAGATATCTCACTAGTAAACTACTATCCACGTGAAGAGGTATGATAATAGGTATCAAGATAACTAATATCACTCCTCTTCACGTGGATGGTTGTAAGTTAGTCAGATATCTAATACAAATGCAGAGTTCCTCAAGATATTTACGGAAAACTTCAAATTTCAGTTTACTTAGAACCAAAAAGTATAAGTAGCTGACTTCCTTAAGGGTGATATCTGAAAATTAATTGTATATCAAGATACCTAATATCGCTCCTCTTCATGTGGATAGTTGTAAGTTAGTCAGATATCTAATACAAAAGCAGAATTACTTAAAATATTTACGAAAAAGTTGAAATTTCAGGTGTCGAGTAATCAAAAGGTATAAGTAGCTGACTTTCTAAAGAGTGATATATGAAAATTGATGGCATATCAAGATCCCTAATATCACTCCTCTTCACGTGGATAGTTTGAACTAAGTCAGATATCGAATACAAACGCAGAGTTCCGTAAGATACTAACGAAAAACTTGAAATTTTAGGTTACTTGCAATCAAAAGGTATAAGTAGCTGACTTCCTTAAGCGTGATATCTCAAAAGTGATGGCATATCAAGATACCTAATATAACTCTTTGTCATATGTGCACTGGTATATTAATACGATATCTAATACAAACACAGACTTCCTTAGACTATTTGCTAAAACCTTTAAATTTTATCCTTCTTGGAATCAAAAGGTATAAGTAGCTGATTTCCTTAAGTGCGATATCTGAAAATTGGTGGCATATTAAGATACTTAATCTCACTCCTTGTCGTATGTAAGATGGTAAATTAATGAGATTTATAATACAAAGACAGAGTTCCTTAAGATATTTGCGAAAAGCCTGAAATTTTAGGCTACACGGAATAAAAAGGTATAAGTAGCTGAATTCCTTTTGGTTGATATCTGAAAATTGATGGCATATCAAGATACCTAATATTCCTCTTCACATGGATATTTGTAAATTAGTCAGATATCTAATACAAACACAGAGTTCCTTAAGATATTTATGAAAAACTTTAATTTTCAAGTTACCTGCAATCAAAAGGTATAAGTGTTTGACTTCCTTAAGGGTGATATCTGAAAATTGATGGCATATCAAGATAACTAGTACCACTCCACTTCACATGGATAGTTGTTACATGTAACTAGTCAGATATCTAATAAAACACAGATTTCTTTAAGATATTTATGAAAAACTTGAAATTTCAGGTTACCACGAATCAAAAGGTATAAGTAGCTGACTTCCTTAAGCGTGATATCGAAAAATTGATGGCATATCAAGATACCTAATATCAGATTTTGTCATATGTGCATTGGTAAATTAACCAGATATTTACAACAAAGACGGAGTTCCTTAAAATATTTTCTAAAAACTTTAATTTTCAGGTTACCTGCAATCAAAAGTTATAAGTAGCTGACTTCTTTAAGGGTGATATCTGAAAATTGATGGCATATCAAGATACCTAGTACCACTCCACTTCATATGAATAGTCGTAAACTAGTCAGATATCTAATAAAAACACAGATTTCTTTAAGATATTTATGAAAAACTTGAAATTTCAGGTTACCAGGAATCAAAAGGTATAAGTAGCTGACTTCCTTAAGGGTTATATCTGAAAATTGATGGCATATCAAGATACCTAATACCATTCCACTTCACATGGATAGTTGTAAATTAGTCAGATATCTAATACAAACTCAAAGTTCTTTAAGATATTTATGAAAAACTTGACATTTCAGGTTACCTGGAATTAAAAGGTAAAAGTAGCTGACTTCGTTAAGTATGATATCCGAAAATTGTTGGCATATCAAGATACCTAATATCATACTTCTTCACGTAGATAGTTGTAAATTAGTCAGATATCTAATACAAATACAAAGTTCTTTAAGATATTAATGAAAAACTTGAAATTTCAGGTTACCACGAATAAAAAGGTATAAGTAGCTGACTTCCTTAAGCGTGATATCTAAAAATTGATGGCATATCAAGATACCTAATATCAGATTTTGTCATATGTGCATTGGTAAATTAACCAGATATTTACAACAAAGAAGGAGTTCCTTAAAATATTTTCTAAAAACTTTAATTTTCAAGTTACCTGCAATCAAAAGGTATAAGTAGCTGACTTCTTTAAGGGTGATATCTGAAAATTGATGGCATATCAAGATACCTAGTACCACTCCACTTCATATGAATAGTCGTAAACTAGTCAGATATCTAATAAAAACACAGATTTCTTTAAGATATTTATGAAAAACTTGAAATTTCAGGTTACCAGGAATCAAAAGGTATAAGTAGCTGACTTCCTTAAGGGTGATATCTGGAAACTTATGGCATGTCAAGATATCTAATATCACTCTTCTTTACTTTGATAATTGTAAATTAGTCAAATATCTAATAGAAACTCAGAATTCCTTAAAAGATTGGTAGAAAACTTGAAATTTCATGTTACTTGCAATCAAAAGGTATAAGTAGCTGATTTCCTTAAGGGTTATATCTGAAAATTGATGGCATATCAAGATACCTAGTACCACTCCACTTCACATGGATAGTCGTAAACTAGTCAGATATCTAATAAAAACACAGATTTCTTTAAGATATTTATGAAAAACTTGAAATTTCAGGTTACCAGGAATCAAAAGGTATAAGTAGCTGACTTCCTTAAGGGTGATATCTGGAAACTTATGGCATGTCAAGATATCTAATATCACTCTTCTTTACTTTGATAATTGTAAATTAGTCAAATATCTAATAGAAACTCAGAATTCCTTAAAAGATTGGTAGAAAACTTGAAATTTCATGTTACTTGCAATCAAAAGGTATAAGTAGCTGATTTCCTTAAGGGTTATATCTGAAAATTGATGGCATATCAAGACACCTAATACCATTCCACTTCACATGGATAGGTGTAAATTAGTCAGATATCTAATACAAACTCAAAGTTCTTTAAGATATTTATGAAAAACTTGACATTTCAGGTTACCTGCAATTTAAAGGTAAAAGTAGCTGACTTCTTTAAGTATGATATCCGAAAATTGTTCACATATCAAGATACCTAATATCATACTTCTTCACGTAGATAGTTGTAAATTAGTCAGATATCTAATACTAATACAGAGTTCTTTAAGATATTAATGAAAAACTTGAAATTTCAGGTTACCACGAATAAAAAGGTATAAGTAGCTGACTTCCTTAAGCGTGATATCGAAAAATTGATGGCATATCAAGATACCTAATATCAGATTTTGTCATATGTACATTGGTAAATTAACCAGATATTTACAACAAAGACGGAGTTCCTTAAAATATTTTCTAAAAACTTTAATTTTCAGGTTACCTGCAATCAAAAGTTATAAGTAGCTGACTTCTTTAAGGGTGATATCTGAAAATTGATGGCATATCAAGATACCTAGTACCACTCCACTTCACATGGATAGTCGTAAACTAGTCAGATATCTAATAAAAACACAGATTTCTTTAAGATATTTATGAAAAACTTGAAATTTCAGGTTACCAGGAATCAAAAGGTATAAGTAGCTGACTTCGTTAAGTATGATATCCGAAAATTGTTGGCATATCAAGATACCTAATATCACTCGTCTTCACTTTGATAATTGTAAATTAGTCAGGTATCTAATACAAATACAGAGTTCTTTAAGATATATTGAAAAACTTGAAATTTCAGGATACCAGGAATCAAAAGGTATAAGTAGCTGACTTCGTTAAGTATGATATCCGAAAATTGTTGGAATATCAAGATACCTAATATCACACCTCTTCACGTGGGTAGTTGTTAACTAGTCAAATATCTAATACAAATACAGAGTTCCTTAGGATATTTGCGAAAAACTTGAAATTTCAGTTTACCTGCCATCAAAAGGTATATGTAGCTGACTTCCTTAAGCGCGATATCTGAAAATTGATGACATATCACGATACCAAATATCACTACTCGCCATACGAATCGTTGTAAGTTAGTTTAATATATGATATAAACACGGAGTTCCCTATGGTATTCACACGGATTTTGAAATTTCATTGAAATTTCATTATCAAAATGTATAAGTAACTGATTTTCTAAAGAGCGATATCTGAAAATTCGTGGCGTACCAACACACCATCTATCACTTCTTGCCATATGTATAGTCGTAAATTCGTCAGATATCTAATACAAACATAAAGTCAAACATAAAGTTTCTTACGGTATTCACACTTATGGTGAAATTTCAGGGTAACTCGAATCAAATTGTAAAAGTAGCAGAGATCTCAAAATGGATGGTATATCAAATTATTGAAGGTCTGAATTCAATCCGTATCACTTTTAAAGTAAACGCTCAGTTGAAAAAGTTTATTCGTATTTTGCATTGCAACGTTATGTAATTGGGGATAATTGAGCATGAAATTTCATACGACTCCTCGTCCTCTTTAGAAATAAATCTGATAAATAATAATTTTCAAACTCATTAACCTTTATCTAGCAGCGAGCTGTCAGTAATTTTAACTTTTATATTTTGTAGTAGCTGGCTACGAGTAGCTAACTTTTCTTACTTTTAGTAGCTGGCTACTAGTAACTGGCTACTAGTAGCTAACTTTTCCTGGTTCAAGTAGCTGGCTACTAGTAGCCAACTTTTCTCTTTTTAAGTAACCAGTTACTAGTAGCTGGTTACTAGTAACCAACTTTACCGATCTCATGAATTTTGGTAATTAAATAATTATTGTCTTGCAAGACAATAATTCTTCCTTATGTATTTCTGTACACTAAAAGTGACAATCTATCGTCGTTTTATTAGGTTTCTCTTGTTTTTGTACAAAATAAATGTTTTTATTTGGCATTAATATATATTCCTATGCCATTGAGAGATTTTGAATAAAAAGGTTGCCATCACTTTCACAGCTAATGCCCCTTTGACAAACTACATAGCATATCATAATTAACTTGCTGTTAATGACTATGTAACTCTTAAATTAAGTGAAGGGAATTTGATACCACAGTGCAGAATATTATATTGTAAAATGTACAATTGTGTAGCCTTGAAATTTATTAAACATAATAATAATATGATTTCAAAAAGTGTATTAATCAGTAATTGACAGGATCACTTATAATATTCATAAATGTATTTTAACATAATGCATTTAGTACTACTGTGTGCTGGATTATTTTTCAACCCCATGTAAATCATGAATTACATTCAAGGGCAACAGCTCTTCTAGACACATATTCTGTTCTGAACACATGTTCTTCCATAGTCATAAGATATACATCATCATTTAAACTAACATGTGCCTACCATAGGAAATAATTTCACACATATATCACATTCCATTGTGAAAATGTACATGGACTCCATAGTTTAGATATCGTATGTCTAAAAATATGTTCATTTGAGATATTAATATTAAGTGCAATGTCAGCTACAGTATGAGTTGAGGATTTTTTGAAGTTTTTCATAGTAAAATCATGATGGTATGTAAATTTATCCAAATACATAAGGGTCTTAGTGCAGTTTCCCGCACATCCAATCATTTTCCTGGTCATCCTATCTCCAACAATCTAGACATTACTTAGTTCTCTCCATGCCAAAACACATGGGGCCGAGACTCTCTCCAATCCACTCTGTTCTATTGCTACCATCTTGATCTCATTCCAGTTTCTCTATTCTGCAATCTTTCTTTCTTTCTGTTTCTACTGTTCTCTCCAGGTTGTTTTTGGTCTCTTAAATGCCCTCTTCCCTTCTGGTGTCCAACCTAACACCATCTCACTGTCATTGTCACCTCCCCTCCATAGCACGTGTCCTATATAATTCCATCACCGTCTCCTCGATCAGCTCATTGTTCATTGCATTCATGTCAGCCCTGTCTGCCACTTCCATGTTTTTCATCATTTTCTGCTACTTTATCCCTAGTATCCTCTGCAAGCATATGATCTGGTAAGCAACTATTGACTTCCCACCTAGTCACCTTCAAAAACATGGACATGCAAACTTTCTGAAAAAATTAATGCAAATATACCCCATGATAAATTTTAAATACATGCATCTTAAACAGTACAAAAGGCCAAAGAGCCACATCGCTCACCGAAGTCACCTCGGCCCAGCCATTGTACAGCTGTTGTGATTTTAAAAAGATTTCAATCTTTATTCCCATGAAAAATGTTGATCCCATATTGTGGCCCCCAGCCTACATGAGCCCCAAAGGATCACAACATTACTGAAAATGAATTCACGTAACATAGAAATGCCTCAACACCAATATGATTGACATGATCTTGCTGTTCTGGATAAGATCAAGGTCACAAGACAATTGATCATGGTATGATACAAAAGATCTTGCCATATAAGAAATCTATGCAAAATATGAAAGCTCTATCTTAAATAGTTGAGATATTGAATAGGTCATATTTTTATCAAAAGTAGGTAAAACGTCCAGGTCAAAGTCGCAAGATCAAACAGCGTTGCATCACATGAAAGAACTTTTTGTAAAGAATGTATATACAAAATATAAAAGTCCTAGCTTAAATAGTTCAAGAGATATTTTTTAAAAAGATTTTTTCTATATACTTGTATGCAAAACCTTTATCCTCTATTGTGGCCCACCCTACCCTTGGGGCCATGATTTTAACAAAATTGAATCTGCACTATGTCAGAGAGCCGTCATGTAAATTTGAACTTTCCTGGCCCAGTGGTTCTTGTGGAGATTTTTAAATGACACCCCCCCCCCCCCAATTTTTTTTTTTTTTTTTTTTTTTTTACATTTTTGTGATTATTTCCCCTTTGAAGACATTATGGCCTTTCATTTCAACAAACTTGAATCCCCTTAACCCATGGATGATCTACGCCAAGTTTGGTTGAATTTGGCCCAGTGGTTCTGGAGAAGATGAAAATGTGAAAAGTTTACAGACAGACAGCAGATAAAAGGTGATTAATATAGCTCACTTGAGCTTTCAGTTCAGCCAGGTGAGCTAACAATATATCTTTTAAGAGGTTTCAGCATATATTTATCTTTCGTTAATAAAAACTTCTTACTCTGTCCCTTTTCTTTTCAGTGGAATGAAATCTGGGTTGTAAGATGTTAGTTACATTTTTATCCATTCTTCAGCTTTCTGGAAATGTAATTTTGGAGTTTTAGGCAGGCTTTGTTTCCTGAAATAAACTTTAATTAAAAAAAAATGTTTATAATTTCTGACTTTATTTTGAACTACATGTATTTGGAATAAGTAAATACTTGTAATGTTCAAGGGACATTATATGGAACGAGTGTGGGACTTTAATATCATTTATATGTATATACTAGCTGTTACCTTCCCATTGCATGTGTCATGGAAGGATGGTTGTATAGGACATCATCTGCTGATTCACAATGGCCTTTCTTGATTTTCCTTGGTATTAACGTAGTTCCACACTGCTGTGACGTCATAGGATTTTGCAAAGTCAATGATATAATGACAGGAACATAAATTTTGTGGGAGCCTTTTTCAATAGTTATTATAAAAAAACCTTGTTAGCCATAAAATATTTCAAAAGTCTTAATTATATTTGAAAAGTCAATGATATGTTTCAAAATATTGAATCCAAGGACAATAACTCTGTTTTCATTAAATTATTTATCAAGTCCATTATGCGATAGATTTCCTTTATTTTTGACAAACATTTTATCAAGGTGAAAAGGAATCATTATCTGTGTCTTTTCATGAAATTACTTACGATTTTAATACCGAGTGATTTTGAATAGCTCAACTGTATAGTGCCAGACACTTCGGTTTTTTATGGGGGTATACATACTCTGGAAGCTATAGATTTGAAATTATTAAGGAAAGGTATAGATTTTTTTTCATAAATAACTATAACAGATGTACATCTACTAATATAATTAATGTTTATGCTTGCATAAACAAAGTTTGTGTCAGCACACAGCCCCGGAACTTACAATTCCACCGTCCCGGTTTTACATAAATTCTGTCTCCTGATTGGTCAATATAAATAGTCGTCTATTGTTTTAGCGTCACTTGACCTTTGTTCATGTTATTATTTACCTCGTGTTTTTCTGGAAGTGTGCTATCTTACTATTGGCTGTATTACGTGATATAAGGTGTTCTGACATTCCTTAAACTCAAGTGATACGCTCTGTAACTGGATATTTTATCGTGTGCTACTAATTGTGACAGTGCAGTGCTTTAGGACATGGCCGAGAGACGCGGCCGGTCCCGCCCATAGGGCAAGTACACGTACATTCGACTCGACTATTCCACAGAACTGGACTCTTACAAAACTGAAAGTGGAATTGAAAACTATTGGAATATCGGTTCCATCATCTATGGACAGGAACAATACACTTAAATTGTATCTGGAGAATACCAACACAAGAAACCGTTCAGTGAATAGCCTCGATCCAAACAGGCACATTGATACCATAACGGCCATAGCAAACCCTACAATAATTTCAAACTGTCCTAATAGTGCCAACGATGAATTTGACAACAGTCGACCATTCACAGTCACCGAAGCACTCAGAAACACCGGGGACGCCAATCTGCGTAGTGATAACAGTACTTCCACCCAGCAGTTTTCCAATATGGCGGCTCCCGAGCCCGACAACATCCAGGCTACTCCACAGTCTCTTCAAAAGAATCTAGAGACCCTCCAGAAGACCGTTTCCGAACTGGTAAAAAAGGATCACGAAGAGAAGTCCTACACTTTAGAAACGGCAAGAGGTAGTTCAACTACCGCAGTGGGAAGCGGATTCACAGGAACGGACATTACGTTAGGTGGGTCTTTACGCACTACGCAATTCGGTGTTTCTGCTGAATGCCTACCTCAAATAGATATTGTATCAGATTCTCTCAAACGAAAAATCTGGGAAGGCAGGGACGTAAACTTAGCTAGTCTACTTATCCCTAAATACGAAGTAAACAAATCCGTGCCAGAGATTGCCATGGGCCTCAATGTCTTGGAGTCCGTGGATCCACGCCTCCACAAATCCCTGACTATTAGCGAGTTTATAACTGCTTTTGGCAAATACAAAAGGATTATGTGTACAAGATTTCCCGAAAGGAGAGTGGAGCTGGATAGATACGAAGGGAATATCGCAGAAATTTCTAATGTGTATGGCCAAAAATTCTACGACTACCATACACAGTTTTCAGCTAGAGCAGCCGCTGCCCTACATGATCTAAATATAAAGGTTGATTGGTCCATCAAGGATAATGCGCTTCTGAGCATGGTCATGGGAAATGCCAGAGTTTCAGCTTGCAATCTGTGCAACTCCACATCACATTCAGGCTCATTCTGTCCCCTGTTACGAATCAAACCAACCCAATACCAGATGCTAAAAAACACTCAATCTATCAACTCCGCCAAAGAAGACAAGTATGGTAGACCCCGAAAAATGCATAATGGTACCGAAATTTGTAACAATTTCAATGCTGGGAAATGCGGCAGGAAGAACTGCATTTTTTCGCATGTGTGCTATGTGTGCAAGGCAAGCGATCACGGAGGCCACTCATGCGAGGAGTCCATGAGAAAAGGCAAGTGACTAGATAACACAAAACCGGCTACCCTTCCATCTTCTGTTTCAACCCCAGTCAACGTCGACCGCCTAGAATTAGAATTAAAATTACATCCAGACTCTAACTTCGTGAAATATCTATGTGACGGCCTTCGCCACGGTTTCGATACTATGATTAACAATACTGATATTCCAAGCAAAGAATGCCGGAATCTTCTGTCAGCTATTTCCAATCCCCATATAGTAGACGACCTTCTCAACAAAGAGGTGGAGAAAGGATTCTTACAAGGACCATTCGACACGCCCCCATTTACAAAATATAGAGTGAGTCCCATTGGAGTTAGTTTCAAAAAATATTCAAATAAAGGACGTCTGATAATGGACCTATCAGCCCCTCACTCAGAAGCTTCAGATCCCAGCATAAATTCTCTCATCGATAAAGAAAAATGTTCACTTTCATGTGTTACAACTGATGACGCCATAAAAATAATTCAGAAACTAGGTTTGGAAACCACCATGTGTAAAACAGACATATCTGATGCTTTCAAGTTAATACCAATTTCACCATCTCAGTGGCACTTGTTTCTTCTTAAATGGAAAGGTCTATATTATTTCTACACAAAACTCGCTTTCGGCTGTAGATCTAGCCCCAGAATATTTGACTGCCTCGCCCAAGCTATTTGTTGGATAGCCACCCACAACTACGGCATCAAGCATATTTTACACCTGTTGGACGACTTTATCACCTTCGAGGAGCCAGAGAAGTGTGGAGAAAGAAACATGGCCCTACTCATGCTCATCTTTAAGAGGCTAAACATACCTATAGCCAAACACAAGACAGAAGGTCCAGACACCACCATTACCTTCCTCGGCATCACATTAGACTCTGTTAAGATGGAAGCACGACTGCCTCCTGAGAAAATCTCCAGAATCATATCGTTCCTTGACGAATTTCTCCAAAAGAAATCTTGTACCAAAAGAGAGCTTCTACAAATTTTGGGCCATCTTAGTTTTGCGAGTAGAGTCATAGTTCCAGGGCGCTCCTTCGTGTCACAACTCATTACACTGTCCACATCAGTTAAACAACTCCATTTCCACGTCACCTTAAACAAAGGCTCCAGAGAGGACATGAACATGTGGTTAATCTTCCTCAAACAATGGAATGGCATATCTATGTTCTACAACCAAATAGAAGTTAGCTCCGATGCCCTGCAACTCTATACAGATGCTTCAGGAACCCTTGGTTATGGGGGGTTCTTTCAAGGACGCTGGTTCTCAGAATCCTGGCCATTGCCCTTGCAACGTACATGCAAGGACAGTGATGAACTCTCTATAGCATTTCGTGAACTTTACCCGATCGTTGTGGCGGCACTGCTGTGGGGTCACTCGTGGAGGAAACAACGCATTGTCTTCTCCTGCGATAATCAAGGCACCGTGGCTATCATCAACAAAGGCCGTTCTAAATGCCCAAAAATCATGGCACTCGTTCGTCGTCTAACACTATGTGCAGCTAACAATAATTTCGTTTTCAAAAGCAAATATTTTGAAGGCCACAAAAATGTTATTGCTGACTGTCTGTCTCGATTACAGATTCCCAAGTTCCGACAGCTGGTCCCAGCTGCCAACAAGAAGTCCTGCACCGTTCCAGGATACAAGGAAGTTCTGAAAGACTTGACAGTATTGTAGACAACCTCCTCGATGCGGCTATAGCTCCCAGGACTAAACAGTCATATATAACAGGATTCCAAGCCTACACCCGATTTCTGCTCATGTGCAATATCATTCCACAGACACGCTTACCTGACGTTCCAGTGTCACAGGACTTATTATTGTATTTCGTTGCTCATTGTTACTCTAGATTAGAACTTAGTCATGCCACAATCAAGTTGTATATATGTGGCATACGTTTTCATTGTATAAAACATAACATCATGTATCCTAATGTTAATGAAATGCCTAGGCTATTCGCTGCTCTTAATGGGGTTAAACGAAGCCAAATAAGGCCAAAAAATCTGCGACAACCTGTCACTTTTGCTGTCCTCAAAAAACTGTGTACTTTTTTGCAACAATCCAATCAATGTACCGCATTCAACAATGTTTTGTTACTGGCCACTTGTTCAGTAGCATTTTTTGGCTTCCTGAGATGTGGTGAATTTACAATTTACGCAGATTTCGACCCATCCTCTCATATTTGCATGTCAGATATACAAATTTTTGAGGACATAGTGCATCTGCATTTAAAGATGTCAAAAACTGACCCATTTAGAAAAGGGGTCGTCATCAAACTGTTCAAAAACAACTCCAACGCTTGCCCCTATAACGCATGCTCCAAATATCTCAAATTAAGACTAAGGTCCAACCCCTCTCCTTCCGAACCACTATTTATAACAGCAGACGGCATGCCACTGTCTAGGAATGCATTCATTTCATTGTTCAGGGACACTTTAGTCAAGGTCGGCATCAATCCCCACGCCTATAGCGGCCACTCTTTCCGCATAGGGGCTGCTACTTCAGCTGCCTCAGCTCATATTGAAGATCACCTAATCAAAGTATTGGGTAGATGGTCTTCGGATTCATATTGTAGGTACATAAGAACACCATCTTCTGCAATAAAACAGGCCCAACAGGCCCTCATAGCAGAAAGTCTTTGAGACCCTCAGGACCTTGTATATACTCACCGATCCCACTCGATAAGACAGGCCCTTATAGCAAAAGCCTTGAGACCCTCAGAACCTTGTATATACTCACCAATCCCCCTCGTGCTGCATTTTGTTTTGCTCAGGTTGTTTGTTTTACCTGCCTCGGGCATGTGCTACGCTATGTTTTTCCTTCATGCCTCGCTAATACTGTCCCCAGCTATTTTGGCGCAATGCATTATGTATCAACATTTTACTCTATTCCCTCTTATTTTGGGGCAACTCAGCTATTCAATGTTTTACATTTATACCTGATTCTTGGGCAACTTCTTGCATGTCGTAGCTCTACATGCAAGAAGTTTACCCCAAAATTCTAAGGTATCGGACTCTGTATCGTTCAGCGGTCAGGTCTTCTGCCACCATACGTTAATGTCAGCAAGAAGCTCATGAGTTATCGGTTTGACACCTCAAACACTCATGCTCACTGAGTTGCGGAGTATGCCAGCTGGCTCTCCACCGACATGACCTCGACCTCTTTCTCAGCTCAACTCCTGGTTAATGCAGTAACTGTTTGACACCTCAAACATCACATACTCACCGGGTTGTTGAGCTCAACATCCGAACATGCAACATACTACCACTTGGCAGAATAGCACACCTCACTGTTTTGCTCAGGTGGAACTCTAGTGTGCCACATGGGTCAGATGCTTCCATGTATCTTGCATAGCTGGGTTTGCCCTTTTGCCAAATATTTATTTTTGTATCATTATCTGACCAGTTGTATACCATATGTGATATGTTGTATATATGTTGGAATATGCATACTATATTTTAAACTCAAACTGTCTCCTGTTGTTTGTTGACACAAAACAGAAACAATGATATGTAAACCATGCAATAAGGAAAATGCGTCCACATTTGTTTGTTTTTTAACATTTTGGAGAATAACGCTAATTCAATAATTTTGCATATATCATTCTAAAACTTGATGAACATATTGAAAATGACATGTGTTTTAGTTATTGACATGTTTTCGGATAAATAAATGCAATTCAAAAAATATTTTGTTGTTTTTATTTTAAAATAACAACAAATAACTGTTTCCAATGAATTTCATAAAAATCTACATAGGAGTACACGACTTCAGTAGTGTCTGTAATGAAAATTAATATCTTCACCTTGTATGGAAATCCTTAACTGTTTTGCCTTTTTTCATTACTCTGAATGTTAATTTATTGATTTCAAACAAAAAATGCTACCTAAACCCCAAAAATCCAGGACTAAGGACCCACCTTAAGAGCTTGTTTACGAGAAAACCATGCAAAATGTGATGGAAGCAAGGTTGTCGGATCAACAACATATTTTGAGTGTAATAAAGTACATCAATATCAAATACTTTGGCACATTTTTTTTCGTGGATGTAGTCATTGGATAGGGATTTGCAGCCATGTTACTAAAAATAGCACTTTTGTTCTGACAAAAGGGTAAAATTATGTATATTTTACCCTTTCTATTTAAAAATTCTAACAGGTTATTGAAAATGGACTTTTAAAAATTGACACAGTTTGTAAAACAACTGGATATGCATATTCATATTGTTTAGTGCGACTCTAAAATTTTACTTCCGTTTAAGTGCACAAAGGTCACAAATTTGGCACGATTCCAGATTTTGATAAATTGCAGAAAATGATAACTTTTGAATCAACTGGTAGTCAAAAAGTAACGCTTTGATTTATTCAAAATTACTTTCATCTTATAGAGAAGAAGTATATTTACGATATATCAAAAATCTGTCTTTGGACTCTCGATTATAGTAAATATATTAATGCTTCAAGTTGGGCATATTTTCCTGCTTGTAGAGCTTTTATTCTGGTAGCCACCTAAACCTGTTTGCCATGCATGGTCCTTGTTATCTTATTAAGTCTTATATAACTTTATGAGCACCTCAATTTTTTCTAGAAACTTCATTTGTTAAAGTTTGATGACATCTAAAAATTCCTAACCACAAAGTACTTTTTATCTAATATATTGTACCTGACAACTTCATATGACCTTGGACTTTGACCTACTTTTCAAAAACATTAACCTTGGCTATATCTTTTGAACCAATGGGATAGAGATTTGATATTTCATATTTAGATGCCTCATGAGCAGACCTTTGATATGGTATCAAAACTTTTGACTTAGTAACCTTGGACTTTGACATATTTTTCAAAAACGTTTAACCTTTTGAACAAACAGTTAGGTTCAGTCATCTGACAACTCTTGTTTATATGTACATATTAAGCATGTTATTTAATTGAATAGCATGCTTAATATGCACTCTTGGTTCAAAAGATATGACCAAGATAGGTTTTTGAACAGTACGTCAAAGTTCAAGGCAAAGGTCATTAGGTCAAATGTCTTCTACCAAAACAAAGGTCACTTCATGAGGCATCTATATGTAAAATATCAAAGCCTTATCCCAATATTCAAAAGACATAGCCCAGGTTGAAGTTTTTAAAAAATAGGTCATGGTCACAAGGTCGAAATTAATAATTATAAACATTATATTGAGAGGAGAGAGGTGGTAATGTTAAAATGCTCTTAGATAGTAAATGATCTTGTTAAAATCATAACATAATCAATTATGTTGACTATATCTAAATACAGAAATATTCTTTGCATTTGCACTCCACTCCTAACACCGTCACATGTGCATATGAAATATAGCTTAAATATTAACTGACAGTAATCACATAAATTGCACCGAAGATGAAAGTCAGATAATAATAACGTCCGAATTCGCACAAAAGTAAAGAAATTCGCTTGTAATAATTGGAAATATAATTTGTAATGAAATGTATTGTTTATACCTGACCCGACTGGTATAGTCTGTCCTGTCTAAACACACGTACAGTGTACCGGGGTAGGTGGAGAGGCCCCGTAGTTGGCACTCATCACCAGGGCGGAGGGTGTGGGTGGGTGGCAAATTTTTGATAGAACCTCCAACCTCCCTAAAAATTAGTTTAACAAAACCCAAAGCTCAAAATCCTTGATAATGATAATAATGGGGGGGGGGGGGGTGTTTCAAGGATTTAATTCATCAGTTCAAGCTTCCATTTCAATTGTTTATTGATTGCCATAAAAAAGTAAAGGGGGGCTGATTTAGCTCAAGAGACCTGATTGAAATAATCTTCGGTTTCAGATAAATAATTTTTCCAAAAACAATTCCGATCAATTTCTCATGATGAACAAAGTAGTGACGATCCAAACTCTACCTACATTAATGACTTTAAGAAACTACATTAGCATATATATATACATATACATAATACCATCAGTTTACAATATTTAAGATCTTTGTTGTTGGTAAAATAGAGAAAGGTGTAAATTTTTGCATGAGAAAATGTTAAATCTATAGATAAACTTAAATTTCCAAACAATTTATGCATCTAATATCACAAATCTTAAATCTTTAATCTTTTAAAAGATAATTTTTAATTGCTTAGAAATATTCATTTTTGTCAGTTTTTAAATTTTAATTGCAAATGAACGGCCAAAAGTCCAAAATACAATTTTTTATATTTTACAGACAAGGATTTGAGATTTAAGTACTGTACACTTTTAAAGAAATTTAAGCGTAACTTTTGCAGCAACACCTATTTCAAAATTGACCATATAACACGAAATGAAAAAGTTTGGCACAATGCCAAATTACAAGCTCCATGTAACCTCTATATTTATACTTATGATGTCAAACATGATTTCTCCATAAGTGGTTTATACATGGAAATATCATTAAAAAATCCATTCTTTACATAAGTCTTCAGAATTGATTTGCCTTTTTGAAAAAACAAAACCCTAATATTTAGGGATTTTTCTTGTGTTCAAAGACTAATCCACGTGTAAATACAGAATGCGCTGTTACTAAAAATAGAAATGACCTATCAATAAATTGACCTAAAATTATAATTATTCCAACCATATACTCCAATGATATAAATGATTAGAAATGATATTGATGACCACCATTTCCTTCATTTTTATATAGTTGCATGGTTTTCTCGTAGACAAGCTCCCTTTTCGTCTGAATTACATTAATTTCCATCTGTCTGGATATTGAAACTGTTATCAGATTTCTCATATGAGTTAAAATGTAGATATTGCTGGTGACTATTTTTTTCGTATAATTTTTCCATTTAACAAGCCTCGAAATTCTTGTATGCAGATGCTTTGTGTTACCACCATGATTTTGACCTTCAATTCTTATTGAATCTATTCTGGGTAGATCTACAGTTCACACTTGCCTTTTATATTACATCAAAATTATTTGCCTGCATCATTAGAATTGCATGTGATGCACATTATACGTAATTACATCTTCTTT